>NC_133343.1:32017900-32617900 GCF_030506205.2 Paramisgurnus dabryanus | reverse complement strand
TTGTAAAGTTAAATCCATAAGCTCTTTAGTCAGACATATTTCTAATGCTTAAATATAATTATTGATCTTATCTTTTATTGTTTTACGAGAAAAAATAGTAAAGCACTTTATAATTTGTTTATTCAGATGCACATGCAGTCTTTAATAATAAAATAATTTTAATGGTTGAATGTTACGCTTGATTTATTTCTGACTTCTGAGAGAAGACAAATGTGCCGACTCAAATTTGGGTTTTAAAAACATGAATCCAATTTGACATTTATCACTTCTGTTCAAAAATAATGAAACATTGAGAATCTGTGAATAAGAAAGAGTCCACGTTAAAGCGCTTTATGATGCTGGATGATGTTTGAGACAAATATAGGCACTGTAGCTGTAAAGCTCAGCGAGTTTAGAAACATGTGGACTCAGGTTGGAGACGTTTGTCAAGTCAACATTACAATCACATGACACTGAATGACACATTTACCCGTCAACACTTCAAAGATCTGTAAACAGAGATCAGGACAGATATCGGCTCACTTTTTGTGCTGATTAAATCATGTGGCACTGATAAGAGACATTTTTAAGAGACTTGCGGGCATTTAAATGGACATTAGCAATAAAGTTTAAGAGAGTCATAAAACTTTATAAAAAGCAGGGATATACCCACACATACTGTATGATGAACCTTATGCAAGGGACCCCTTTTCTAAAATATATATCCATATTTTTAATAAAGAAACATTTAAACTGTGTTAGATAAATAGTGATTGTGATATTATAAAGACAGCAAACTGTTTACAACTTAAATAAATGGCTACATATTACCTACTTTTGATTTGTCCTTTTCTCTTTTTAAGAAGATCAAAAAACGAATTGTCTAACGCAAAATGTTTTAGAAAGCAAGCCGGTCAAGATGCATTGGAAGTTACTGGGAACTAACACAATGACATTCATAAATGCTTTGAGCAACCCAACAGGTTAAAGGGACTTACAAAACTAAAAGAAAAGTAATATATGCAAAATAATCTTCAGAAATGTCAAGAATTTCACTTTACTCCAGTTAATTTTTTTTAAGCCTCTATATTTTATTAGACAGACTTTCTTGGGCTAATATTTAGATCAGGACATTCTGATGTATATATGGACTTTTCACTCAACTACATTTAATAAATACAACGTTTTTTTTACCAAGTACATTAAGATCTAGTACTTTCTTACTTATACTCAAGTAAAACGTTTAGTTTAAGTAAAAGTAATTAAAGGGATGGTTTACCCAAAAATGAAAATTCTGCCACCCTCCTTCATTTACATTATTTATTGTAGTATGAGTTTCTTTCTTTTGTTAAACACAAAACAAGATATTTTGATAAATGATGGTAACCACACAGTTGACTGTACACATCGACTTTCACAGTATTTGTTTATACTACTATGGAAGTCAATGGGTACAATTAACAGTGTGGTTATCATCATTTGTGTTTAATAGAAGAAATAAACTCATACAGGTTTAAAACCACATGAGGGAGAGTAAGTGATCCTTTACCAGTACTAGACTATGCATAATGTAAGTACACATTGTAGTGGAATAAAAAGTATAGTGACGTAAAAGAAAAACACTCTGATAAAGTACAGATAAATACTACACTTAAGGATTGGGATTGTATACTCTCTCAATATCACTATTGAAATCTTTTATGGGCTAATCCAGCGCCCCCTGTTGTTTCCAAAAGGGCATGTCAGAAATGACTATGACCATATCTGTTATATCACAGAAAAAGTACATTTTAACTCATTACTTAGTTTGTTAAAACAACTAAATATTGTGTGACCATTAAAACACTTACAACAGAAGTAAATGAGAAAAGTTAAACAGAAATGTGCAGCTTGAAAGCCACTTTCAATCATTATCCTGTATGAAATATAAATTGAAAAAATTATTCATTCAATTTACTCAATTTTTTAAGGTAAGTGGTTGCAATCAATTTATTTAAGCTACATAAAAAATAAATAACTTGTTTAAATGTAGCTTAAATAAATTGATCGCAACCACTTATAATTGAATAAATTGAATGAATAATTTTTTCAGTTATACAATTGTCCAAATAGTTGTGGATGAATACTGTTAGTCTTTATGTATATATGTATATGTCCCTGGAACACAAAACAAGTCACATAGGTAGCCTATTTTTGTAGTAAAAATGCATATATATGATCCATCATTAGAATATTAAGTAAAGATTATGTTTCATGAAGATATTTTGTAAATGTCCTACTGTAAACATATTTTTTTATCATTAGTTACACTGAAAAAACGTATTCAATTTAATCAATTTTTTACGGAGCCCCTAAGGGGACATGGAGCAAAAATTTAAAAAAGTTTAGTTTCATGTGCTCACGTGAAACTTTCATGTGCTCACACGAAACTTTCATGTGCTCACGTGAAACTTTCATTTGTTTCGCGTGCTCACGTGAAGCTATCGCACGAGCACGTGAAACTATAACGTGCTCACCTGAAACTATGGCGCGCGCGCGTGAAAGCGAAAGTTTCACGGGCGAGCGTGCGGTAGTTTCACGCGAGCGCGCGGTAGTTTCACGTGAGCACGCGAAACTAAACTTAAAAAAAATTCTGCACATAAAGGTTTTGCGTGAGCACGTGAAATTAAACTTTACATTTTTTTTACTCCAATCTCACCTTAGGGGCTCGGTAATTTTTTAAGGTAAGTGGTTGCAATCAATTTAATAAAGCTAAATTTAAACAAAAGTTTTTTGTTTTGTTTTGCGTTTCTAAATTGTTTTGTTTAAATGTAGCTTAAATAAATTTATTGCAACCACTTACCTTTTTTATTTTTATCTTTATACTAATCATTTTTGGACAAAGGCGATTGTTTTAATATTTATTTTTTGCACCCTCAGATTCCAGGTTTCAAATTGTTTTATCTTGGCTAAATATTGTCCTATACTAACAACCATACATTGATGTGAAGTTTACTCAGCAATTTTATTCAGTTTTCAGATTTAATAAAATATTACCCTTGTGACTGTTTTTGTGGTCCAGGATCACATTTATGTGCATCTGCTTCATACAACCTGATGCCACCACTTACAATGTTTGTCTCATGTGGCTAAATCCCAAAAATCATCCATCACTCTTCTAGTTTTCTTGTGATACAGAAGGAGATCAGAGCAATGTCAGAAAAGCATACTACTGTACCACTATAATCTTACTAGTGTATCTTGAAAAATAAAAATTCAGTCATTATTTTCTCATCTTCATTTTGATAAATGATGGTAGGCACACAGTTGACGTTACCCATTGAATTTTATCGTTTTTTTTTCATACTATGGAAGTCAATAATTACCATCAACTGTGTGCTTACCATCAAATATCATGTTGATCAGAAAAAAGAAATTCATACAGGTTTAAAACAACATGAGGATGAGAAAATGATGAATTAAGCATGGTAAATGAATTCATCACAATGAATCATACTATGCTTTGTAAATCAAAACTGAATTGTGAGGTGGTTTCCATACTATTTGCATACTAAGAACAGAGGGAAGTATTTACTGTTTGTTGTGCAAAATGCCATAGGGTAATTTTGCATTCATATAATGAAGTATTGTAAACGCACTTCTTATGGAAATTTTATAAAGACAAATGATTTTGCTGAAAGGTTTGCTGCCGAAACGTCAGTAAAGACAAAGTGTGCAATTATTTTGCATACTTTCTTTACATTGCATTTCGAACACAGAAAATATGTTTGTTTTGTGTTTGTCAAATAAAAGACTGTGATAAAAGACACAAAGAGAGCGTTTTCATTGAGGTAAGAAAATGTCGTTCCTCCAGAAGAGTTTTTATTGGTTGACAACCCTGACAAAAACACATTCACACACACTCGAAACATTTTCCTTGAACACATTGAGAGTAAAGTAAAAAACAACCGTCTGCACCGAGACCTTGAGATGTTCAGAGAAAATCTTGCTATAAATATTAACCTTGCCAAACTACAGATAAACATATAAATAAACTACTAAGAAAAAATGAGTGCAAAACCATTCTGATGAGTCCTTAATACTCTCAATGTATATGTGAACAAATGCGTGTGTATATATGTACGATTTTTCCCAACAGCATGATGACGTGGGAAGCTGACTAATCTGTAGTTAAAATTAAGAAAGGTGAGGGAGACAAAGATATAGAAAAGAAGGGGGCGTGGCTGCTTCCTGATTGGCAGATGGTGTCCTGACTAGCAACTTAAGGTTACTTAAGTTTCTTTGAGGTGACACACATTAGAGGCCAGTATCGTTGTAGGTTGGGGAAGAAACTTTAAGGATGCTCTGTGCGTTTTCCTCCACCAGGGGGCGCCATTTAACTTCTCCTGTTAATAGAAGGTCCTCACCATCCAGGGCATCAATGAACTGCATCTGTCATGGAAACATTTGTGTGATTTATAGAGGAGACAGGCGCCAGTTTTGTCATTAAACGGGCAACTGTGACAACATATTGTGTATAACATGAAGTACATCAGGGTGATTCTCGTGAAATTAGACTTGTGAGGGGTCATGAAACATTTTGATAAAAAAGTAAATGCTATTAAAATAAGAAGCATACAGTTACAAACATCTCTTCATGTACTATTTTGCACATGATTTCAAATGACATCATAAAAACCAATTTTGTTGTTTTTTCCACATTTAAGGAAAAAAATTGTCATTACCGCAAGGTGTCCATGACTGGATTTGGGTTCTTTAACATGGAAATATTTATAATTAAAAAATCTTTAAAAAATTAAAAGCTTCAGTGCATGTTATACAATAAACATTTACGGTAAAGAAACATGTGGTGTTTGGTGATCATTCATTGAAATTTTGTTGGTCATAGTACCTAGACAACTTTTTGTTCTCATTACAGAAACTTCAATTTGTAAATGCATATGTTTAATGTAATATCATTTTGCGGTAATGATAAATTTTGATAATGATAATCTAAAAATTTTTAATAATTTTATAGGATTTTTTTTAAATCCTCTAAAAATTATAGTTATAGTAAGTTCAGACCTTAATCTTATATATGCAAAAAAAAAATTGGCTTCAAGTGCTTTTTAAAAATTCTGATGCTGGACACCTTCTAAATCTATATTTCGTGAGAATCACCCATCTTTCTTCCTAGGCAGTGACAATGTAATTAAATTGAAGTGATCGCATATTTTATTACTTAAGTAAATATGAACTTATCTATAATAATATAGAGGAAAAATTGTGAGAAATAGCTCCGGTTAACCCTTCAACAAAATAGACAGGTACAAATGTGATCTGAACGAATCATAGATGACCTGATTCAGCATATTTATAACCTTAAAGCGATACTCCAGACAAATATCACATTTACCCCATGATTTATTCACCCTCAAGCAAAAAGAGATAAATAAGTCCATCATCTTTCAGACAAATACATGTGAAGTTATTTTAGTAAATGCCCTTGCTTTTTCAAGCTTATACACTGCAAAAAAATTATTTTTAGGAAATAAGTCTAGTTTATAGACAGAAAATTTACAGTTTAAGTAAATTTAAACTTAAAACTAGCAGAAATATCTGCCAATGGGGTGAGAAAAAAAAATCTAAAAATAAGTTTTCTTTTTTCTTAAACAATTAATTTAAGCAAAATTTTCTTTTGCCATTGGCAGATAATTTTGCTTGTTTTAAGTGCAAATTCACTTAAATTGTATAGTTTTTATCTAAAAACTAGACTTATTTTCTGAGGTCCTATTGCTCATCAAGAAAATACATCTTGTTTTAAGAATTTGTAGATATTTTTACTGAAAACAAGACAAAAATACTAAGTAAGAAAGTCTTTTTTTGCAGTGTAATGAGAGAAAACGGGGATCAGGGAACAACTTCAGACTTTAAAGGCCCAAAAAAGTACATTCATCCTTCACAAAAGTAATCCACGTGGCTCCAATGGTTTAATAAAAGGTCTTTATTAAATATCCATATTTCAAACTTTATAAACCAATAACTAGCTTCCTGTAACGACACCATCTTCGAGTCATGTGATTCACGAGAGAGAGAGTTTTAAGGTGCGTCCGAAACCGCCTACTTTCATAATATACAGTAGGCATCAAGCAGTAGGCGAGGTGAGTAGTATGTCCGAATTCGTGTAATTCGAAAAACAGTAGGTGAAAAATACCCGGATGGCCTACTACTTCCAGCAAGATCCAAAAGTGTTCATTCGATGGACAGTTTGCTATCCCGTGATCCCCAAGAGAGGAGTTAAGGGGGTCGCACACCGGACGCGCAGCTCAGCACCATGCCGTTCTAAAAAAAATTCAACACATTGTTTTCTATGAGCATACGCACACCGGCGCCTGTCCGCGCCACCCAGCTTTGACTCAGGAAGTTGTTCAAATCCCTGTCGCGCCACAGATCGCCACTCACATAGTTTAACATTAAATGACATCATATTTGTCCCAAATCGTTAGCGATTAACATTGGCTGCTAACGTATATTTTGCATTTTGAAGTAGACTCTATCTGACTAAGCTCGCGCTATTTAATGTGCACTTCCGGTGTACGAAACCTCAGAGTTGTCCTAGACGTGACTCGGCACGTCGCTTCAAAATCAAGTTCCCTGATCCCCGTTTTCTCCTTTTATTAAGCTTGGAAAAGCAGAACATTTACTAAAATAACTCCATATCTGTTCGTCTGAAAAATCATGAGGTAATTTTGATATTTGGCTGGAGTATCCCTTTAAATTTACCTGTAGTTTTGACAACAACCAAACTACTAGGATCTATAAAGGTCTTGGAAGAAGAAAAGGCTTGGAAACAGCTAAAGACAGGAAGCTAAGGACAGAGGTTTCAGTATTAAACAAGTATTATAATGGGGTGATGCAAAATTATAAAACAGTACTGCATACTAACAAAGTTAATTTACTCTTTCAATAGTACATAGTATCTGACCTATGAACAGTAAAGACATTTTTTATGAACACAAGAGCACTTGTGTATCCCATGCTGTATCCCACAATGCAATCTGCTGACACCCTTAATGCAAACTGTACCACCAGTAACATCAACGGCAAATATCATCAAGATAAAATTAAAAAATACAAATCACCAAAAACCCTATAACATTACATCTGACCAAGAAAGAAAAAAAACAATATTTTATAAAAACATTTTAATGTATGATAAAATGCACATTATACCACTCCATTCTGTACCCACCCCATCAAACTTTAAATACATTTCGGTTTCACTTTTTGCACCCTTGCATATCCATCATAAAACCTCGCTTAGTCAAACACACAGGCAATGATGTCAGAGCTAGCAAGTGTTTGTCAAGAGCGATTAGCCTTGAATAACGATGCAGTTGAAAATGCTTCATCAGAGGTGACCAACGTAGCCATGGCAACGGTCCCTTTCTGCGCTGCCATGCTTCATGATCTGCACCTGTGCCGGTTTTATTTTCTTTTTACCCACTTCACCTCTCCCTCCGTCCTGAGCCAAGCAGGCCCCTGTTACTTGGGGCCTACAGATGACGCTTATTTGTTGTTTTACTTTTTTGCATGATGCCTGCGAGGGACCAACATGTAACACACCTTGCTCGAAACACTCCTGGTACATAATAAACTCCTGCCAGCACCTGTGATGAGCTCATGCTCCGAGCGGTGATAGAGAATCGACATTGTGGAAGTTGGGTCTTTTAGACTTTGGCTTTACACCCGAGTGCCTTTTCATTAGGAAAATTTAAGTAATCGTACGATTTATTGGTTGATTGTAAATATTTCTTGATAATATTTCAAATAACGGCTACTGCTGTATCTATCACTTATTACTCATTATTAAAAACAATTGGGATAATGTTAGTATGGAAAACAAAATATATAACACAGGGTTCCCACACCTTAGTTAACTTCAAATTCAAGGACCTTTCAAGGACTTTCCAGGTCCAATGCCCTCAAATTCAAAGATTAAATGTGGGGACACATTTCAAGTGAGAGCAAGGTTACATCGCGTTACCTTTTAAAAAACATTGTTAAGGTTTCCCTTTCGAGGGAACTCGCGCTGCGTCACTGCGGTGACACTCTGGGGCGCCTCCAGGGGTAAGTGCGTCTGAATGTCTTTATCAAATTCAACCAATAGTGACGCTTAACGACAAAGACAGGCTAACGCGGGAGCCAGGAAGTATATTGCTATCTGAAATATTGCCAAAGACGGCGTTACAGCGACGCAGGAAGTATGACAAGGGAGACGCAGCGTCTCGTTCCCTTCTTAAGGAACCGCAGTTACATACGTAACCAGAGACATTTTCATGTGTCAAACACAACTATGCAAAAAAGCATTTTGGTATGAATCAACATTCACATACAGAAGATATAAGCAATTAAAGCAAACAGTTTAGCACGTGTGCTTAGAAAGTCTAGAATTTTTATGATATTATCCTACACTACACAGGGAATAATATGGATTTTTTTTGCATGAAATAGATTCACTTTCAATGACCTGTATCTATGTATGTATATTTTCAAAAACTTCCCAGGGGGCCCCAGATTCACAAACTTTCAAGGACCCGTGAGAACACCATGCAAGTGATCTTACATATTGTGCTTTTTAAGCAAAATTAACAGTGATGTACACAGTACACTATTACAACCTGTAAACAATTACAGGCTAGCATCATCCCATCCAGGATTTCTAGATATTGCATTAATCATGAATGAGAAAAGAGATTCTTGATGTATAAGAAAATGAGAACAGCTCATGCGCTTTTGTTTTGGGTGGAGAGCTCCAGCAGAAAAGCCTGTTGTTACCGCCGCTCAAACTATTGACACAAACTGGCGTGACACCGCTGGCGGATCAAGAGTTCCTGTTTGTGTTTACATTTGTGTTGTCACGCCAGGCTGGCTGCAGGGGGAGGTGTGTACAGACAGAAACGCTCAGAGATTCACGGCATGACCGGGCTTCTCCTTTAATCGCAGAAGAGTTTATAAACGTTGCGAATTACCGAGTTACGGGAAAGATCTGGCAAGTAAGTTTTAAAGGTCATGACTGCGTCACATTGCAGGTGGAATCATAATATTTGCTCAAATAATCGCCTCGTTAAGTGAAAGAGAGGCGATGTATAGCGCAGTGTACTTTACGTGCACACACGTCTATGTTTGCACAGAACAGGGGAACCGTCTATCCACACATACACTAACCTGTTTGCGGACGTATTCGACCATCAGTTCCAGCTGTCTGGGGTCTTCACACTGTCTGTTGAACAGGTTTCTCCAGAGCGCTGCGGCCAGCACGCAATCGTCCGACAGAATCCCCTGAAACATGAGACATTTGTCAAGCCCAAACTCATTCCTCCTTTTCTCTCGATCAGTGAAAACTGTGCACCTAGTATCCATCAGTTTTAATGTGTACTGTTATCATTGTGAATTTACCTCATCGTAACCAAAAATAGCAGCGTAGAACGTCTCTGTCATCATCTTCATGCTCTCTTTTCTCTGAATGGCATCGATCTGCAAACCGACAAAAAAAGATTTTTCAGACCGGTTTGCCAAAACTAGCAAGAGAGCTTAAAATATCACCCAGGCTTATTATTCAGCAAATATTTTGCCATATTAAGATCATCAGCATCGGTCAAAACGCTGTTTGGATTGGAAACAGATTTGGTGGTTTTGATGTAAGGTCCAACATAGTAACATCTTTCTTCATAGATGCTGAAAACACATCAATCAACATCTTCAGGCCCTGTTACACCTGGTATTAAAGGATTACTTCACTTTTTATTAAAAAAATCCAGATAATTTGTCTTTCTTTGTTTTCGGTTGAAAAGAAAGTAGTTTTCTTGAGGAAAACATTCCAAGATTTTTCTTTATATAGTGGACTTTAGTGGACCTCAAGGGTTTACAGTTTTACTGCAGTTTTTACACGCCTCTAACCAATCCTAACTGAGGCATAAGGGTCTAATTACGCGTTAAATATTTGAAACGCACACTTGCGGACTATTTTAAACAATAAACTGACACAAAAATATTAATTAGTATCATTCCACATATAACAATGTCGGATCGGTCCTATTTCTCCACACTTGTAAACACTGGAGCATACGTCATGCGTGACCGTTCGGCGTGATTACGCAATACGTAAGGTCGCACTAGCGCATCAAACAGCTAGTGCAAGACAAGAAGTTGTGGTTAAAAATACTTAAAAAAAAATTACCATCGTTTCATTAGATAAGACCCTTATGCCTCGATTTGGATCAGAAATAAGAAAAAGAAATAAAGATTATGAAGGAGGAAATGGTTGGGGAGACTCCTCCCCGATCATCCAGCTGCCCTGTATTTTGTTTTCTCATTGGCTGTAGGTCATCACCGATGTTATTTTCAGTGAAAACACATTTCACACAGCATGATTTCTCTCAGATCGCATCTTTGATAATTCACACTGTGTGATTGTCACTCACGTGCACGAGCATTGATTTGCCTGTGATTTCAGGAAATTTGTCTGCGATTTCTCAAAACCTGTCGGCGAGTCAAAATCAAGGCTAAAATCATGCATTCTGAACTCGGCATAAGAGACCTTTGAAGCTGCATTGAAACTGTAAACTGTTGAGGTCCAATAAAGTCCAATATATGGAGAAAAATCCTGGAATGTTTTCCTCAAAAAAAAAAAATATTTCTTCTTGACTGAACAAAGAAAGACATCTTGAATGACATGGGGGTAAGTCTTTTTTTTGAAAGTGGAGTAATCTTTTAAGATGTGTTTTGGTCGATCGGATCACAAGTGGACAACACTAAATAAATACAGGTGTAAACGTGGTCTAAACTGTTTTCAGAGGTAGTCGAAAACGCATCTGACCAGACCGCCTACTTTGTGCTCGGTACATAACACTATAGATCAATAGATGCAATGTTGTCCCATCGCACAAATCCAGTGCTCAGCGCAGTCTTCATGATGCGTTCACACCAGCCGCGGTGAAGGTGGCAAAAACGTGCAAATTGCGCGTAGTTGGACACTTGAACATTTTGAGTTTAATCGCTTCATTCACGCATGAAATCTGCGCGTGAAATTCTAGTCATTCGAGACATTCACGCAGAAATTTGCGTTATGGGAGGGGCTGTAATCACGTTGCTACTACAGCAAGGTCCTGATTGGTTAACGCAGCGCGGAAATCCGCTGAAGTTCTGATTTTATCAACTCGCGCGTTTCCCGCGGCAACACTCTTTTCGCGCCAAACTTGCCTGCTGCGCCTTCCATGCCGCAGGATGCCTAATCGCATCTTTGCATTGACTTAACATGCAAATCACCCGTGCTTGCCGCCTCTATCGCGTCTGGTGTAAGGCTTTCACAGATAAACTGATGTGTCTGCTCTCCATTTTAATTTGCAAGCGTGTGATAGTTGCGCAAGCTTATTTTATCCATTATTCTGATATATCAAAGAAAGCCCTTACATTTACATGTACAAAACGCTGTGCACGTGTTTACTCTGACATAATATTAGTGCACATCAACTTAACGCATCATATCTCCAGCTTGGTTTTTAAGGACCAGGCCCTCGAAGTAATAAGGACAGAAGCAGTCGAAAGTGGACAAAAGAGACGGATTAAAACACCAGATGCGAATAGATCTCATTCACTTGTGATCCGATCGACCAAAACGCATTTTAATATCAAGTGTAAACAGTGCCTTATATCTACCAGGCACCGAAAAGCACAATGACTTTTCACAACCTGAGAAATGTGCGTGGAGATTTATCTCTGTGATCTTTCATTAACTTTAGATTCGTTTGGACACCAACAGAAGTGCGTTTGATACCGAGACCATGTGTTTATTCAAGGGCTGGAATTGTCTTTGGCAGAAAATATCCAACATGTGGACAATAACGCAACAGTCTAATCCCAGAAAACAAAAGCAGAGACGGATCTGAAGCGAGAGTCTGGCCAGGTGCTCTGATCCGCATGAATCTAAACACGCACACAAATATCACCGGCCCTTAGGAGATTTTTCAAAACAAATGTGTTTATTCTGAAGTCTTGTATGTCGGGTTTTCTGCATGCTCGGATTGCGTCGGGTCACCATGTGTGTGTGTTCGGGAACGCATGGGGCAGAAAAGCACCTGTGCATAATTACACAGACCTGCACATAATCAATCTCATCTGGCTGCGTTTTAACTCTTCTACCCTCTCGTCGTCTTTTCCGCACGCTCTTTTCTTTCTCTGTTCTCCCTTATGGCCCGGCAACACATTCTGCACATGTTAATGTGAAATACAAAAATGTCACAGTTTGAAGAGAATCACAACACATTCGATTCAATGACCACTGAACCGAACCGCACCGCTTTATGTAAAATGGGACCGTTGACACTAACCCAACATTTGCATCTTCGCTATGTACTCTCTTGTTCAACTGTCTTAAGACCGGAGTATAGTTCGTTTTTTACATGTACGCGAATTAACAAACAGCCTTGCAAAGCATACGCATCTCCTATGCTAAACACTACAGTTGTCAATGTACGCGTACAATGTGCGCGACCCCCACGCGAACAATGTGCGCGACCCCCACGCGTACAATGTGCGCGACCCCCACGCGTACTATATTTAATATACTTCAGCCTTTAGTCTCTTTGTTCTCCTTTCCAGTGTTATGACGCAGGTTGGTAAAACCAGCCGTGGATATTTAATCCCAGCACCAATCAGGCCAAGGGACCAAAACTTGCTGGAGAAGCAAAATATTGGCCCTTCACAACCCAAATTAGTGTCATATCTCACTTTACCGTCATTACTAAAGGTTAGAAAAACTCCCCGAGTGTGTATGTGTGTAAGAAAGTTCAAGGGGGGCTGATGTAACACAGCACAAATGACAAGTATTTTAGCACAATTAGACGTAGTAACCTAACCGTACCAAGGTTTAAGCAAGCGGGGGGCATCTATTTCCAGTGCCGTAACCGGATCCCGATCCTGTAAGGCGGAGCTGTTACGAAGCTGTCAGCCGTGCTGATTACAGTCCATTTACGCACGATTTTTCACAGCTTAAAAAATAACGTTTTCGGTGTCGAACGCAAGAGGAAATACCTCCTCATTTCTGACCTGTGAAAACAGACTTCCACGTCAGGTCAAAGTGTAGCATGTGTGCCAGTCTACACAGAACTGATCTTCTCAGTTACATCCACAAATATAACCTGTTCATGCTCTGCTTATTCCATTATCACTTCATTATGTGGTAATAATGATGTGACAGAAGAAATGTAATATTGTTGCGAATCAAATGTATATTCAAAAGTATTTCTTATAGTGCTTTGCACAATCGTTCATTGTTGCAAAGCAACTTTACTGTAAACATATATGAGTACAGACAGTCTAGACATACACAAAAACAGTATAGAAACAAGAACAAAGATATTAAGAAAGCCATTTTGATAGACAGTGTAAAAAAAGGACAGGAAAGTACTAGGTCAGCCAAATTTATTAAATTTATTATTATTTACAAATAATAAATGTAATAAAAAGTAATGTTATTAGCAACGCGCCCAACCTCCAATAATCCAATCTGTTCTCGTTGGACGAAATCAAGTCCCATCCTCTTATTTTTTTTTTATTTAGAAGCCGTTTCACTGGGATATCACGATATTTCATGCCAACTTTAAAGGGGCAATAAGTAGGATTTTAAGTGTTTTATTAATCAAAATCAATGTCTTTGTTCATAAATATGTCCTTGTTTGGTGTCAAATGACCTTTGCCAGTGATCTGACTTTTCTTTGTAAGCTTAGAATTTCTTCTCTTTACTTACATTGAACGGGTAAGTCCAAGGAGGCTTCCATATTGTTCCGCCGTATTGATAAACTACAATAGCAGAGAGGGACAAAAAGCATTTGCCTACCAATGCGTTTCCACAACGCGTTTTCATTCAGAACACGTGAACCAGCTGAAACGGACAAGGAGATCAGTGAGTACATAACGGCTACCGTAGTTGCAACACACATTTGGAAAGGGGAGGAGCTAGAAAGCACTGTTCGTTTGAATGCAAAATACAATTCCACCACTAGATGGGGGAAAATCCTACTTATTGCCCTTTTAAGTCCAAACAAGCATTTGAAACTACACTGCACAAAATGTTTCTTTTTGATATTTTTGGATTACTAACATAAAAAATCTGGAAAAGAGCCACTGTAATTTCTGAGCCACTAGTGTCACCAAATGTTAAATGATTGACTTTGTAGTTGTCTCTGCATACCAGACTTGGATAGAAGGCAAGAAAATACATTAACATTGAAAAACATTACACACTTTACTTTTTTTAACACATAACTCAAAGCTACATGTCAACACTGTTTTTTGTTTTGTTTTTTAGGTTGAGAAACTGGGTCCACCCAAAAAGGGAAGAGGACAGATACCTTTATTTGTAAAAACAGGAATAATGTGATAGCATTTTTCCAAACGGTACACAATGGCCCAAAAATCAATTTTTAAAGACATGAAAGTAATTGCATTTGTCAACAAAACCAGGTGCATTTAAATCTGTACAGTTTTTCTCAGAGCAGTCGTTTTGGTTTAGTCTTTTTTGCAATGACGCTTACCCAACAGGTCATTTTTAGTGGATGCATGAAGTCATTTCCCCTCAAGTTCACACAAGTGTCTTGGCCGAGTAAGCACAGGTGCGATTCATCACATTAACTGCGTGTTCAAAAACATTTTAAACAGCACGCCGTCTGTTGTTTATAAAAAAAATAATAAAGTGTTTGGCATAAAAATTTTATGTGGCATTTCTCACCTGACATTTTATCTAATGCAAGTGTTTTTTATATGTTCAAATACTTTTTGGGACTACCGTATAACTTAACAAGCAAATGACCTTGGCATTGTTGTCTTGTTGTTAATGTGTGTGCAATGATGCTGACCCAACTCTGCAGGAGACCAGAAAGCGAAGGAAAGAGAAAACTGACAGACTGCAATGGAAAATGAAGTCACTTTTCTACGGTGCCACTCGATGGCTGATGCCAGGACCGAGGGGTCAGATGTCTCAGTCCCAAACATAACCGCAGCCAAAGCGCCCACCGCACCCCAGCTCCAGTCATGTCTCATTCAACTTCACATCTCGTTGAAGCACACGCTCCGCAAAAACACACATGTGATGGAAGAGAGTCGCTGGGCAGCGATACAACTTAAAAATCAAGCGTCTTTTCCATTTCACGCACGTTTCACTTCTTTAAATATGTGAAAGAGCTTTGATCAGGAGAGTTTCACTTAGGCTGTAAAAAGTGAAAGTTGGATCGACTTAAAGTCGCCATGAAATGGAATTAGCCATTGTCTTATTTTTTCCCCGTGGTGACGTATATCTGAGTAAAACGGCTTCTTAAAATAAAAAAAAACATAGTGCCGAATTCTTGAATTCTTCCATCAAGAACTGGATCGTTTAAAGTTGGGTCATGTCGCTATTTGTCAATTGTTGCAATATTTTCCCGCACACTGCCAACCTGCCATACCATACCACCTGACATTTTACCTCCTAACATTTTTTATTAAAAAAAAAAAAAAATTTATAATATAATAAAGCTCAAAGATTAAAAAAAGTTCTATAATTTTCCACAAAAAAAAATAATCCTAGAAAAACGTTTTTCATTTTTATTTCATTGCAACTTTTAAAAAAAATTACTTTAATAGGTAACATTTTTTCAACTTAAATGTTTCACTTTCAGTAAAAAATTGACTGTGAATTTTTTTTACAATGGCTTCAATTTTTAGCTTTTTGAACAAAAAAAATTCACTTAAAGCGAGTACATTAATTAATTAAAATAAAATAAAAATGTACCCATTGAAGTAATTTTTTAAGTTAACCAAACCTGTGTAGTAGTGTAGTTTATAGTTTGTTTTTTATTGCTTAGTTGGCTTATGATTTTGCAACAAACAAAATATAGAAATATATACAATTTTTTGTAATTTCTGCCTGAGAATTTGGAGATAAATCCTTTTATGAAACCTTCATCTGTCATTACAAAATTTACAAATATAATAACAGCAAATTATTAGTGAATTTCACAATAATTTCCACTAAAATGTAATCTAAGGCTCTCTAATGAATTAAATTGATATATTTTTAATGTCCTATCCCAAAAATACTCCACACAGCTCCAAAAGTAAAAAAAAATTACACGTTCTCACCAATATATAAAAAATACACAAAAGTCCATCCACTTTTTATAGGTACACCAAAATGTAAAAAATACAGAAAGCGATTTTTATCCAATTTGACTCTTAACCTAAAATGATTTTGACACTTCTGGCTTGTACTACAGGAGATATAATCTGGCTCCTATTATTAATGTACAGCCTGCAGTTTCAATGTTGAATTGATAATAAGCGTATAAAATCCTACTAGCCAAACAAGCACCTGAAAACCAAGAGGATTACAATAAAAGCCTTCACGAATAAATAGTGATTTTTGATTTATGAGCTCTCCGAGAGGGGAAAAGTGACATTATGGAAAAAGTCATGGCATAAGAGAGGCGCTGATTTCATTAAAACACACAAACTCAAACATTTAAAGCACTCCAGTTTAAGCTTACAGTCTTTTTGTCATAACTAATAGCACATGGGAAAATGTCAATTATATCAAAATGGTTTTAACGCTAACTTATGGGTTAATAGGCTGGTGTATCATCTAGACAATATGACAATGTTAAGCACGAATACCCAAAACCGTACCAAAACCACAACCTGTGTGATACGACCCGACGTTGTTATTGCCCGCTAGTCAAACCTGAGACTTTTCTTTAGAAGTCTCCCAAAACAAAGCCGTCTCTATCCTCACGCCTAACTCATAAACCTAAGAGCCGCTCTCTCGGATAAATAAACTCAAAACTGCTAATATTCTTACAGACGGTCGAATGAAATCTGTCAATGGCTGGCTTGCGTCCAGCTCTCAAGCCTGAAGTGACTGATTAGCCGTCACTGGTTTGATCTGGTTCGTGTTAACTAGTTCACGGGGTTACGCAATACATGACCCGGGTCGCTTTATTGGGGCTGCGCGCTATATGTTAATATCGACTTGGACCGAGTTATGCTCGCCCTTCAAAGTAATACTAATTCAGTCCTATTATTAAGATTGAGATGGAGGCGCAAGGATGTCAACAAACAGAAGTGCGGAGAAGGAGAGAGAGATTTCTGTTTTCACAGCTGGGCTGAAGATTGTTCCCACCCTTTTTGACAGCGGTTCCCCTAAGGCGCCTTGTGTTGGCTTTCTCTCAGACGCACACATACACACTCTCAGAAGCATGTCGTCTTAACTGACCTCGAGCAGATTTAAACACCTTTTGCTACTTCGCTGGACAGCGCTCAGCTCCAAATGTCTCCACAGTCTGTAGAGCGTAGTCTTTACATCCGAAACACTGCGTGTGTGGAGGGGGAGGCAGTATTTCACTATATATCCTTTATTATTTCCTCATTTTTTTGACATATCCAAACAGCAGACTAGATCAACATCCATAACGTTTCGTACGCTGACGGCCTTGCTAAACATCTGGCTAAGCAGACATCTATTCCAGGGTGTTACTAAAAAAATAAAGCACCTAGCACTTAATTCACAACACTTGTAGATTAGCGGTCGCCTGATGCAGATATGTAGCGTGCAGGATGGCTTATTGCCAATAAAATGCCAATGATATGAAGGTGAATTATAGTAGATGTATGAAGTTCACACAGGTGTCCTAGCAGGGTAACCACAGGTGTAGTTCATCACATTAAAATGATAGGTGAACCAAAAATGAAAATGTTGGCATCCACAAAGTGATGGTCCACACATAGTTAAATTATTTCATACTATGGATGTCTATGGTGGCAGGCAACTGTGTAGTTTCCGCCATTTATTAAAATATATTTTTTGTGTACAAAATCACGAAACTTGACGGTCAAAAACAGTCAAAAACGGGACGCGGGTGATCACGTACGGGAGAAATCATTTACCCCCAAAATACAGGACCCCTAGTCATACTGTGCAAAGACACGCAAGTTAACTGGCTTTTTGGTTTTCTTAACCCACGAACTGAAAGCCTTGCCAATCTTCATCATTTCGCTAAGCCAATGCAATCTCCAGGTCTTTTACACCTTTATCGATCTTCAAAACATCGGAGCCTTCCTGCATTATAAGTTTGTCCATGCTAGCTGAAATAAAGTTTTACCTCAGCTTAACGTGATGCAGCCAGAAAACCCGGAGTGGATCCGGTGCGTAGTGATTACAGAACGCTTACAGTGGATAGAGGAACGTGATTTGGCTCCACTCCAGGCTTTGATCACATCCCACTTAAAAAGGTGAATACATGTCATCTTTATGAAAAGTGAATTTAATAATTTTTCAATTGACGGAAATCCGTCTAGCGACGGAAAACTTTAATCCATGGTGGACACGCACAATGCGTTAACATTTTTTTTACTGATAATATTAATTGTTCAAGTTGTTGAATGTTGAAATTGAAGAAATGTGAAAGGAAATAATATTTACTCTACATGTTCCTTAAGTAATTTGCACGTGTTTTGTATTAAAGATAAATAAATCATGTTATTTAACTCGTTGTCTTGCCAATAAACCGCAAAACCGCGGGAATTTGTTGATTACCGACCGCGGTAAAAAAAAAATACGAACCGGCCCACCCCTACAGGGGACCCCCATAATCTTTGACATAATTCGAACACTTAATGAGGGTGAGTAAATATGAAATTTTTTATTTTTGGGTAAACTATAATTTTAAGTATGTTCGTGTTTCAATAACATTGTTTGACAACTGTTTGGTGCACCATTTGTTTTGTTTAGTACAGTAAAAGTAAAATTTACTGTAAAATATTTTAAAACAGAAAAAGTTTATTCTCCTTTGACAGCTATTGCTTGACTCTTTCCCCGCCATTGACGAGTTAACTAGTCAATTAAGAGAAAACGCTTCCCTGCCAATGACAAGTTTTTCTGGCAATCCATTTCCCCGCTATTATCCAAAAGGTGGCGCTCTTACCCAACTTATAAAACCTGGAAGCATTACCTTAGGGCAAACAGTTCAAACTGTCTCGTGTATGTTTTAAGGATCGCTCTGAATCTGATCTCTATTAAAAGTCCTTCACAAAAACGAAATAATCTCAGCTTTTTGCTCAAATTTGTTTTTTTTTTGAGAAACCTGCCCATATTTGAGATGTAATGAAAAGAGAACTAATGAAGGTAGGATAAAACTTTTTCATGAAGAGAGTCTGTTCTTTCATTTGATATACTGTATGTTTAGATACTTAAAAAAGAACATTTTCCGGAAGGCATCAAACTTTTGTGAAAATCCTACTTTTTAAAAAAAACGCTGGCGGGGTAGTTTATTGATCATTATTACACGGCTCTCTGGAATGCTTGATTCTGATTGGTCAGTTGAGACATTTGCAGGTTCGTTCTTTTCAAATAATAACCGCTCCAAAATAATAACGCATAGCCGGTACTACTTGAACGATTTAAATCGCTCCGCGCCAATAAATATTATTGTTTGGCGCCATCTTGTGACAAACACTGGACAACCACAACATTTTGACATTAATTTTAACATGTACAGAAAAAACAAAACATTTAAACAGTGGATAGAAGAACGAACAACGACCGCTTCGCGTCGGGTCCTGATCACACTGTCGGGGCTTATTTCCCGATAACTACCGGCTGCCTCTACATTATCCCTTACTAATTATACAGTAAGTCAATGTGCATAATCTTAAAGGGCCCATGTCACAGGACTTTTTTAAGATGTCAAATACATCTTTGGTGTCCCCAGAGCACATGTGTGAAGTTTTAGCTCAAAATACCATATAAATAATTTATTATAGCATGTTAAAATTGCCACTTTGTAGGTGTGTGCAAAAATGTGCCGTTCTGGGTGTGTCCTCTAAAATGCACATGTACTGATCAAGTGCAAACACTGATCACAATGATGGTGGTTTGTTGAAATTGAAACTCAATTGTTCTGTGAATTATTTTCTCTCTGCACTAAATGGCAGTGCTGTGGTTGGATTAAGGGGTTGGATTATTATAATAAGAGCTCCTTATGACATCATAAGGAGAGCCAAATTTCAACAACCTATTTTTTCATGTGCTTGTAGAGAATGGTTTACCAAAACTAAGTTACTGGGTTGATCTTTTTCAAATTTTCTAGGTTGATAGCATTACCAGGGACCCAATCATAGCACTTAAACATGGAAAAAGTCAGATTTTCATGTCATGGCCCCTTTAAAATGGCCGAACATTGTTTGATTAATCTGCCTGACAGAATCCCATCTGTGGACACTTACAGCACATGATGTCTAATGCAAAGAGAAAAGAAGTTCATGTTAGATGTTCATGTTAGACTCACCCCCATAATCTTGCTCCTTTGCTCCACATCCTCCCACATGGAGTGGACGATGTAACGGCACATGTATTTCCCAGCCCTGCCTTCCTGTCGCATCCGGACCAAACACATCCTACAGGAGCAAATCATAGCAGAGTGCTGAGTCAAGAGAATCCAGGCAGCATGAAAGCAGTTTCCGAAAGAAGTGCTTGTGTTACGCTATGCTCCGTCAAAATCTGCACGACCAGTAAACGTCGGAAATCCTTGCTATTGTTAAATCCAACCAGCTGACATGCACATGTGAAGAAACATTCATGCATTAAGTACATCTTCGGCTCTATAGATCGATTAACTCCTCTCTTGGTGCGTGGGTATATAAATGTGGTCATAGTTCACAAAAATAACCTACTGTAATTTAAATTTAAAATATGTATTTAAAATATGCAACTATCACATTTTTAAAACTCTAAGCATCAGGCTGGTGTGATTGTTCAACTCACATTTTGCATATGGAAAACACCTTTATTCAAAGTTCATTTAATATTTACATTTTATCAGTATGATTGTTCCCGGTGATTCGAACCCCATGACCTTTGTGCTGCTAACACACCTCATGTCTTAACCACAAAAAAACTGGTTTCATCTGCCTGCTATTCCCAAAAGGATGACAGGAAAGACTGTGACGTATTAGCCGTAGGGGACCGTTTACACGAAACATACTTTCTCCAGAGGAATTACATAACCATTAACACATAACCAGAACTATATCCACTAAAACCAAGTCCCACTCCAACAATGAGATCAAATAACAAATACTTTCACTAAAGAATTCATTTAAGTGCTTTAACAAAAATATGAACTTGACGTTTCTGATGTTAAACTACACAATTTCAATTAGAAGTGTATTACTGTGAAACGTTTCCCAGTGTTTTACACAACCAAAATTATTTTCTTTGATAACTGACAGCACGGTATGCAACAGATTTTTCCATAAAACTAAACACAGAAAACTACTTATGATGATTAAATAAGGCAACAGAATTTTGTAAATGTGTGCATGCATGTGTAAACTATTGGTGAGTTCAGACAAAGATTTCCCAATTACTCTGCAAACACGTTTAGTTACCGTGCACATGCATGACTGCACTCGCAAACACAAAGTGCCTTCAACTGGATGGGTAATGTGTGTTAGCACCCAAACTAATACCCATTAATCATCCGTCTCCCTCTGATGACATCACATCTTTTCGTAAACTCAGACAACCCCATTCACCTGTGCATTAGCACCCTTTACATAAGCAAATGTCACCAGTAAACATATTAATGGGGAAAAGATGAATGAAATAATACAATGATATTCAGCAGTAACATGAATTGTGACATGATCATTATTCAGCCGTTTTAATTGTACTCAACTGGAAAATTACTCAGAATGCCTGTTCCTAATTGTAGCACTCTTCGGATTGAAGAAATGTCATTTTTAATTCACCCAGCAGATGAATTTTATAAACTGAATGCATTAGGCACATTTAGATTTACAGGTCCATTTTGAAAATGCTTGCATGGCACAAAGTTGCCGTTCACATTGAAACACTGCCCAAAAACTCACCAAACATGGAGCTGTGCCACGAGAAACCAGGAGTTGAGCGTGTCAGGCAGAGAGCACTCTGGGAAACGAGAGAAAGAGAAGTACAAGACATTATATATGGGCAAAGGGAAAATGCAACATGTAGCCAAACCTATGCAAACTTGGGCTCGATTTAAAAACCGCTATTGGGTTTCCACCTGTTTTTTCCTCAGCTAAAGAAAACAACGTAACACAGCTGTAAATGGCCACATAAATATTTCAGGTGCTCCTAAAACAGTCCCTTAATGCACATTTTAACGTTGCAGCTGAAATGCGGTACGCTTAGGAGTTTCACAAAAAATGTGTAAGAGCATGATGCAAGACGTTTAAGGCATAACACTGTGTGTATAGGTTGTCCCCACACCCTTTATGGCTACTTTGAAAAACCTAAAAATACTTACTTTCAAAAAAATCATCATAGTTGATTCTTTCTACGCAGCAGGTGTACATGCGCAGGGCGGCTATCTTAATTTTCTGCAAAAAGAGACATTTGTGATGCATGTGATCAAAAAGTCGTTCAATTTGGTGTTATTAGAAACTCATTTGGACACTCCAATGTAATGTAATCGCATCCACTCACGAGTCATGGGAAATGCATTTGAAGATGCCAGTAACTACAATGTTCTATTGCAGAGACATGAAACCTGCTTAATTTCATTTTTTGGTGACTCTTGTGAAGGCATATCCATTTTGCACAAAATACAAAAAGAAAAATACTGTTTATTATAATAATTTTGACTATTAATATTTCCCTTAAGTTGGTGCCCAAGCTCATATATTACTGTAGAAAGCACCAAAATAAATATTTTTTAATTTAAATGATATTTCTCATGGGAATTTTGTTGGAGGAAATATTTATTTTGTTACATGGAAAATCTTTATTTTCTCGAAGCAAAATATGATTTCTGAAACCTTTATATTTTGAAGTAGAATGTGAAGCAGACATGTTCATGACAGCTGATCATAAACTGTTTTGGATTTTAATTGATTATCAAATGTGGGAGACCAAAAATATGAAGTGGGCCATTATGGTTTACGTACAAAAAAATTAGATGAACCAAACACTATACTTCAAAAAACAAGAGATAAGGGTCTTACCCATTTGTTATATTTAAGTGGTCCGGTGAAGCCCATGGCCTCAATCAATCTGGTAAAAGCCCCCACCTCTTCTTCTGTGGCCTGTGCGGTCTCTTTGACAGCACACAACTGGAAGCATAATATGGAAACATAACTGAAATTACTAAGCAATGAAATACATGTGTATCTAGAGCTAACACACAAACAAACTCACAGATAGATAGTGTCTAATGCATGCCTCTGTGAATCTCTAATACAGGAAATGTAACAGCTGAGCATTTGTGGAGTACATTACATTTATTGAGATGAAAGTGTGTGACTTTAGTGTAACAATAAAATGTTTGTCGTATTCAATTTTTGAGAAAAAAGCATCTTATTAGCAGCACTATCGATCAGGATTAGGTAAAAAAAAATTATTAGTTGCAATGAATTATTATGCAGAATAAAAGTTTTTGTTTTCATCATATATTTGAAACAGTAAGACAATGCTTAGATCAAGCCGGGACTAAGTCGTAATTAAATTAGGACATTTAAGTATCTTTATAAATATGACTTGAAAAAAACATTACTGCTGTGGATCTTGGGACAAAACAATGGCACTGATATATTTTAAGATTTCTCAGTGCAAATACTTTTCAGTTAAGACACGCATTTTAGTCTGGGACTAAGCATAAGTCCTCTCTGTGAAACGGAGACTAGATTGTCCAGCCTTAAGAGATAGGAGGGGTCTGAGAAAGAGATAAAACTGCACACACCTTGCTCGTACTGTGAAGTGCTCGACATTGACTCAGGACACCTGCTGTGGTCCGGCAAGCCACCAAAGTCTTGACCTGATATACATTTTGTTCAATGGCCTAGAAAACAAAACATGACATGTCAATTGCTACTTAGTTTAGTCACAGTAACAAAATTAACTTACTAATTTATTTAATGGCATATTCATGCACAATGTTAAGCAAGCAACATGAATGCCAAAGTTTGCACAAGACACCTAAGCAAACCTAACATCTAGGTGCTGGTAAAATCATGAAACACTGTCACATATTCAACAACATATGACCCTAACTGTTAGTTATATCCTATAAGTACTTTAACAACTTAAGTGACTTAAGCTTTACGCGTCTATTAATTACCTTTCCGAGGACAGCGTTTGATCCTGAAGCGTTTATTAAATGTCTGACGGCCGACTGCAAGGGTCGCCGATACATGATTCCGCTAAAAGTCACAATAGTAAAATATTGTGACTGTAAAGCGTGAATCTGTGATTTTTACTCCGTGTCACGTTTTATAACAGTTTGTTTTCGTCCCTCCCCTTTCCAGCAATGTCAAAAGCATTTGTCCCGCACTTAAAACAGTCCGTGTGGAAAACACCTCTATGCTTATGGTTCCGATGCTTATGGATCGTACAGCAGCCATCACACATAGGATTTTAAAATATTTTGATAATATAAATCAAACAAAATAAATGTCAATGTTCAATAAATATCACCAAGTCCGTTTTAGATCTTTTCAGGTATTTTAAATTTACCAAACAATTATTATACAATTTCTGCTGGCTTATATCAACGCATGTGCTGACATTTCTCGCATGATTGGTTCATACCTACTATTCGAAATATTATATTATATAAAAATGCAATGATACTAATTTTATTTAACGCTTGTCTTATATGATTTATAACACCACAGAACACAATGATATATACCTAGAATTAAATAAAATTTTAAATAATTACTCATTATTCAGGGCAAGTAGGCTGAATTGCCATGTCCCCAGTCATGTATGCTTAATTCTAGTTACAAGTATAACTAATTAAATAAAATATATTCTAACATTTTCATTACTGTTGTGAAGCCATATTTATAATATTTCTCACCAAATGTTATTTTTAATTATTAATGCATTTTTGATTATTAAGATCTTTAAATAAAGTTGTGTCCGAACCCCCCCCCCCTGCTCCTCTAGTCACATGACTCTCAGGAAGAAGCTTACAATTTTGGAGAGAAATCATCTACAAGAAGCAAGCTTTTTATTTAACTATTTAGAATAGTTCACTGATAAGGTAAATCATAACACATCCCCCCTGTTATGCTTCTTTATAGAAGAAACATTATCTTTTGTAATTCTGAGAAATATTGTAAATAAAAATGTTACTGTAAAAATCTTCCTCTATGGTCAATATGTGTTAGCCAGTTGTTTACCACATGAGTAGTAATGGCCGAGTTTAGCATAGAATGTCACTCCTGTTACCGTCTTGTCCATCCACCCTGTTACTGTTTTACGTAGTAAGGGTTGTACTGTATACACTGTATTGATATTTATTTTTATTTATTTATTATTTTATACATTCAAAGAAGAGTTGACCAATATATTTCCTTACAGTTTAAAAAACCATTTCAGCTAAAATGATAAAATCATGCAAATAAAAAAAAGGAAAGTTACTACCCTGAAATGGCACCGAAACGGAATGACCCTACTATAGATGGGTTCATTGGACGCAACTAGTTTTTGCATTTTATGGGACGCACACGTGTTGTCGTGGTTATGCATCTGGGCGGAACTTAACTTCCGGTCTCTGTTTGTTTTTGGCTAGTGGCTTAACTGAACTAATACAACTGAACAAATACCTTGTCAATAATAACAAATGTTTTGGTTTCCTAAAAACGAGGGGAGACGGCAATAATGGATCAACGCTTTGTGAAGGGAGGTTTGGCAGTTGATTTGTGGTTACCATTGTATACATTATATAGTAAACATTTTCACAGTAACTTTGCTCAGTGTAATTTTTGATACACTTTAGTTATATCCCTGCTGAAAAAAAAACAATTAAACCATTACAGAAAATTCTAATGGTTTCCATTAAAATACCAATAGGAACCATTAGCTTTTACCATTAAAACCATTACACTGTAGTGTGTATTTGGCCATATTCCATTAGAACCAATACATAGAACCAATAGAACAAAAACATACCATTAGAGAACAACAAAGACCAATACACTGTAGTGTGTTTTGGGCCATATTCCATTAGAACCAATACAATTTCCAATAAAACCAATTGAATTTCTGTGATGTGTCTATTGTTTTTTTTAGCAAGGATGATTTAACAAGGTAATCTGTTTATTTAGCTTGTTATCAGAAATACAAAGGCTCTGATTCTTTGCCAAAGTTTACAGGAAGTTTGTTCCACGAAAGGTTTTTGTTCCACAAAGGCGTTTGTTTATGTTGTTACTGCTGAAACTGTTTATACACGATGATGTGTATGCGCAAGTGCAGTAACGCAGTCTCTTAAGAGCCACAATTTCGATTGTAGCCTACCTTCAACTTTAGTAAAGTTAGTGGTGCCCATGTAGTGCTATACTAATAATTGAATTAATACTGTAGTAAATATGGTATTATACTGTAATATTAAGTATTTACTAAGGTTAAAAACAACTTGGTGTGTCTAGGACTTTTACTACAGTTTATTACCATAAATACTACAGTATACTACGTTTTGTCATGTGGGTGGGCCCAAACCTGTCCTTCCACCCTGCTGTAAATTAAGAAAATAAACCATCCTAGAAATAGTGAATTTAATGGTTTTAACTGGAATTGTATTGGTTTTTAAGGAAACCATAATGGTTTCTGTGGGTCTGACTGGTAATGTGTTGGGCTTTGTTGGTGGAATGTTATCTGGTAGATGGGAGCCAACAGAACACTATTAAGTCTTACTGGATAAAAGCCCAAAACACAGGAATTTTATAATGTTTTAATGGTAAACAGCTGATGGTTCATAATGGTATTTGTAATGGAAACCATTAGTATTTGTATTGTTTTCTTCAGCAGGGTCAGCTTCAAAAAGGCCTTAAGTTTGACGTCTACATTGGAACGAGGGTGGTTGGCAGTGACAGGTAAGCAGCTTGCCTATTTCAGACAGTGGCATACAGCTGGCAAACTGCAAAATCACATCGGCCGAGATGACGAATGCCTGGCTGTAGTTTGTTCTGAAGAATTAGTACCTGGCATCGCAGCTCCGGAGCCACAAAGTAAACAAGGCCACGCATTGGTACGTCCACAAATTGTTCAAAGTCATCCACGCATCGAGGCGACTTCCTGCCTAGCTTTATCCAAAAATCACAAAAATATGTAATGCCCCTCACATGAACGATCAAGAAAAATAATACTTTGAACCCCACCCCCTTTGTATGGCACACACGTTAAAGTACCAAAAACACTTGGATGCTTTGAAGTTGGGATGTTTTCACAGCAGGGTGTAGATGAGGTAATGTTTTCGTTGTCTTTACGTCGTTTTCCGAATGACTGTTTATGCAAGGTGAGAGGTTCTTCCTCATGGCTGTAGAGTTTTAACTAACTAATGTCACAAGTCACTCTGTTTCTACTCTCCGAACACAGGAAGGAGAATATCTCGGTTATTAGCAGTGAAATATTTGTCTAGCTTTCACTCCTGCGTATTTACGCCTTCAGGAAACCGCAAGAGAGGAGGTGAGAATTGCCGTACAATGTGGTAGTATTATAGCTCGCCTCTTGAGGAATTGTCCAAATGTTGTTCATCCCTATGTCACCACCCCTGGAAAAACAAGCAAGGTGTTGGGTGAACTCAAATTGGACAGGTGATGTTGAGCATAACAGATTTGGTTTCTTATACGGTACGCAGAGATTAAGTGTAATTTTAGTGACATAACTAGGTTGTTAGGGTTTAAGAAGGAATTAGTTTCATGTCAACAAACGCCCTTGATGCATTTCAAACAGATTACACAGAGAAGAGACAATGCAGCATACAACTCCTCTAAATTCTTCTTCTTCCTTTATTTCTTTACGCCATTCCAGCATCTACGGCTATATTCATGGCGAGAACAAGTAATCCATGCACAAGTTTTATTCAGACAAGTTGATCCATACACAGGTTGGGGAAGGGACAATTTGGCATTTCCAATCTGCCTAACTTAGTAAACCCACGCTGACACACAGAGAACATGCAAACTCCACACAGAAAGGCCACCTGCCCTAGCCGGGGCTCGAACGGGGACCTTCTTGTTGTAAGGCAACAGTGCTACCCACTGAGCACTCCTCTTAATTACTGCTCTATTAAGTGCTCAATGCTATGCAGTAGGCTTGGGCGGTAATACGGTAATATGGTATACCGCGGGATCTAAAAATAGCAAAGGTATCAATTTCTATACCGCCATACCGGCCTTTAAAAAAAAACAATGAACTTATATAGCAGACAAGGATTAAATATTAAATTAGGGATGGCGAAAACTAAACATTTTCTTCAACGACCACCGAGCCATTAACTGATTAGTTTAAAACAAGTTACGCTGTTTGAAATAACAGCCATTTCGAGCCGCGCCTGCAATTTCGCAACTCTGTCGCATCTCTCTGCTGCTCTGCCTCCGGCTCATGCGAAACATGATTCCCGCAAACGCGTCGCCGAGGAGCTTGTATGCTGCTTGTATGTAATCAGAGGACAAATGACTCCTTAGTTTCAAAAGGGTTTTGGTAAGGTGATCGCGTGGAAAATAAAGGCGTTTGTCTTATTAGAAGCTCATTTGAAACACTGCCACGGCTTATTTAAGAAAATGACAGCTCCGAAGAGACGGCGCTTAAGTTTGAGGTAGTGCTCAAAATAATAAAGAAAGATGATGATCATCATCACCTTATCAGTTAGCACTAAAATGTAGATGTAATGTAATTCCAAATCTAAACCCATCTTATGCGGAATGTTGCCTAATAGACTGCAAAACGATAAAACAGGCACCTTCAGAATGCATTAAAGACGCACCGCCAAGGCAGGTCTAACTGCCTTCTAATAACGACTAGAACAACTCTTTTGTATAATTATTATTACTTTTTTATTTTTCAAAAAGACAAGTGTTAACTTCTGTTAAGTGCAACATGGACGATGCAATGCTTTGCTGATGCAAGCCGCGAGAAAGCCCTTGTCTGTTTTAGAAAAATGCAGCAAAGATATTAAATGCTGATGTATGAGTTTCATTTATTTATGATGAGGTCCGTGCGTTCTAGTTAACAATGCAATGCAAGCGAACGCGCCGTGTCGGCGCCTCCATGTCATGGTTATTATATTGTCTACTATATTTGCTTTTAATTTATTAAATACGTGCAATTGGTTGATAAAACATTTATTAAAATTAAGACACAATTTATACAAAACGAAATTCACTTTAAAGAAAGGCTTTCTACAAAGCAAAACCTAATTAAGTGGTAAAAATGTCTAATGATTTACAAAAAAAAAACTTAATCTGCACTTTACTGTTAAAAGACGTGAATGTTAATAATTCTGAATACAACCAGGAAAGACTTTCGTTTTAAATATTTTATTGCTGGATTTTACAAAAAATATTTTTATTTTATTTGCTGGAATATGCAGAAATTAAAGTTAACAGAAAGAGGACTTTATTTCATTAAAATATGGTGGAATGTGCAGAAAATAGGTTTAAATGTTCAGCAATTTTCTTCAAGTCTGAGACTGTTGCTTTGATTAAATTTTAGCTTGATGCAACGCGAGTGCACGAAACGCCGTGACCTTGCGCCAGAACCCAAATGCCGTGACCTTGCGCCAAATGTTTTTATTGGTTTATAAGTACAAACAGGCGAGTTGTGAAAAATTGAGTGTGAGGGATTTGTTCACTTCACACAAAAATATCCTGGAAATTGGAATGAGATGGCTAACTGTAGTCGCGTTTAGTCCACTGTCTATAATAGCCTAATTTAGAGATCACTTTTTTAACCGACAACTGGTTAATTCTGTTTGAGCTTAGTATTTAACTTTTTTCATAAACTGCTAGTTGTTGCTAATAAAAGTTGTTAATATTGTTGTGCAGGTTATTTTGTTATTGTTTCAGTATTAGTGTTTGGTATTCAGTTTCTAAAGGGTTTAGGCACAAGCCAACATTATAGTGAAGCCGTCTGATTACGTCATAATTTTTTAATTATTATATACGGTAATACCGTATACCGGGGTAAAATAGGGAGGCGGTTTGATGGTATCAAAATTTGGATACCGCCCAAGCCTACTATGCAGTTGCCACAGTTTTCAGGGAGGTTGCTGGGGTGTTGCTATCATGCTCTTTGCAATGGAGTTACTAGGCTATCCTGTGTGGTGACAAGATAACTTACTAACCTAATGCTGTGTACACACCAAACGCGAAGCATCTCGTTCCTTGCTCTAGATTACTCGTGGGATTTAAATTTGTGTCATTGATTCACGTCATTCGCTTTGGCATGCGTGAGTTCGCTTCTATTCGCATCTTTGCATTGACTTTGTATGTAATCTACTCGCGCAAATTATTGAATTCGCGTTTGGTGTGCAGCATAATGCTGCATATACCAAACATGAAGCAATTGTTCTAGAGTACTTGTGGGATTTAACTTTGTGTCATGTGAATTTTTCACTTGAGTTCAATTTTTTCAACCCCCCGAATTTGCATCATTCGCATAGTTTGCGTCTATTTGCATTTTTGCATTGACTTTGTACTAGGGATGCTAAACAATTAATCGCGATTAATCGTTAGCAGAATAAAAGTTTTTGTTTACATCACATATGTGTGTAAACTGTGTATAATAAATATGTATATATATAAATATGAACACATTCATGTTTAATTTTAAGAATTTTTTTTTTCTATATTAAGTATTTATATTTATATATAATATAAATCATACATAAATATACAAACATTTCTAAAACATATACATGCATGTGTGTACATTTATTTATACAAAGTTATTATACACAGTTCACACATATATGATGTAAACAAAAACTTTTATTCTGCTAACGATTAATCGCGATTAATCGTTAAGCATCCCTACTTTGTACGTAATCTACTCGCGCAAATCATGAATTCGTGTTTGGTGTGCAGTATAATGCTGCGTACACACCAATGCGAAGATCACGTTCCTCATTCTAGATTACTTGCGGGATTTAACTTCGTGTCATGCTAATTTTTAGTTTGAGTTGAATATTTTCAATCGCCCCCCAATTTGCATTATTCACATCGCCTGTTCGCGTCTATTCGCGTCTTTGCAATGACTTTGAATGTAATCTACTCACTTAAATCTTTGAATTTGCGTTTGATGTGCAGCATAATGCTGCGCACACACCAAACACATAGCATCATATTTCTCGTTCTAGATTACTCATGGGATTATACTTCATGTCATGCGAATTTTTGCTTGAGAATATTTTCAATCACGTCCCCCAATTCGCGTCATTCGCATCGCCACGTGTGAGTTTGCATCTTTTCGCGTCTTTGCATTGACTTTGTATGTAATCTACTAGTGCAAATCGGTGAATTTGCGTTTGGTTTGTACGCCACATTGGAGTGTATTCACACTTTTATAATTTTCACATCACGTTGTGTGAATTACGTTTACACACTGTCTCTGAAACTTTCATTCATCATAAAAAATTCGGATTGGATTTAACTTTTTGCTTTTTTCGCACCTGTAACAAGCAGTTTAAGAGGTGTTTGTACAATCCAAAGCCACCGTTCAAGCAAATGCCAAAATCCAGAATGGCATCTGACAAGTTGAAGCACTCGCACAATGCACTGTATGACAAACAAAGTGCGGAATAAAAAGAGACAGAATACAGACATGATTCCGCAACAACTTGGAAAACAGGATGGTAGGTACTGATTTTAAAACAAAGGTGGTATGTACGATTGTATAGTATTGTGTTCAAGTTAACCAAAAAATAGCTTGTTGCAAATGTGATATATCCATTCGTAGTGAATAGTGCTAAAGTTACAAAGACTCCATTTATATTGTTTTGCGAATTTCTTGAAACGCATTAATTAATACATATTGGACTCTGGATTCTGTGCATGATGAATTTTTAAGATGATAAATACGAAAAATGCATACAAAAATTTTAGACTTAGTGTGCAAAGATCTTTAAATACAATCCAGTGCGATTTATTTGAGTAAGTGTGACCGCTGCCACTCAAATTTTGGTGCACACCAAATGAAAACTTTGGTGCGATTTAACTGAAATGTCTATCTAACTCATCTAAACAAACCAAAAACAGTAAGTTATAACAAAAATCACACAATTTGTTGACATGGGAAGAACATTTATTATATATTTTCGTTTGTGCATATAACTAGGAATTTCCTGGCATTGTTTTGAGTCTTTTAAACATTTCATAAGCTCTCCGTCAGTTTTCTGATATTAAAAATACCCTCATATGTGGATACAGGAAGCACTTTTAGCTTATTTTTTTTCAATATTATTGAAAATCTGTTGCAAAATATACGTCATAAAACCTGAACAGTTGGGTTGTGACCTTATGCTTATACCTTTATGTTTGGTTTGCTGTTAAAAATGCCATTGTGGTCAGAGCCAATGGGGCAGATGCTCTTTCGGCAACCCAAGTTCGAATCCCGACTTGAGGGCCTTTTCGCCGATCCCGTACTCTCTCTCCACCCTATACATTCATGTCCTCTCCTATCATGCTGTCCATCTAATGAAATGGCCCAAAAACATACATGTAACTCAAAAAAAGCCAGAAAACACCCGGAACAAAATGTTTTTGTTTTTTGATCTGGACCAAAAGAACCAAGAGAAATTAACAAGAAGTGTGTACACGACCTAAATCAAAAAGTGTCTATGATATTATAGTTCCTAGTTGTTAAAATGTAACTTTGATCACTTAAAAAATAGCGCAGTACCTCAACTAAAGTATCATTCATGTTTAATGTGTGTTAAGAGTTATGTACGTTTTGGTCGTGGTCTATCCCTTAAATGTGAGTAAAAGCCTTTTTTCCCCATGTCATTAATTTAATTTGGTAATTTTCTCCATAAATTGCTCACCTGGTGTAACGTTCCCCTCACAGTACTCTTAATATCCTAACCTCTCTTAACCCATCTGTTCCTTGAGAGGGTTCACTTTAACCCTGTCTTGATTCAATGAGAACATTTCTTTCAGAAAACAAAATGGGCCTTTTTCCTCAAGTGAAGTGAGGGCTCTTTTCTCCAGCATGTTTGGATTAATAAAGAGTGATTGATGAAGACAGGAGAGGAAACATTCGATTCCTGCTCCGCTCCCGTTCCTGTGAGAAAAACCTTGGGAAAGAGAGCTATAAATAAGGGGTGTCGGTCTATACTCTGCATTTTGTGGGTGTGGGGTGTGTGTGAGCAGAAAAGAGTTGAAGTGTGTCAAATGTGTGTGTTGTACGTTTTTGTCGGCATGACGGACAGATTTGGAAACAAGACAAAGAAAATATCGACCAATCAGGCACAAAACATCAATAAATAAGATCGAGAGGTGCTCTATTTTAAAATTTATTTTCATTTATTTTATTTACACAATGCATTTAATCAGTCCAATAAAACTTTATAAATAATCCAATAGCATACAAGTGTATATTTTTCGCTACTCCCGAATGTCCCAGAAACGCATCATTTGTCCTATAATGTTTGCAGACCACACAGGAACTTTGCAATATGTAAATATATAGAGTCCACAGTCAGTTACGAGTCATAAAAGCATGAAGGGCCTGTTGCTACAGCTTGGTCCGCTTTAAGGGAACATCACTTTTTACAAATGTTGACTTGTTCTATATTTGGCAAAACATTTGGCTTTTAATACATTTGCCGTTATCTCGATGCCCCGAAGGCTCAATCAACTACAAAGATACCACACCAGTCATTTTTTGAGATAACAAGATTTAAAAATAAAACGTTTAAGTCATAGAGTCTGGTTGTATGTATTGTATAAATAAAGAGCTCTTGGGATTAGCACGTGTTGAAGGGTCGGCACGTAACGTTAAGATTTCATTCAAGTGACGCAAATGTAGGTGAAACAACAAACGTAGGCTTAATTAGCTGCCCCGTGTGTAAAGTTTAGCTTTAGAAAAATAAACCACCAACGTAAAGTGGATCTAAAGTTGGGGTGGGGCGGAGATTGTACATATAAGCGAAGTTCAAAGGTTGCAGATTTCAATGTTTTCGAATGGATTTTTCGTCACCACTGATATAAACAATAACACAATTGTTACAGTCGAACATCTTGTTCTTGACAGCTGTGCTAACAAATTAGCATAACAAACTACAGCTGGGTAAACTCGTTCTAAATCTGTCAGAACATTAATTTGAATGTGTTGACGCATATTGGCGAATTATGAAATTGATTGCATATGTCAGCACAGTAATGATATCGTCAGCGCCAGTGAATAAGGGGGCTCTTAAATCTGTAATGCCTCTCTATCGCCATCTATAAATTGTAGGTTAATTTACATGCTAATGCATTTGAAGTCAAATAAACATCAAAGTTTTCGTGCCCTATTCATCATCATCCAGGCATCAGACAATTGAACGCCTAATGGCCGAAGGTCAGAGATATCAATTTGATGCAAGCAAAACTAACAACAGCCCGAAGTAAAAACATTGTTCTGTTTTGACTCATCTAAGGTCGAGCGACATTGTAGCTATTGCAAATATTTCACACGAAAAAGAAGGGTCAAGAATTTAAAAGAATCTACGTGCTGGCGCAATGTGAAGAAAGGTTAGCACACGCCCTAATACGTCTTTAATTGGTTGACTTCAAATTAAATTTGCATTAGTTTATAGCTCTGAAAACAATCACACCAGGGTATCATAAACAGCGAAATATTGGCAAACAATTTCAACACTTACTTGCAAGTCAAATCTCGGAACTCGGCATGCTGTTTAAGGTTGGCCAAACTTATGGTGATGATGTTTGGCAGGGGCAGTATTGACACTAGAGTTACTCACAACATGCCTTATTGAATCTTGGAGTGTTATGAGTTTCACGTGACTTCAAAGGTCATTCAGGTCCATGCCGTTTCCCAAGTGAGAACAGAAGGGTACCGTTCAACTATGTGATTATTTTAGAGGGGTATGCAACCCAGACGCTAGATCAAGACTATATTTGGCACAGTGGCTTGATGTGAATAAATTTCAATTAGGCATTTGTTCAAATACTGTGTGCTTGTGATATTGTATGTGTCACAAGATTAACCAGTTTGTCATACACCTCAACATGCTTCTATGTTGTACTGTAGTATGCAGTGAAAAAAAACCTAAAGGAGTAACAAAGAGAGAAATACATTTTCAGAGTTTCCTGGATGGCAGCCTGTCATGGTTGGTGGAATGACATCAGAAACGCCCTTCATAATAAAAACCAACCCAAAAACACGTGTGAAAGACAGTAACCTGTCATCATATGACTGGTCATCCCAACCAATCACTTCAAAGCAGCTTTCTTGATATTACAGTAAACATAGTAGTAATGGAGTATAATTTTGACCATCTTCCAAAAATTCTGCACCTTACGGCTGCAATTTCAAACACCCGTCTGAAAAATGATGAAATCATCAGGCACTTTTATGTAACAGATGTTTAAACAAATAAGGTTAAGTACTCATTCAAGAATGACTTTCGTACAGCCAAGAGTGATTTTAACGTTTGCCAGTTGCACAATCCTCCGTGTTTTGAGGCCACGGGCTCATTTTCGAAATGATGATTGGGGTATTTTTTAACGTGTAAAATGCTTTTCTCTCACTTTTACTCTCTGAACACACGTTTTCCCAGAAAGTACGACGGGATGCCAACAACTGCTCCAACACGACCAATTACTCCAACATCTCGGCGCGAAATTGTATATCGCACAACTACTCTACAGAGAATCAATTAACAGAGTTTGCCGGTGAAAGTCGAGATGCTGGCACTGCCGGGGACGTGTTTGTGCGCGTCGCTTAGCTTGGACGAAACGGTGGCGTGTTTTGCTTGGCAGCCGCTACAGGGCCCCGTACACGACATGCGGCGCTGACCTCATATCTTTCATGTATTCTGTAACACAATAATAACCCAGCGAATGCTGCGCAGGGTTTAAGGGGCTCAGAGAGACCGCCAGATCTGACGCCGTGCCGTGCAACACTCACTCAGCGCTAATTGTGAAGCATAACAGGCCTATTTGTGAAAGCACAAGGTGTAAGTTAGGTGCTGTTGAGAGGTGTGTGGGTAATGAAACGCTCAACAATTTATCAGCCCTGAAAATATATATAAATCATCTGACTTACAACCGCAGCATGGCTTGGGCTAATGCATTGAATATGATTTAAATATCTTAATGAAATTATGTTTTTCAATGCTTTTAGCAACCATAGTAAATGCCAGTCACTACGGTTTCTGCAATAAAAATGCGGTAACTTGGTGTTAGTCACCACACAAAGAAGTTAAACAAAATGACAGAAATATTCTGAATGCGTCTCACACTGTTTGAAAGAAATCTCATGTTAATATACTTGGGTTTTACAGTATAACAATCATTTTAGTAGCGGAAACTGTGGTTGCCATGGTGCGTTTTTCTAAGGGATTTTTACAGCAATGCCCAGGGCCTAACCTGCCTTACAATAATAAACCATGGCAACCGTAATTTCCGCCAAAATACCATACAGAAATAGCTACAACGAATAAACCACAATGACCAGTACTCTGACACTGTTTGAAGCAGATCCTATATTAATCTGTTGTGGTCATTGTAGTAACTATTATTATTTAGATATTTTTAAAGGGACACTCCACTTTTTGAAGATATGAAAATTTGCCAGCTCCCCTAGAGTTAAACATTTGATTCTTACCGTTTTGAAATCCATTCAGCTGATCTCCAGCCCTGCTGAAAAAACCAGCATACCAGCAAGACCAGCATATGTTGTGTTTTGGTGCTGGTGAACACCAGCTAAACCAGCATCAGCACCAGCTAAACCAGCAACAAACCAGCATTAACACCAGCTAAACCAGCATTAGCACCAGCATCCCATGCTGGTCATACCAGCATATGTTGTGTTTTGGTGCTGGTATGCTGTGACCACCAGCTAAACCAGCATAGACCAGCATAATTCCCATGCTGGTTTGATGCTGGTTTTTTCAGCAGGGAGGTCTGGCGGTACCACTTTTAGCATAGCTTAGCATAATCCATTGAATCTGATTAGACCATTAGCATCACGTTCAAAAATGTTTTTTCTATTTTAAACTTGACTCTTCTGTAGTTACATTTTGTAAGACTGACAGAAAATTTAAAGTAGCGATTTTCTTGGCAGATATGTCTAGGACTATACTCTCATTCTGGCAAATAAGCTTAAATACAAAGACGCAAATAGACGCGAACTTGTCAGGGCAATGCTCAATCCAACTTAAAATAATCAATTTAGGCAAAAAAACTGATGACGCGAAGTTAAATCCCGCAAATAATCTAAATCGAGAAGCGCAATGCTTCACGTTTGGTGTGTACACAGCATGGGTCGCTTTAGATAAACTATCTGCTAAATGCAAAGCAAAAGCTTTTATCTTACGTTCAATATTAGTGATTAATCCCGAAGGTAGTGCTACCGTGCTGCATTACCTCAGTATTGTTGCCAAGTTATAAATAAACTATTCCAAACCAATGCCCACTCACAACCCTTTAAAACGCAGTATACATTTACACGCATCTGTTTACAGTTTGCAGTCAAGCAGTGGTTTGGCTGTGGGCATCGGTGTTGTACTCTGCTCCCTATAACGCTGTAGGAGACGTGTGCTGCTCAGTGGTTCCTTGTTTAGTTGCTGTTTTATTACTGCTGCCTGTTTTTCATTGAGTGTCCCATCAGACTCTTTACAGTGGCAGAAAACAGCTCCCAAATGCAACGCTAATGTTACGCCAGCGTGGGACAGTGCTGTTCCAGAGTAGGACATCAAGCGGGCGAGTTTAGGGGCTATAACACGGAGCTACTTGATACCCCCCTTTAAGCACCAGATCCCTGTCGTATACCCTGAATGGTCATTTAAACCAAAAAACGAGAGCGCAGCCCTAACAATATGCTGAGTTTTTTAATAGCACCCTTAAACCTTGAGGCAACTCGCACTTAAACTCTGTTTTGCAAAACCCTAAAGAGAAAATATACCTACATAGTTAGCTTCCTGATCGTCACATTGTAATCTCATAAGTTACCAAATTTTAACTCATTCCCCGCCAGCCTTTTTTTGAAAAGTTGCCTTCAAACATTTTCTTTTTGATTTTCACAAAAGTTTCACAAAATACCTTCCAGAAATTGTTTCTTTTAAAAATATATAAACAACATACAAATATATCAATGAAAGAACAGACCAGAAAAATGTTTCCTCCAATCAATTTCCCTGCTTATAAGGGTTTTTTTTTTGTGAAGAAATTTTATTAGAGATCAGATTCAGAACGATTATCAAAACATACACAGAGTTTAAAATTAGTAAATAACTTTTTTGCTTCAGTTTTTTTTATAAATTGGCCATCTATTGGATAATCGCGGCATTACAGATTAACATGAAAATTCATCAGGAACACATTTTTTATGCAAATGTTTTCTCTTAATTGACAAAATAACTTGTCAATGGCGGGGAAAGAGTTAAAAATGTATGATAGGAAACAACTTTTTGCCCCTGAGACTCAACTTTCAGTAGAGTTTGATGTAAGCATATTGTAAAGCTAATGACTATTAATGCCTATTATTAATGAATATTAGCTAAAATACATTTTGTTTCCTTGACGCACTGCATTATGGGAACCAATTCTGTACATGGTATGCAGCATGCATGGAGAATTTAACCGAATGGTATCCTAATATTCAATTATAAAATCATTTTATTTTCAAACTTATTATGTAGTACAATGTGGCCATCATTAAAACTGTGATTTAAAAATTAGTGTACTCAAAGACAATTTTACATACTTGCATGTTGTTAATTTTGTGCTGTGTCCCAAATGAGGAGAACTTGAAATGTGATATTGGATTTCAAACCACATATGGGTTTAGTTTGGATTGAATTTGTGATGTTTTTTGTTGTTCAGACGTTACTGTATATGCCAGAAAATCAAATATCTGTTTGCACAAAGCCTTAGAAGTCACCATAATTTAACTGCATACTTTTGAGTCTCTTTGGCATTGCACCTATAATGTCTTAAAATTCCCATTTCTCACATGGTTACACAACAAACTTCCATGTTCTTGTTCTACCAACTTCTGAAATCTCCACCAAAACCCCCATAAACCCCTGGAGACGTCACGCTCGCCTAACAGCACTTCTGATCATAAAACTGCACACTATGTAAACAACGCATCGGGTACAGTAAAGCTCGACTAGTGAGTGATGTCAGACAGGATTTGAGAGGCACAGAACTTGTAAATAAAACATTATGGCAACACAACTGGCCAGCCACAAGAGCATGACAGCGAGGCACCTTAACATCGCGCCATCCAAAAGCAAAAATTGCATGAAAACTCAAAATTTCTGCTGCCCAGAACAGAGAGAGCCTTTAAAATTGCATCGGCAGTAAATTGTGGTTTTGACGTTTTGTTTTCTTTTTCTTTCATTGCTTACCATAGAGCATATTTGCCAATTATTGAGCACATCCCAAACCAACCAAATCAACATCTAACCAAATTTGTACATTTTCTGATGAAGAGGTTAGTCATGCTACTTCCAGTGAACTTCCTATGGTTGCTAGAGTATTCCAGGTGGTTGCCAGGGAATTACTGTAAAAAAATTCATATCAACATAAGTCGGAGCATGTCGGCACATGTCGGAGTACTGCCAACTACACCATCAACTCTGACAAGTTTAACAATTTCAACTTGTTTTTATAAGTTATGTCAACTTATCACAGGCCAAACTTAAAATAGTATGTTGGATTGACTTACAAAACCAAGTTGTTTTAACTTCATGCATTTTTACAGTGTATAAAGTAGTCAAAAATAAAAAATAGTAGGTTGAATTGACTTGCAAAACCAGTTGTTTTAACTTCATGGATTTTTTACAGTGTATAAACTAGTCTAACAATTAAAATAGTAGGTTGAAGTGACTTGCAAAACAAAGTTATTTTAACTTCATGCATTTTTTTTTTACAGTGCACTGTAAAACAAATGCATGAAGTTAAAACAACTTGATTTTGCAAGTCAATTCAACCTGCTATTTTAAGTTTTTGACCAGTTTATACACTGTAAAAGAAATGCATGAAGTTAAAACAACTTGGGTTTGCAAGTCAATTTAACCTACTATTTAAAGTTTTTGACTAGTTTATACACGTAAAAAGAAATGCATAAAGTTTGAAGAAGCTTTTGTACCTTTATTTCTAACCCTCTAGTAACAACTCTGTAAAAACATGCTGTACTCCTGCGTGCAAGTTTAATCAAACTGGTTATGCAAGTCAATTCAACATACTATTTTAAGTTTTTGACTAGTTTATACACTGTAAAAAATCCATGAAGTTAAAACAACTGGTTTTGCAAGTCAATTCAACCTACTATTTTTAATTTTTGACTAGTTTATACACTGTAAAAATGCATGAAGTTAAAACAACTAGTTTTGCAAGTCAATTCAACTTACTATTTTAAGTTTTTGACTAGTTTATACACTGTAAAAAAAATGCATGAAGTTAAAACAACTTGGTTATGCAAGTCAATTCAACCTACTATTTTAAGTTTTTGACTAGTTTATACACTGTAAAAAAATGCATGAAGTTAAAACAACTTGATTTTGCAAGTCAATTCAACCTGCTATTTTAAGTTTTTGACCAGTTTAAACTAGTCAAAAACTTAAAATAGTAGGTTGAATTGACTTGCATAACCAAGTAATTTTAACTTCATGCATTTTTTTACAGTGTAACTAGTCTAACAATTAAAATAGTAGGTTGAATTGACTTGCAAAACAAAGTTATTTTAACTTCATGCATTTTTTTACAGTGTATAAACTAGTCTAAAAATTTTAATTGACTTGCAAAACCAGTTGTTTTAACTTCATAGATTTTTACAGTGTATAAACTAGTCAAATACTTAAAATAGTATGTTGAATTGACTTGCATAACCAGTTTGATTAAACTTGCACGCAGCAGTACAGCATGTTTTTACAGAGTTGTTACTAGAGTATTGGGTTAGAAATAAAGGTACAAAAGCTGTAACTGGGGCGGTACCCTTTTAAAAAGTACACCTTTATACCTAAAGAGTGCATATTAGTACCTCGAATTGGTAACACTTTATTTCGATAGTCCACTTTAGACATTTTACTGATTATAAGTAACTTTGCAACTACTTATCAACTACTTATCATCTACTCATCTTTAGATAATTAGTAATCTGTCTGCTTAATATCTACTAACACTTGATTGCGATGATATCTCAACAGACATTCAACTGTTTAGAAGTATCTTTGCATGTGCATGTCAACTTATTCCACTAACCCAAACCTCTTCCCTAACCCTAACCCTTACAGTCTACTAATACTCTAATGACAGTTAGTTGACGTATAGTTGCAAATTATTGAAAGTTAGTTGACATGTAGTTGTAAAGTTATTTATAGTTAGTAGAATGTCTAAAGTGGACTATCAAAATAAAGTGTAACCCTCAAATGTATGGAGAGAGAGACGCTGAGAGAAAGACGAAGAGAGGAGTCGCATGCCCGAAGCTCCGTTGAGCTTATCAGCTAAATCCTATTTTTTCACTATCTTATTCCTATCTATATAATATAACTTATTAGTTTATCTTAGGAATACTTTACCTTGACGATTACTGAATTGTATTACTAAGCGAAACGATTTTATCACTTGTAACACCCAGTTTTAGCATATAGCCCTCTAGCATTTCTTACCGTCTGTTTACTTAAACCTGCCTTCTTTGGCGATCTAATGGCGGATTCATCCGAGGTATGCTTTTCTGATCTCTCCACACCAGATCGGGAAACTGTGAAGGAGGTGCTGCCCGGCCTTCGCAGAGTCAGCGTGCCTCACATCACCCTGACCACAGACACTCGTAGGCGGCCGAGGCGTACTGCGAGCCAGCACCCGTCTCGATGCAGCTTCACGGACCGCGTTCAGGCGAACGGAGACGCCATCGCCCAGCATGAACACGGTAAGACTCCGCTTGTCATTGTAACCTGCACTACTTGCCACATGTACAGTTTAGCTTCTTCCGTCAGCATAGAGGGGTTTACATGTGCTAAGTGTATTGAAGTAGTAAGGCTGACGGAGAAGGTTGCTGAACTAGAAGCGCGCATCCGAACGCTAGTTGAGGACAGTAAGACCGCTAATGTTATTGTTACAAACACTGTTTCGGGTGCGCCTAGTGTTAAGCGTAATACACATGGCTCGGTTCCGACTTCAGAGTCAAGGCGGCTGACTAACTGGGTGACTGTCAGGCGGCATAGTCACATTCGGCACCCAAATCACGCTCCTGTTTTAATATCAAACAGATTTTCTCCACTCAGCAATACACCGGCTGAGACGTCTGTTAAAAGTGCCCTGGTTATTGGAGATTCTATACTCAGGAACGTTGACATTGAGGCACCAGCCACCATAGTCGATTGTATACCGGGAGCCAGAGCGTCTGACATTAGATCCAAATTAAAAGTGCTGGCTAATGCTAAACGTAAGTTTTCTAAGATTGTTATTCACGCCGGCACGAATGACACCAGACTCCGCCAGTCGGAGATCACCAAAGATACTATTAAAGAGGTGTGTGAAATTGCAAAAACAATGTCAGACAATGTAATTTGCTCTGGTCCCCTCCCCGCCTACCGGGGAGATGAAACTTACAGTAGATTAGTGTCTCTTCATGGCTGGATGTCAAAGTGGTGCCCTCAGCATAACGTAGGGTTTATAGACAATTGGAAGCATTTCCGGGGAAGACCTGACCTGCTAAAGAGAGATGGCCTCCATCCGTCTCCGGAAGGTAGTGCTATACTCTCTAGAAATCTGACCAATAGTCTTACTTTTGATATAGTCTGACTATCCAGGGCCCAGGTCAGGAAACAGACAGATCGGCTTACCCATCAGTCTGTTAGCTGCCTTGACATGTCAAGATCACATATATCCCAGCACATAGAGCCTTTTTTACCAGAGTACCAACACATCTCGACTGTGTCTGTTCCTCGAACAAATAAATACAGAGCACCGTCTACCTCGTCTCGTACAAATCTTATTAACATAAAATTAGAACACAATACACTAAAAGATGAAACTCAAATGTTAAAATTCGGCCTTCTTAACATTAGATCGCTTACCAATAAAGAACCTATTATCAATGAAATAATTACTGACCAAAACTTAGATGCACTCTGTTTAACAGAGACCTGGCTTAAAGCAGACGATTACATCAGTTTAAACGAATCCACCCCACAAGACTATTATTATAAACACGTTCCTCGCCTAAAAGGGAGAGGGGGTGGTGTAGCTACAATATACAACAAAATGTTCAAAGTAAACCATAAATCAGAACTAAAATTTAATTCATTTGAAATAATACTGTTAAACATGGAAATAACTGATCGTAACAACAAACAGCTTTCGTTCATTTTAGCTACCATATATAGGCCTCCGGGCCACCACACAGATTTTCTTAAAGAAATAGCAGACTTCCTATCTGAGCTTACAGTCACTGTAGACAAAGCTCTTATCATTGGTGATTTTAACATCCATGTGGATAACTCAACAGATGCATTAGGACGTGCGTTTATGGATGTTCTAAATTCTCTCGGTATTAAACAAAACGTGTCTGGACCCACGCATACTCGTAAGCACACATTAGACTTAATTCTGTCACTCGGACTCAATATTAATGACATCGAAATATCACCCCAGAGCGATGCCGTTTCAGACCATTGCCTTGTGTCATACACAATACTTCTAGATAGGACCGCTCAGTCTACAACATGCTACAGATTAGCCAGAACAATAATTTCCACCACTAAAGATAGCTTTATTAGCACTCTTCCAGACCTGTCTCAAATGAAACATGTAGCAGATAACCGTGAAGATCTGGATATTATAATAGAAAACCTGAACAACGTTTGCTCTAGCACGATGGATGCCGTTGCTCCCATACGAAAAAAGAGAATCAAAGGAAAAACGCCAGCTCCATGGTATGACCATCATACTGCAGCCCTTAAAAAAGTAGCTAGAAAAATGGAAAGAAACTACCGAAACACAAAGTTAGAAGTATGGCGTTCAGCATGGAAAGAGAGTGTTCAACACTACAGACAGGCTATTAAAACCGCCAGATCTACCTATCTCAGTACGCTTATTAAAGAAAATCATAACAACCCTCGTTTCCTCTTTAGCACAGTTGCGAAACTGACTAGAAACAAAGAACAAACAGAAACCAATAGTAAATTCCAACACAATAGTAACGACTTCATGAACTTCTTTACTAACAAAATTATTTCTATTAGGGAAAACATAGAAACTACGCAAGCAGCCACCACTCAACCCAATAGTACATTTACCACTAGATTATCATACGAACATCTTGAGTCATTTAAACCTACTACAATAGAAGAGCTCTCTAAATTAGTAACGTCATCTAAATCATCGTCCTGTATATTAGACCCCATTCCCACAAAATTACTAAAAGAGGTATTTCATGTAGTGTCCGACTCGGTACTAAATATCTTTAACTCATCGCTAGAATTAGGATACGTTCCAACAGCTTTCAAACTAGCAGTTATTAGACCGCTCATTAAAAAACCAAACCTTGACCAGGGAGATCTTAATAACTTTAGACCAATCTCAAATCTACCTTTTCTTTCTAAAATATTAGAAAAAATAGTGGCAAGCCAGCTACGCACATTCATAGCGAATAATAATACATATGAAAAGTTCCAATCAGGATTCAGGCCCCACCATAGCACAGAGACAGCGCTGCTTAGAGTTACAAATGACCTCCTATTAACATCCGATCGTGGTGAAATCTCAATCCTTATATTACTAGACCTTAGTGCAGCCTTTGACACAATAGATCACAAAATCCTACTCAATAGACTAGAAAACTATGTTGGCATCAGTGGTCAGGCGTTAGCCTGGTTTAGATCGTATCTAACCAATCGATATCACTTTGTTTATGTAAATGAGGAAGAGTCACATCACTCCCCCGTTAAATACGGCGTACCTCAGGGATCAGTTCTAGGCCCTATCCTATTCTCGTTATATATGTTACCTCTAGGAGACATTATCAGGAAACATAACATAAGTTTTCACTGCTATGCGGATGATACCCAGCTTTACATCTCGTCACATCCTAGCGAAACCCACCAGTTTGCTAAGCTAACAGACTGCATTAGTGATATTAGGGACTGGATGGCACATAACTTTCTTATGCTAAACTCCAATAAGACAGAGATACTTATTATTGAACCAAATCGCTCCAAACATAATATGTCAGATTACAAGTTGCCCATAGATGGCTGCACGGTGGTGCCATCTTCCACGGTTAAGAATTTAGGCGTAATGTTTGACAGCAATCTATCTTTCGATAGTCATATCTCCAACGTCTGCCGCACAGCATTTTTCCATCTTAGAAATATCTCAAAAATACGCCATATGCTGTCTGCATCAGATGCAGAAAAGCTTATCCATGCTTTTATGACCTCTAGATTAGACTATTGTAACTCGTTACTCGGGGGATGCCATGCAAATCAGGTAAACAAGCTACAGCTGGTTCAAAACGCCGCCGCAAGAGTGCTTACTCGATCTAAAAAGTATGACCACATTAGTCCAATTCTGGCATCTTTACACTGGCTACCAGTTAAATATCGCATACAATTTAAAATATTACTAATCACCTACAAAGCCTTAAATGGCCTAGCGCCCTCGTATATAAAAGAACTACTATCAGAATACAATCCACCACGTAAACTGCGATCACAAAATTCGGGTTACTTAATTATCCCTAGAATATCAAAAGTGTCTAAAGGTGGTAGATCCTTTTCCTACTTAGCCCCTAAGCTCTGGAATGATTTACCAAATAATGTTCGAGTATCAGACACAGTCGATCAATTTAAATCTAAACTTAAGACATTCTTCTTTAACAAAGCATTCACATAGAATGTCCAGTAAATGTACTTTTCCCGCAGTAGTTATTTTGTCTAGAACAAAGCACTCACATACCTCATACGGGTAATTTACTCTTGCCGCAATAGTTAGCCTGTCTGGAACCGAGCTGAATTAAACCACTATAATGTATGACACTTGCATTACATGCGAACGGCCCCTACGCTAATAGAATTCTGTTTTTGTCTCCCTGTCTCGTCCTCGACTCTGAGGACAATGAGACAAACAGACCCAGTTCCTGTTGCTGTGAAGGTCATCGCACCACTGATCAACTGGCTGTCCTTCAACGTGACGCCCAACCGATGCGCGACCAACGGCCACCGGCTGAACCAGTTTAATCCGCTTACACGCTTCCTATCCCTACCGTGTCTATATATTATAAATATAAATATTAATCTCTCCCTAGGGTTTTTTGTCCTTTTAGGATTTTTTCCCATTGGGTTTTCTCCTAGGGGGTTTTTTAGTCCCAGGGAGAGTCAGCCAACTTTGGCTTAACTTAGCACTTTACTGTATACGTTACATTATTAATATGCTCGCTTACACGGTTTTTTATCCTTAGCCGCTATATTCTACTTCTTATACTATGTATTGATTTTCAATGTTCTCCTCTACATCTACTCATGTAAAGCTGCTTTGCAACAATTAACAACTGTGAAAAGCGCTATATAAATAAAATTGAATTGAATTGAATTATACATATACCTAAATGTTAAATATTAGGACCTTTTTTAAATGGTACCATCCCATGACAGCTATATGAAAGTTTAAGAATAGCATCCCTCACTATTAGGTTGACTCTAAGGTCAACACTGTTATAAAGTTTCTGGTCAGATGCATACAGAGGTGCATGACCCTCCCTAAAGCCCAAAGCAGTAGGTGATGTTGTGAGCTGCCCCGTAGAGTAAGAAGGAAGGAAAACGGTCAGAAAAGGTAATCAAAATACCTCTAAAATCCTCTGCTTGAATTTATTGGCCCGCGGCAGGCGTTCTCAGCCTCCGCTGAGTCATTAAAAGTAGAGCTGATAAGTTAAAATGAGTAAAGGGACTATGACATCATGACAGGGCTAAATGGTGTTTTATAGCGTTTCGTTTTCGAGCTGGCGAGAATCTGGAGTACGGACGGAGGCTGCCTGAAGGTTTGGCCGTGAAGGCTGTTCATGTGTGCAGCATGCCTAGCGATGTGACTGACTTTATGACTGGGATTTAATAATATAATATAATGAATAAGTGCTAAATTTTCTCAGTTGTTTAGGAGGTTTATTCATTTTTTAAGTTATACAATTGAACAGATTTGTTTCTTTTGTTTGAATTCAGCTTTTCCATTTCCAAATGCTGGGCACATTGTGATTTAGCAGAAATTCACATCAGCTGCTGTCTTGACAACTTGTTTATCTCCAAAAAATGTGAAGTCTTGAAATAATTACTGGATCTTTTGCAAGAGCCCTGTTTCGTTTACCTTTCATTGTCTGCTGTGTTGTAAATTATGTTTGACAGCAGAATTAGATTAAAATTCAAAGGCTTCCTTTTAGACCAACGCAAAATCACGTGTGACAGCTTGGGCTGGATTTTAGGCCCGTTTCCTCTCATATGTGTTCGTATCGAGCGCGATGGCTGTGTAAGACGTTACTTCCTTTGTGCTATCTGAATTCAATAGTTGAGTAAGACACCGACAGCGGCCAACAACTTTTTTCAGAAAAGATGTGCAGGTGTGCACGGTGTGTGTGATCTTTTGTTATAGAAGAAAATATAACAATGCCTTTCTTTGCAAAGTGGATTAAGGTTTTAGCTTGGCATCACATCAGTGTTCCTTCTTTCAAATTCATGTGGTTTCAGAGAATGGTGACTTCTGTTGTCCATGAAATTACAATAAAAATAATATCAAAATAAAATGGCTGTAAATATTTAATAAATATTATAAAATTGGTCCATGCATGCTTGTGTGCTACGACTGTCAGTAAGTCTGTAAAATTTTAAAACAAATTTCATTTAATAATTTACAGATATCTATCATGATGTGGCTTTAAATAAACCCAGCCTGATCTCGTATTTTACAGGTTGACTACTTCGTATGAATTGTGCGAAGTGAATCGTATAAAATTGTACGATTATTATAAAAAAACAATAATGAAACCCCACCCCAACGTCACAGGAGCGAAAGGAAATCGTACAAAAACGTCCGAGTGTGGTCGTAAAATTTAATGCGAATGAAAATACGTACATAAAATACGTACAAATTGATCACAGAGTCGGTTTTGAAACGACACGAGGGTGAGTAAATAACGAAAAAAATCTTATACGAATCCTATTTCATAACATATTTCTAGGAATCCAAAGACATCTTTTGAGTCATTTTCTTGAACTGTAAAATATTGGCAATTGTTAAGAAAGATGATAATTGGAACATAGTGGGTAGTCCACATCATTTAAACCAGACCGAATGCCAAGTGCCTTAAGTCATTTCTTACTTTACTGGCAGTCCCAAAACAGTGATCTTAACCTGAGCTGTATAAATGACTATAAAGGACAAGTGAAAACCAATGCTAAGATAGTTTATTTTACCGTTTCAACTCTACATTCCTGTGTCCATTGCTGAATGTCAGTCGTGGGATCTGTAATAGATTATGGGAGGACACAGAGCATATGGTTCATGTTACATTATTTTCATCTTTATCATCAACATTATCCCTTAAAAATGCTGATAATATTAACTTTACAGTAAAAACTGTCATTAATCGTCTTCGTCGGCCTGCACAAACACTAAGTGAAATCGTCACTTTATTTTAAGGAAAATGAAGGAAGGAAACTGCTAGATGTCGATGGTTTGCTATGGGTGGGGGGCAGGTGGCTGTAGCCCCTCTTTCAACCTCTATTGCATGATGGGACTTTGTGAAGTAAGTGATTTGAAGGCCGTGTTTGTTTATAGAATTTGATCTAAGTTCATAATTAGCTTAAACCTGATTAGGCAAGAGCTAAAGCGAGTACAGCTGGAACTGTTTTTTGGAGAGAGAAGAAAAAATCAAGTTTTTTCTTTCTCTCTCTTTCTCTTGCAGACAGAAAAGTACGCCAATGTTTCTAATTCCTTGACCGGTGGTAGGCAGGGACAATTTATTTTTTGGAACTCTTGAGTTAAAGGAACAGTTCATTAAAAAAATTAAAATTGTGTCACCGTGTACTCTCAAAGAGAGCAAAGAAGAACATTCATGCTGTTTCTTTCACACGTCCAAAGCATGAGAAGGACCTTTCAGGGTCCAAAATCTCAAATCAAGCAAGAAAAAAGTAGTCAATATGACTTTATAGATCTAAACAACGCTTAAAATATGTAGCAAACATGCATATAACTAGTTCATGTTTCATTACATGTTGCAGACATCATTCAGTACTCAATGATGATGGAATGTGGATGTTTATCTGTGTCTACCTGTGATTTGCAGGACTAAATGATCAGTCTCGTCCCAAACTTTTGTTTAAACCTTGGTTTAAAATTTTAATATGATATAGTTGATTTGAAATGTTCTCGCTTTTAAATTCGCAATAAAATTGAAATAATAAACTGTAATTTGTTTTGGAATATTGTCGTATTTTTACAATTGACTTATCTGTGAATTTCATAATTTTTTAAAAAATTCATGTGCCCTTCCAGTCATATGGTTTGGCAGGTGGACGGGGTCCGAGATCCCTTTGGTAAGTTTTAGTAGCAGGGCACTGAAGAGTCAACTTTTAAATAGGAAAAATATCAAAACTCTTTGGTCAATTTTAAGTGCGATGCTAACGGTCTAATCAGATTTAATGAATTATGGAAAGCTATGCTAAAAGTGGTACCGCCAGACCCAAAGATTGGCTGAATGGATTGTCCCTTTAAATATAATATTAAAAATATCCTAACATGTAGTCAAAGAGCAAGTGAACGCTTAAGGCTGAAGTATGGTAAAAAATGTTAGCATACACGAGGGTCCGTGTAGAGTGAGATTTTTGAAACCTGCATGTGCCAACAGGAGAATGTAATATGTAGTCCAAGAAAAGCATTGCATTTTGTTGTAATACGCATGCGTCAAACATCTGTGTACATATGAGTCACTATCAGTGTTGGGGAAAGTTACTTTTGAAAGTAATGTGTTACAATATTAAGTTACTCCCCAAAAAAGTAACTAAATGTGTTACTTAGTTACTTCTCATGAAAAGTAATGCTTATGTTACTTTTTTTAATTACTTTTGTGTTACTTTTTCTTACTTGGCTGAGGCTTGATCTTTTTCAGGCTTTGCAGGTGTTTTTTTAGTTCTGCATTCAGAAATTGCATATTTCTGTCGCAAAAATGTCAAGCTCTGCCCTGCCATCTCCGTTTATGACTTAATCTGTTCCCGCTCAGCCGCGACGGATAGAGTATGTAATTCTTGTTAATATGTATGCAATTTTTGATGACGGGCCATTGTATTGTAAGAAAATAATGGTGTTTCGGTGTTTCTTTGGTGTTTCGACTGAACCATTTTCAGTGTTCATAAGTTAGAGGTTGTTGAGTTGTGCTTTGTGGGGCAAAAATGGGCACTTGTCAGCTTGTAAAAGGTTTCAGCGAAGGGTTCCAGGGGTTACTGCAAGTTCATAGGACCAGGCACGTGCACACATAGACATCAAAGGGGGCTTGAGCACCTGCCCTTTTTATTCCTGGAGAGAAAGTGCCCTTTTTTTCTGGGGTGCTTTTAAAAAAAAATACTAATAATATGATCTTTATTCGTATAACAACTGATGTCTGTCTGTTTCTTGTGTTTTTTACTTGTTGCTTATTTAATTTAACATGAGATTTAAACTCTTATATAAAGAAAAATAGCGCTATTTGTGGCACACAAACGGTTAACAGATGAGTCCCGCCTCCAAAATTCACATCGCTAATATGATTGGCTTTACCTTTCCTTAGTCCCGCCTCTCTAACTTACTTCGCTTTATAATTGGTTTGTCAACACTCGTGGTGCATCATTCGCGCTTCAAGCGCCAAAGCTCAGCCCGACCGAGACGCGATCATGTGCATGATTATGCAGGCAGCTACCGGTAAGTGTTTGAGGATGAAAGCATTCTTATATTAACAGTTTTATGCACAAAATATGGGACACGTTGTTACACATAACGAATCAGGGACATTGTTTTCCATGGCAATCCCATATTAACCTGAAGAGTTGCAAACTTGTAACAGTGTAGTGTATGTAGTTTAAACGGACTGCTCATAAAATAATAAAGCACAAACAATAAAATAATTGCTAACTGCAGTAGTAAGCTTTTTTGTTTGCGTTTTTTGTAATGGCTGTTAAATAAGTATAATGTGTTATACTGGAGTGCTGGAGTAGATTGGGAAGAAATCTGATGGTTCAGTATTTTACTTGCCCAGTCTGAATTTTCACTGACATCACAAAAAAGTAAAATATAAAATACAAATAAAATAGGCCTAATCTATATTTGTTGTTTCTGACATGTGTAACCCTAATAAATATGAAACCTAAGATTAAAAGTGCCATAGGATGTGTTGTCATAATATGTTAAATTGTTCTTTGACAATTACATAGAATGTATGTTGCTTTATTAAGTGCAAAAATTATCCAGAAACGTTTTTACATGTCTATTTACAACCCTAGAATTTGACATTTTAATTAAATGGTCTATTTTTTCCCTATTTGAAAGGTTAATGAATAATAATGTTGAGCTCTGCTCTGAGGCTCATGCCAGAAGCTCACATTAGTAAACAGACCTTATATTTTGAGCCCTTATCAGACAAAAATACATTTTGAGTAACAACTAACAACTAATCAGCTAAACGCTAGCATATGATATCATTTATTGGCATGTAGCGCTAACTCAGCAATCACAACTATGTTTTTAGCATTTTAACAAATTTGTAATTAATGTTATTGTAATGTAATTTAATGTTTTCAAAACATGCACATTGTGAAATGGCTTCTTTTGCTGCTCTATAAACCTAGACTACTAAGGAGACCATGGTGTCTGTGTGAACTGATTATTTTGTAGACATCTTTTGAAAATTAAACAATTGGGTGAGTTTGAGGAAGATAAAATTAATTAACCTTTTTAATATATATTTTTTTTAAAAGGAAGTCAGAATTGCATTCATATATATACTTTTTGTTTAAAAAAAAAAAAAGAAGAGAAGTGCCCTTTTTTTCACTTGAGCCCCTGCCCCTCAAAATGTCTGTGCACGTCCCTGCATAGGACTGATCTCTGGTCAGTGTTGTGTATTTCAGTTGATCTCAGTCAGCACCACGGCTCTGTTCTCTCTTTACTAGCAGTCAAACAGTACGTGAAAGGGCTCCTTTCTTTCGGCCTGCTACTCCATCAACCCCCTGCTCTTGCTCTCTCTCGCTCTCTCTCTCTCTCTCTCTCTCGCTCTGTTAGACTGCAAGGATTCTTAGAGTCACTGAAACCAAAAACAAACAAAGACATCAATTATATTTCTGTGATACTCCAGGTTTTACTTCAGCAACACCTCTACACACTTACACATACATCAAACATACTCTCTCCCCCTCTCTCTCTCTCTCTCTCTCTCTCTCTCTCTCTCTATCACACACACACACACACACTCATACACACACTCCCACTTCTTTCTTCTTTTTTCGCATGAATGGTGTGAATCAGGTAAGGACACAATCACATTCAAGAAATTATTGCTAATTGTAAATTATACAGACAGTTCTCAATGCTAGCTGGATGCAGCTTTTATATTTAGATAACATCCATCCCTTGCTGCAGCCCATAAACCTTGCATTTTAAATTCTGCTTATATCCAAGGCAAATATCAAAGTTTTTTTTTATCAGATGCCTTTTATAATTTTAGCTCTTTAGCATAAATCGCACTTTTGCATATTTAAACTTGTGTCATGTTTGCAGTGTTGGGGGTAACGCATTACAAGTAACGTGCATTACATAATAATATTAATTTTCTGAAGTAACGAGTAAAATAACGCATTACTTTATAAATGTACACATTAATATTTGAGTTACTTTTTTAGTAATGCGAGTTACTTTTCAGCTTAATTCATTCAATTAAAAATAAAATAATGTACTGAATTAAACCGAACATATTAACGTAGAATAACGCATTTGTGCGCCTGAGCGGGAATAGTTTGAGTCAGAAACGGAGATGGCAGGCCTGAAAAGGCCTGAAAAATAGATCAAGCCTCAGCCAAGTAAGAAAAAGTTACCCAAAAGTAACTTAAAAGTAACGTAAGCATTACTTTCCATGAAAAGTAACTAAGTAACGCATAGTTACTTTTTTGGGGAGTAACTTAATTTTGCAATGCATTACTTTTAAACTTTACATTAACTTTCCCAACACTGCATGTTTGCATACGACACGTGCGTATCCAATGGCAGCTGGCATCTTATGTCCAACCTGGTGAGATGCATTTTAAAGAAAAACGCACAAGCACAAATATGACTGGAGTGCTATGCCAGAAGGTAGTGATTTTAGTAAATAATAACTCGCACAACTCTATCTCCTGGAACACCTGGAGTACAGCGCCTTTTTCAACTAAATCTCAACACTTGTCTCTCTCTTGCTCTGTTTCCATATGGTTTCTATTGGTGAAGCAGAAAAGTCCAGCAGGAGTTTGGATGTCTATGTGGGAGACGGTGCTCTTTGGACCAGATGAACCAATCCTAGACCCCATCACCCTCTTGTTAGGTCCTCGGTCAACAATACAAACCATATCAAAGTACATTACAGCTCATATGCACAAGTGAATAAGAGTCTTGTATAGTAAATGTGTCGGCATTAGGAGTATAAGGACTGGTGTGTTAATGTGGGTTGTGGTCAAAGCAGCTGTTTTGTTATTTTTCTGAGGTTTCACAACAGAAGATTGACAGAAGAAAGTGAGAATGTGATTATAACTATTGCACATTGTGACTAATCCAATAACAGTTAAAATGTGTGTTTTTCTGATGAATAAAAAAATCTGCAACACTCAAAACTGCATATTTTTTAGTGTTTATATCTCGGTTTATATGCATTTGTTGAATGAAATCCTGCAATATTGTGGCTCTGTAGTGCTATTAAGTTAAAACATAACTTATTCAATTCATACAATAGCATAGGTTTTGGGCCAGACTCAGTGGCGGCTGGTGACTGCTCATCCGAGGGGCGCAAATTCAAAAAAGTGTCATGCGTTTTGCTCGTGTTTTCAAAATATGTGTTTGGTGCACACGCATCAAAACCATTTATAATAAAAGAGACGCTCACGTTCACAAAATACACGCAAGACACTCCCTTAACACTAAACTTTGATTACACATGAGATTATGCGAGTATCTTGCAAACGCGAGCGTCTCTTTTATAATAAACCCTTTAGACGCGTCTGCACCACACACTTATTTTGACAAGACACGTGATGCACATAGGATCACTCGACGCGCAGAACACATATTTGAAATGACGAACCACACACATGACTGTACGCCCGGATGACCTGCTACATTTGCCGAAACATAATATTGCAGTATATTGTGATATCTCTTATATGATACGGAAATAAAATGACATTATATTGACTTATAAAATAATGTATTTTCAATGTTATAATCTTCCACAATAATGTAATATCTGAATAATCATTCTTTAGGGCTTTAACATGCATATCATGTGTTGTTAATTTAATCGAGTGACAGGCCTTGTTTTAAAAATAGACTTTGGTAACATAATGAGAAAGAGACAATCTTTTGATTTATTTTCCAGGAAAACATCACATCGCCTGTCGTTGTTTGTTTGGATTAGATGGTTTGGGTGAATCATAAACCGTGCAGTGTGTTTGTGAAGCGTTTGCGTGATGGGTAACCAAAAACTTTAAAGTACAGGACGGCGTTTCAGGTTAAAGGCCCTGAGTCACCTAACTTGTGTAATCATTTGGTGTATTGGGAGCATAAGTTAGTAAATTAGAGGATTTTTTTTCTTTTGATCCTCGCTGAAGATGTTGCACGATCAAATTAACATCAAGACAGATCAGAGTTTCAAAACGGAAACCAGTCGAGTTGTGGCGTAGCAAAAAATATACATATCTTTTTAATGTCTCTGTTTCGTGAATTACATCAACGAGATGAAGAAGAATTATATAGAGAGCAAATCTTTGTGTTTTTTTTTCTTAGAGATCTCAACTGCGATCACATCTGCCAAGCCAAAGTTCTAAAGCCAGCAATCAAGAATAAAAAGAGAGATATGTTTTACTCTTAACATAACAACAATATTATTTCCACCAACATTGACCTTCACACTCCCCACAGCTTGAGACGGCTATTTGCATACTCTAAACCACAAACAAGGTCTTGTGGTTTAAATCCTCATGGACATGATTTTTCCACAACCTGGAAATACTACAGTTTGTTAGAAGATAGCGATTTTATTATCATTATTTATCGATAAATATATGACTTATATAAGACAGTTATAGAGACAAATGTTCCTCAAGGTTCACTTTAAAAAGAGCAAAATGGGTTCATGGTCAAATATTTGATCAAATTCTGAGGTTTAGATTCAGTCCCTATTGAACAATGTATTAGGTTGCTCGTGGGAGCTTGGCTTAATGAAGTAATGTTTTGTTAAACTTATGACTTTTCACTCTTTTTCTCGTGAAATAGAGATATAAATAGACACAAACAAGACGATACAGCAAAAGAACAGAGCTATGAAATCAATGTAGATAGCGTTTTAGATACTCTGCACACAAAATGCTGGGTTATTTTTTTCTACCCAAATGCGGGGTTGAGCCTTTTGGATCATTTAGTTGGGTTATTTTTTCAGTTGTGGATAGTTTTGTGTAACTCAATCATTTGGGTTAATATTTGGGTCATTTTCACTGACAGTTCATCCCATGATGCATCAACCCAAATGCTGGGTCAAGTGACCCTTCGCTAAGCCCCACCCTCCTTAGTTACTGTTGCTACGTCTGACAAGCTTTCGGGGCCTGGCAAGTCTATAACATTATGTTTGCACCGGTGTCAGACATTCCCAAGGACATAATTAGTCATTTTTGGTGAAATATCTGAGAGAGCAAGACCAAGGGACTCCAGTATGCATTCGAGGGATATATCCACACAATAATATCTAACCGATTAGAAAATAATTGAATCAAAATTGAAGCTAAAGCCTATAGGTCCCAGCGCAAGCAGCGGCCGCCTCATACACTGACCAAATGGGAACACAGAAATTGAGGAACAGCTTTGTTCATGCACGGCAGGGTAAGTGAAGTTTTAGAAAATAATCTAATAATTATAAATCAAACATCTTAAGTCGTGTAGAATAAACAAAAGAAATTGGCATGACCACCTTTCAATGATAATGTTCTCCCACTAACCCCGCAAGAGCCGCGATTGGGGTACTAAGTGGTAGGTTGTCCATTAAGAAAATGCTCCAAACGGTCTGAGAAATGTCTATGTTTGAGCGGCGTGTAAGGGGTTAATGCCTCTTGTGTTGTCCAAAGAGGCAGAGTTTACAACAAACTGGAAAACTAGTCCTTTGTTTTTTTGTTAAATTATATGACTGAAGCTGTTACCTGTAAATTTAAATCATGTTTTTTATTAAGTACTCTGTATCGGTATCGGCAAGTACTGAAATGCAAGTACTCGTACTCGTATTCCAAAAAAGTGGTATCGGTGCATCCCTAATTATTTCCAAGCAATGATGTGCTGAGTTAGCTAGCTAACGTTAGCGTGCTCTTATAGCAAAAGTATGTGTTTTTGTTTATCCTGTCGATATTTAGTTTTGAATAAAGCCTTCCACACTGCTTGATCCACGTCTAGCATTTCTCCCCTTGGGTTTAAAGTTTCGGGAAGGGAAAAAAATCTTTTGAAAAAAAATCCAAACTTTGAAGATACCGGGTATGAGATTTATACAATCCATACGCACAACGCTTCGGCATGTTTCCCTCGCTTGAAAGCTTGTCAGACCTGCCCGCGCCTACAGTAGTTTCGGTTGCTAAACCACGATTGGTCTGTGGCGGTTTTGGGGCGTGGCTTAGCAGAGGGTCAATTGATTTAGGTGTGGAGAGGCAGCGGTTTTTAGTACACGGACAGATTTATGTGGATAAACAAGGTTTGTATCAATATATTTATCCATAAAACCATTACTGTTTACTAGAAAAAGTCCAACAGTCCAGTTTAATGACGTGAAATGTAAATGTTACATGCACCGCTATGGTCATTAGCAGTTAGCTGTTTGATAAGTTGCACCCACTGGATCGTAAATATGTGGTTACTCTTTTTGTTTAAAACGCCTCCTTTACTCAAATTTTTTTTCATAAATATATGACTTACGTTAGGTTATAAAAACCTAAGCAAATAATATGTTGTCATAAAGGAAGACGGGTGACACGTAACGCGATTAATGTCATGTAAACGCACATAATCTGCTTTTTCAGATAATTAAAACTAAAGTTGCTTAGCAGCTCTTACACTACATTTCTGAACATCTTAAACAGATCTTCACTTAGACTCCCTAATATCTCACTCTGTCTCTTCAGAGCAAAGCTGTGTTTAAGGAAATTGCTTTGGGGAGCGCCTATATTTTCATATTTCAGGGCTGGCGTGTTTGCCTAGCACCTTACAGAGAGAGAGAGAGAGAGAGAGAGCGCTCTGTTTTCTTAATGACGGGTAATGGGTGAGAATGTCAGCAGAATCTTGTAGTCGTTGTGTTTGTGTGTGTATGTGTGTGTGTGTGTCTGTGTGTGTGTGTGTGTGTGTGTGTGTGTGTGTGTGTGTGTGTGTGTGTGTGTGTGTGTGTGTGTGTGTGTGTGTGTGTAGTATGGGGCCCGGCCCCACCTTGAGTGAAGTTAACATTCGCCGCCAGATGCAGAAACTGTCAGCGTGTTAGTTGAAGCCACGTTGCACAAAACCACGATGAACAAAAGTCGGTTCTTACATGATTTGTTCCCCCTGGAAACGGCAGTTCAAGGCCGGTTTCAGATGAAACAGATAAACACACACTTAACCAGATCCCTCACTCTACCCATTCACAGGAGACCGGTGGGGTGACCGTAAGTATGCCACCTGTTTCTGATACAGAAACACCCAGAAACCCTGAGAACTGGAGCTGGGATGGTGAACACGCTCGTGAATAAACCAATACAACACAGTTTGTGATGAGTGTGGTTGAGAGATTTAATTTAAAACTCTACAACTCTACTACAAAAGGATCTTCTCACCTTCTCACCCCCAAAAAAAACATTCAGTCAAAGGTCCTTAAAAAAATCATTTCTTTCTTATCTTTTTATAGTACATAAATTCTTTATCCATTTTGTGCAACAGAAAGGTTCTGTGAAGGTTCTTTATGAAACCATACATTTTGAGAAAGACCGCACTCCTAAAAATGAAGATGCACCAATAGACTCATCACATGCAGTGATGCCATAGACAAACCATTTTTGGTACCCCAAAGAACCTTTCAGTCAAAGATTCTTAAAAGAATGATTTCTTTATCTCTTTTTTTTTATTTAAATGACCGTTATCCTTTAGAGAAAGGTTCTTCCGATGTTAAAGTTCTTAATCGAACCATACAGCTAAAAAAATAGGTTCTTACTGTATATGGCATAGTGTAGCCCCTTTAATTTTAAAGTCACAATAAAATTGAAATTAAATTAGTTTTTTTTTTTTTTTTTTTGGAATATTGAGGTCTTTTTTTTGAAATTACTTATCTGTGAGCTTCATTATTTAAAAAAAAAAATCATGCGCCCTCATAATCTTTAATCAAAATGGCTAATCTCCTCTGGTGGTGGCCAGTGACTTCTTTTTAGAGGGCGCATGATGCGAAGCTCGTCACAACTTTTAACCCGTCTTTTGTGTGGCACGTCATGTCAAAATAAGTGTCTGCTTCAAAGGGGTTTATAAAAAAAGAGACGCTTACATTTGCCATATCAGCCCAGTCCCACGAAATTACGTACCTATAGTCACGTAATTTTTTGATTCTTATTGGTGATACTGTCAAGAATTTTTGCATTTTTTTGTCATCGTATAACATTGATTTCTGTTTATGTGTCATGGTCAAGTATTGGTTACTCAACTGTTTTGTCCTATTTTCTTACCATTGTCGCTTCGGCTTAGGGTAAGATTTACATGAAATGACATCCTTACCCAAACCCAACTCGAACCCTAACGCCAGGCGACAATGTTTTAAAATGTAGAAAATATAAAAAATAAATCCACATTTTTTTTATAAACCAATAGTTAAAGTGACATACTAACGCAAACACCGAATTTAACCCTAAACCGAAAATGGTTTGAAAATAGGAAAAAGCAGTTGAATAACTAATACGTGACAATGACACATAAACAGAAATTCGTAAAAAAAATCCGTAGAAATTGCAGCTGGGTTGCCGGTAATTTACTGTAGATTTAAATTTATGTTATTTACTGGCAACATTTTGTTCAAAGTTAAATGAACATTTAACATTTACAAGTCGTTGTCTTTACAGAGTAAAACTAAAAAAACAGCATCAAGAAAAACGTTCTGGAAAACAAAATCTGAAGCAAAAAACAGAAAAAGGTTGATGATGATTTCTGGTTCCCAGAATGCTTTGCATGAGGCTGTTATTGTGTAGTTTTATTCTGTAAAGATAAAGACTTGTTAATATTTAAAATTTATTTAACTTTAAACAAACTCTTGCCAGTAAATAACATAAATTTAAATCTACGGTAAATTACCGGCAACCCAGCTGCAATACCATTGTAATTTCTACGGATTTTTTTTACAGTGTTTAAGTACATAATTTTGTTAGGCCATATAGTCACTCAAGGGCTCGTTATAGTTGTGCGTAGGTCCCACGGCACACGACGTAGGTTACACGTCGATTTTTATTTATACTTTTGCGCCGTCGTCCGCGTCAACGTGCAAACACACATGCAGACCACTGGTTTGCCCACAAGCAAAGAAGAAACAGCAACTAGATGTAACTTGTGTATGTTTTGAGATGACCAGGAGTGATTGAAGTAAATAAACAGTGTTGCAGTTTGAGTTAAATCACTCCTCAACGTGGCCCATCTTTGTTCTCACCATCGCAGACGGAAATACCTATGACGCAGTTTTTTTACCCGATGGGAGGGGTTCTAGTGGACAAATCACAGCGTTTGCAGTCTGCGTAGAACTGACGCGCTGTAAAAATTTGGCGAGGTCTATGTCAGGCTACGCAGAGGCTACGGATAACTTTCGACATAGCAATATTTTGACATGATGCATAATGTATATGGTTCACATGACACACCGCATAGGAACCTCTTGGGAACACATATTTTGATGTGACACAACACACACGACACTCCGAACACATATTTTGAATTTGCGCTCCTCGGAAGAGAAGTCACCGGCCCCCACTGATCACTGATAAAAAGGATCTCTCTTTACTTCCGGTAACGCTACCCATTCTCATGATGGGCGTATAAATAGCACACCGTTTAAAAAGTTGTGCAATACATACGCCAAAGTCCAATTTTGCCTTCATATGATACGCCAGTCCTTCCCATTCCCTTAATGCAACACATCTTTTCGTGTCATTTTATGTATTGGTTATGTCATTTCTTTCTATTTTTAAACCAGTGTTGCTTAGGATTAGATTTGGGTTAGGATGTCATTTTATGTTACAGAAAGTTGTTCTAACCACAAGTGACAATGGTAAAAAAAATTGTCAAACCAATACATAAAATGATACGAAAAGATGTGTCGCATTAAGTGAGCGGAAAAATAAGACAAACGCTTCTTCTATTTCATTGCGATTTTAATCATGCACTGCACAATCTGCGGCACAAAAGGATCTTCAGACTATAAAAAAGATAATAAATTATTAATTTAAGAGCTTTTGACATCGCTGTGAAAACCCCTGTTCAAAACTTTCTTTTTAAGAGTTCACAGCTGTATTTTTGTAAGCTATTTTTGATGACATTTGGTATACATTTCAAAACTTTTGTATTGGCTTTAAAGAGGCATTTGTTTAGCTAAGGTTTATTTTCACCAAACTGTTGTCGAATAAATTAAAACATTAAGCGTAGGAAGAAAAACACAATGAAAATCATTTTGGTTTTAGAGGTCCTCAAGGGCTTCAACAGCACCGGCTAAGGAACCGGCCCTCATGAAAGCTCTTTTTGTGCGCATATTCGAGTGTTAAAATGTCGGTACAACGGCGCGGTACCAAGCTCGTGCGTCACAGCCAGCGTAAACCCAAGCGTACCTGTGTGTGACGGGCTGAAATATGACGGCCAATCATAACAGGGGAAGTTAAGAACATGTTTGTGTAAGCGTTGGAAATTTCTCGGTGGGAATTGCCTGTGCTTACCGTAAGCTCTGATTACAGCTGTTTGTACAGATGCCGGCCAGAGAGGTAGGAGAAGGATGTGCAGGTATAAAGAGACAGTCTGTGAAGGCCCACTTACCATCGAGACCCAGAACCTTCCTGCAAATATTATTTTTCAACACCTGAGCATTTTCTAAAGACTTGAATAATGACCTCTGGCTAATAGCGAATCAAAATTGTGCACGGGCGCCGTTATAATCCATCAATCTCGGCTGAATCTGGTGAACAGAAGATCCTCTGTGTTTTTTGTTGAACTCGCTCGCTATTCTGTATTCGTCTATTAGTTTATACTCGAGTTTTAGACTGGAGACCTTCCAAGGGACATAACAGATCTTGACTTTTGCACCTGGGTTCTGTACAGTTTTGAACGGTGAATTGAACTTGTTTCACTTCGCTGTCTAATATCATACTGCAATCACATAGAGGCGTGCAACAAATGTGCATTAATACATTTCAGTCAAGAAACACACATAAATACATGTCAGTTTCACCCTGAAAGCATATTTACTTACCCTTTCGTTGTTGAATAAAAATGAAAGTGGAGGATTTTCAACGAATAATGAATTCACTTTCACATTTAGGGCTTCAGAAGAAATAAAGTCATACAGAAAGAAATGGAAAAATGATGAAATTTTTTGGGTAAACCTACACAATCTCAAAGTGGCAAATTTGAAAGGACACCAATTATGCAAAATCCATTTTTTTCAAGGTGTTTGAACATAATGTGTTGGCAGTGTGTGAACACAACCACCCTACAATGGAAAAAATCCATGCGCTCCTTGTTTTTTAATCCCCATTAAACCAATTAGACATGCCCTTTTGATTCTCTTATCAATGTGAGGTCACATTAATAAAGCCCCGCCCACTGACAGCCCTGCATTACCATAGCTTTAGCCCCTGCATTGTTGGGTTTAGGGGGAAGGGTATCATTATTGTTTTTTCTAATAATCACATTTTTGTACAATGAATTAATGCAAATAAGCCAACTCGTAAAATACGTACGAATTCCCGTGAGATCAGGTTGGTTGAACCAACAAATAAGACAAAGAGAGTCTGAGTTTATTGTTGGCAGCATTTAAAAGCAAAGCATTATAAAATTAAATTCATACGCTACGTGGGGTGTATTTTATACAGGAAATGACATCACTGTGTGCATGAGCGTCAGGTGGTTCGAAGTCAAAAGGTTCAGCATTGTTTTACATGGCAAAACCATGTGTTTACCCACCCAGCTTAGGTTTCATACTTTGGCCAAATGCAATAAAAGTTATAACAAAACATACCTGTATTCTCTAGAAATCCCAATACAAGCAGCACTCGATTTCATTTGACAGTTGATACCGCGCCATGTTATTCCCAGCGGACCCTGTTTTCTTGTTGAAAATCCACTTCCCTTCTATTCTTGGGCCCCAGAAGGCTTCCAGCAAATGTACAATTGAACAATAATAAATAACTTTTATTGCACCACGCATAGCTTGTGTGATTTGCCACTCGGTCAACCAAATAAACCACTATTGAAAGAGCAAGGTTGCATATAGTAGATCCGGGCCTGAAATATTCTCGTCTGTACCCTTACAATGTGCTATACATGAGTGCTGTAGGACCTAGCGGTCATCTTTCAACGAGCTATAAGCTCCAACGTAAATTCCGCCTCCTCAGTTCCCATTTTAGTCCGGTGTGTGGAGAGAGCACGCCTGGCATACTACAATAAACATAATAAAACACGACGAGTAAGGACATAATAAATATTCCCACATGGTGGCCCGCAAATGTTATGAGAGAACCCGATTTCAGTGACAAGTAAAAGTGCCCATGTAGTAATGCAGGTGTGGGCCACATTGGAAAGGTATGACAAGATCAGAATAGCAAAAAAAAGCTAAAGAGTCTACACCGTAAACGTTGCAAGTTGTTTGTAGGTGGTTTGGTTTTAAGACATTGGGCATCAGGTGGCAACCAATGCAACATTTGATCAATTTATTTGTGTCCATAGCACGAAATTCAGCTTTTTTCATGCCTTGAGAATGAATGTCTTATTTGTGACACTCGCACAAATTTCTATAAATAGTTTTTCATGTGCATTGCAAGACTTTCTTTTTCGTTTCATTTTATGTATTGTTTTCTCATTGTTTTTTTCCTATTTTCTTACCATTGTCGCTTGGGGTTGGGGTAGAATCAGTTTCTATTACATTTTTGACATCTTAACACAAACCTCAACTCCAGGCGAGAACAGTTTTAAAAGCGGCAGAAACACATGTAGAAACCAATACATAAATGTACATCCTAACCCAAACCCCAAATCTAACCCCAACCCCAAGTGACAATGATTTAAAAATAGAAAAAAATGAGAAAACAATACATAAAATGACACGAAAAAGACAGTTGTGCCATGGACAATATTTATAGAAATTCGTGGGAGTGTCACGAAAAAAGACATTCGTGCTCAAGGCACAAAAAAAAACGAATTTCGTGCCATGGACAAAAATAAATTGATCAAATTTTCCGTGACTATAACATGACTTTCCGTGAGATCATGTTGGAAATGACACATAATGTGTTAAAAAGGATAACACAAAAAAATTGTTAAAATTAACACATATTTCTTAGAGTGTACCTTAAAAATATTCAAAGCTTATTTATTTTTTTCTTTATGTTAACTATATACATTAGTCAACATTTGAAGTGGATCAAAAAAGTTGATCAAAGTTGTCCTAAGACAAGAATGGGTATGCAAAATTCAAAAACTTTTCTGAAAGGTTTATATTATGTGTATTCAGCGCTGTTTATTTTTGACACTACCAGATAAAACCTGTGCCCTTGGGTTATAGGGATAATTCCTGCTAAAAAACTACTCGGTTAGATGGCCTAACCATCTAAACCAGATTAATGCTGCCTTCACGTTCTGTCAGAATTATCTTAAATACGAGTTTCCTAGGTAAAAACTTAATGTACTCCGATGTCATGTTCACCCCTGGGAAGTTGGGAAATAATTTTGATACCCAAATTCGCGAGAGAACAAAGCGCCTGAACCTGAAGTGGGAATTATCACATTTCCGATAGCATGTGAAGGCAGCATTAAAGGATTACTCCACTTCCATAAAAAATCCTGATAATTTACTGACCCCCCATGTCATCCAAGATGTTTATGCCTTTCTTTGTTCAGTCTAGAAGAATTTACGTATTTGCGGAAAACATTTCAGGATTTTCAGGACTTAATCACGTTGAAAGGTTACGCGTTAAGTACACTGAAAAAAATTATTAATTCAATTTACTCAATTTTTTAAGGTAAGTGGTTGCAATCAATTTATGTAAGCTACATTTGATTTTTTTTCAACAACGAAAAAATCCATTTTTTTTTTTGTTTAAATGTAGCTTAAAGAAATTGATTGCAACCACTTAACTTAAAAAAATTAAGTAAACTGAATGAATCATTTTTGTATGTGTATATAATATGCACACTTGCGGACCATTTTAAACAATAACAATAAACTGACACAAAGACATTGATAAGTATCTTTCCACATGCAACCATGTTGGAACGGTCCTCTTTGTAAACACTGGCGCGCTATTTTTGCCTACATCATGCGTGACCTTTCGACGTGATTACGTAATACACAAAGTCACACTGGTGCATCAAACATCTAGTGCAAGATGAGAATTTTTGGTTTAAAAGTTAAAAAAATAATCGGAGGGGCGAAAATGATGATCGTTTTGCTAGATAAGACCCTTATGCTTCGGTTGGGATCGTTTGGAGTCCTTTGAAGCTGCATTGAAACTGTTGAGGTCCACGTAAGTCCACTATATGGAGATAAATCCTGAAATGTTTTCTTAAAAAAAAAAAATATTTCTTTTCGACTGAACAAAGAAAGACATCAACATCTTGGATGACATGGGGGTGAGTAAATTATCAGAATAATCCTTTAACCAGCGAACACCAGTGATCCATTTTAGACCGTCAAAGCTGTTTATTTCCCACAGAGATCACTTCTCATTTGTCTATCTGTGCCGGAGCTCTGCATGGTGTTCTTGTGTCATTAAGTGATAGAAAATAAAAGGAGGCAGATGAAATTATTCGCCTCTAATGGAATGCCTTGATGCGTGTAAGCAGCTGCCAAACGCAGTGACGGAGGTCGTAGAAGCACCCATCTGTCAGGCGATCTCGAAGCTGGAAGAAATCAGTTACGTCCAGTCTTCAGAGTATCAGCACAACGGACAAAACCAGGAGGTCAAGGCAAGCTGGAAGGATTATGTATGAACATCAAAGGTGGGCTGACTGAACGAATGACACTGTACTGGTTGTTTATCAGATATTTGACTGACCGGGATTGCTGATAATGTAGTTGGCCTTGTAGTTTTAGCACCTGATGTAGTCCTAAAGAGGACTTGTAATGGCACAACAATACCCATTATCTAACCGAGTGCTGTGTTGTGGAGGATGTGCTTGGCTTGATTCGGCACTGTTTATAATAAAATGGCATATAAATAGTATAGCGCTATACTCGTTTATTTTATGGAACTGCACCAGATCTGAGCCAAAGTCAGCAGCTCTGTTGTGGATCCGGCCCCGAGTTGCCTGCTAAAAAATATATACCTTGTAATGCACTGTAAGTCGCTTTTAATAAAAGCATCTGCTAAATGAGTAAATGTTAATGTAGTTAAGCAACTAATATATTTTTTCTGGTAACACGTTAGAGGATCAGGAAGTGGTTCGGGTTGTGAACTTGCTGAAAAAATATCTTTTAAGGAACGCTTTCACGGTGTTGGTATGAAAAGTAGCCTATAGACCCAAATAGAATATAACTCTTTAAAAAGGTCAAGTTCACAAGTGCGGGAACTAGAGAGTTTTGGTGTTAAATTTCCTCTCTCGAGTTTTATAACCTCATTAAACTTTATCCTTTTCCCATCTGAAAATCGTTTTATTTCTTGGTCACCGCTTTCCCAATGTTCTTACATCTTTAATTTCTTTTTCCAATACATATTAGTCCCCTATATGATCTACAGTCATCTGTCAGGGAAATATAAGATTGCGTTTGAGAAATGTTAAACATCGGTCAAGGTTTCCATGCCAGAGCTGATAACAAGCCAACAAAAATGTTAAGCTTGACAGACAGAAACGCAGAGATGGAGGGAAAGGGCAAGATTACGCTTTAGGAAATGCGCTCTTAAGCGAGAGTAGTAAGTGTATCGGCCAATGGTAATATATATGTTTTTGTATCATTGTCACCCAAAGTATCATTGTGAAATCTGCACGGGCTAACGGGTGGGCAATTAAAGTTGTATTCAATTAGCTGTACGGGTTAAAACGGCCCTCGGATCCAGCAAACAGGTGGCTCTACTTACACAAGGAAACAAAACACATCTCGATTAAACTGTGTGATCCTGTACAATCTGATCGAGTTTGACACTCTGCCATGATCTAGGACCACATACAGCGACAACAGAAACAAGATCCTGCAAACAATTCATGCTTAGACAGACAGAAAGAAACTCACACATCCATGCTTCATCATTGAACCGAGCCTGGTTGTTTTGGACCGTGCGCGCATGTGCAAGATTCATATAGATGTGAATTAAAGAAGTAATTTTGCTGTCATCGACACCAAAGCCACACATGGATCCATTTTGGGTTCACGATCATTGCCAAAGAAACAAAAACTTTCTGAGAACAGGCTGAAAACATGAATAGCTCTTTTTCGAGTTGTGATTTCATAATAGCGGTAATTCAAAATGGAAGCCATGTTTTGTTCACAAAAACATAAATATGAGATTCATTCACATCACATTCACATTGCATTTTCTATATCTGATCTTAGGAAGCATCACGGATCTCTCTCACAGAATTCCAGAAGTTTGCTTATTTAACGGGAAAAACTTGCATGGGAATGAGTGTATTACTCGAGTCCGGTCTTGGACTCGAGACCCGTCTCGAGACCGATTTCTGCTTTCTCAGACTCGTCTCGTACTTGTTCCTACAAAGAATCGCTCTTGACTCTGTCTCGGACCAAAGTGGGAGGAGAAAGACTCGTAATTTCAGACAGATAAAATGCAATGTTGACGGGCATTATTTGAAAATGACATCCCATGGTGCAATGCAAAGATACTGCCAATCTAGCTTAGTCTGTAGGCCTAACTGTTGATTATTAACTGGGGTGATATTAAATCATGAATATGAAAACTGGTCTTGGTCTCGACTCGGTCTCAACTCCTAAAGGACTCGGTCTCGTCCCCATCACTAGGAATGAAAACAATCACAGTCGCAATTTCCAGGACATTTTGTTTAATATGAAAATTTGCCAACATTGTGAAAATATTTTAATAAGAGAATTGTTTAAAACTTTATTTATTTACAAACTAGTTATGGTTGACAGTGGCAGACATCATCAAAATATCCATGATATGGCTGCTGAATTAAATTCACTCTTTTAAATGTCATGTTCAAATGTAATTGTTGATCTTTACATCCTTCTGAATTCATTTTAAATGTTTCAAAAGGGTTTACATTACAATAACAAAAAATACAGATGCCCACTACCCATAATCCCTATAGGTAAAGCATCGAAAAAGCAACAGCAACATTTTTTATTTAAAAAAAAAAGGAATATTAACATTTGTGACCCTGCTCGGTTTTCTACATAAAATCAGGTAAAAGACATTCTGTGAAAATATAATCTTGATATGTTTAATATTGACTGAGTAAGGTCATGTCAAAGATTGAAATCAATGAGTGAAATCGACTTTGATGCTCCTACCCAGACAGCAGTCGACTCCGGGCCAAAGTCAGCATCCACGAAGTCGTCTGCTGTCTGGATAATTTCATCATTAGATTATGAGACCCTGGATTTCACAGACCGCGTCAGATTTACTTGAACCTTGAACAACATATTAACAGAAATATTAACATTGAACTTCATGACAGTTTATTTCAATAAAGACAATAACGACATATCTAATAGAAAACTTTTTAAAATATATATTTTAAATATTTGTAAAACACTGCAAAGTAATTAAACTTTGAACGTCTCTAATGTTGTGTAGTGGTGTATTTTCACCAGTAGAAACCTCTTGTATGGCATTTCTTGGGTCGTGGGCAATGGCCAGTCAATCACCTGAGCCATAAATTTCATATGACTAACTACTTCGTATTCCCAGGAAGACGATGATGATGTCATGACGATGGGGATCGGCTGTGGGCAGCAGCAGAACGTGTAGGGCCGAACTTTTCACGAGTGAATATCCTGAGCTGTGCAGCACATATTGAACAAATGTCCACAAATATAAAACAGCTACAAGCCGAAATGAACGTTTGCCATTAGTAGAAGAGTGCTCAACTGAATCTGAATGTATTAAGGGAACGATGCATTGGTGCATCGACACAGGTTTGTGTAAACAAGAAAATAAAAATGCAACAGTGTTTGTTTCTTTTCTATAAGAATCCAGACTCGAATGCTGTGTGAAAGCTCATAGGGTATATTTCAAAACGAAACCGATCAACAGGCAAATGAAGCTACTTCAATGCCTTCTGTGAATCTTTGTTTCTGAAGTCCCAAGAGCTTGAAATGCCCATGAGGAATGTAAATGTCCGCAAACCTGCTACCTGCAGCCACAGCTCTCCACGACCATGTCCTCGTACTGCTTATACACTACGTTATTGGCCGAGTCGATGTACAGAATGCTGATGGGACTCAGTCTGGTCGGGACGCAGCAGGTCGGAGGTGTAGACCGAGGATCCATGGAGTTCATGAGGGTCTGGATGATGGCGTGATTTGTGGGCTCCAAATGTGAACGGATGGGAAAATCACAAAGGCCGTCACAGTGGAAGGCCTCGTACTCCAGGGGAGCGATGATCCAGTCATCCCAGCCCATGTCCTTGAAGTTGACGTGTAGTTGCTTCCGGTTACAGCGCTGTTTGGGGTTCTTGGGTGGTTTTTTGTTCACGCGCGGCAGCGGCGCTCGACGCATCCGCCGCTGGGTGAACAGGTACTCGTAGACCGTCTTGTTGTCGTGACCCGAACGGGCTTTGATCTCATTGTAAAAGAGCTCTCGCTTTTTTGTACGTCCAAACGTCACGAAAAAGGCCTTCTCCTTCGTAAGTCTGCTCATGCGACCCAGACCGAGTAACGTCAAGTCGAGCAGCCGCCCTTTATATTCCGCCTCGAGCTCAAAGCAAAGTTGAGGGGTGTTTCTAAAGTTCTTGAACACTTTCCAAATGTCAAACACATCCCAGAAAGGTGCGCTTTGTGGATTGATTTGCTGAGAATCGATCAAAGTGGACTTCTGCTTGCTTGTCGCACAGGTGTATAATTTCAAAGTAACCGAACTCTGAGGTGAACTAAACGTGGCTTTATGGGAGTCCATGTGTTTCTTTCTGAGGATGCGTAGCTCTGCGTTCAACAGACCCTCCTTTTCCATAGAGCTGATGTTGAAGAGGTATCTCTGACGTCTTAGCTGGGTCACACGGTCATCTGCAAAGATTAAAGATTAAAGGTCAACAAGAATAACACTAGAGTCTAAAATACATTTTTACTTTTTTTCACTTGTACAAACAGTGTTGTAGTTGTACCATGGCTTTTTGGACATGCACCGTGATCAGTGTTGTTTGCTTGTACCATAGTAATACAAAGGTATTCTTCGAAACACCTTGGTGTGCTATATAAATAAATACCATGGTAAATATGGTAATCATTCAGTATCACTGTATTCCCAATTAATAGTACAACTAAACCATGGTACCGACACAGTACTTTAAAGTGGACATATCATGAAAATCTGACTTTTTCCATGTTTAAGTGCTATAATTGGGTCCCCAGTGCTTCTATCAACCTAGACAATATGAAAAAGATCAACCCAGTAACTTAGTTTTGGTAAACCATTCTCTGCAAGCATTTGAAAAAAATAGGTAATTGAAATGTGGCTCCCTTTTGATGTCAGAAGGGGATCTTATTATAATAATACCACCGCTTAATCTGCAACTATATCCAACCATGGCACTGCAGAGAGAGAGAGAGGGAGAGAGAGAGAGAGAGAGAGAGAGAGAGAGAGAGAGAGAGAGAGAGAGAGAGAGAGAGAGAGAGAGAGAGAGAGAATATTTGACAGCACAATTAAGTTTCAATGACAAGCAAACACTGATCACCATAATGGAGATTATGGTGATCAGTGTTTGCTTTTCATCATCTCATTTGCATTTAACAGGACACACAAAAAACGGCACATTTTTGCTCACACCTACAAAGTGGGAATTTTAAAATGTCATAATAAATTATCTATATGGTATTTTAGGCTAAAACACACAAATAGTCACCAAAGAATTATTTAACATCTTAGAAAAAGCATTGTGAAATGTCCCCTTTAATGTAGTGGAAAAGTGGACTGGGTAAAATTGTCAATTACATTTCTGAGAAAGGCACAGCTAAGCTTTTCCATAATCACAGATCACACAATTTGTGTGTGTGTGCATGTGTGTGCACGCGTTCTCTGCATGCAATGTAATATGAAAGCAGTGCATTGTAAAAATCAAACGTTTCATTTTATCCAAGAACAGTTTGCTTTCAAATGTCTATTAAAACCAGACGACTTGGGCCTGGAGACCACAACATACTGTAAACACAGTGTTATTATCAACCTGCAGCTATTTACCAGTGGGCCTACCACCGTGACATATGGCTTTCACTAACACAGCCTGAAAAAGACAGTTTGAACTGAATGGTGAGGGCAGAGAGAGTGCAATTGATTAGTATGTGTGCGTGTGCATGTGTGTCACTGGATGTGCAGGAAACTTACACAAACACAAGATGCATTTTGCAAAAACGTCTTTCTATACCCGTGTTTGTTTTTCAAAAGAGCTCCAAAAAACACCATGTAAGTACCTTAAAGATTTTTAAAACAGAAATAAAACAGGCTACTGACTTGTAACCTGCCCAGGAGTTTATTTTCTCTGTTTTAGTGGCCCATCAAACGTCTTACGCCAGATGCATACTGACACAGTCGGTTTGGTTTACAGACCCGGATAGAAAGTTGTGTCGATTTGCAAGTGTGTCGTGCCTTACCGAGCAAGAGCAACAAGTTTTCCAAATACATCTCAATTGTATAAATACGAAGGGGCAATTTAGCGTAAATGCAGTAGACTTTAAATGGGGTAGATGATGTGACATTTTAAGCAGTCCTGCACTACGACACGCTATATTTCATCTAAACTACTTCTTTAATTTTTCTATGATCGTTATGCGTGTTATTTTACGACTTCATGTTAATCCAAAGACTATATGTGGAGTATTTATGTATATTTAAAATCCATTTATCACACTGTTGGGCTATTTAGGTGGACTGCAGAAATGGTGGAAAAACTTGGTGAAATAGTGACCAGTCAAACATCTAAAATATACATTTCCCCTTTTACATATATACACAGTAGTCAAATGTCTGGGCACACCTATACATGCTTTACTACTGTTATTTTCCACATTTTGTAATAATAGTAAAGTCAGCGAAACTATGAAAGAACACAAATGGGTTGTATAGGAATTATGCAGTCACCAAAAAGTAAATAAAACTTATATTTAAGATTATTCAGAGCATTCAGCCTTTGTCTATATCACAGCACTGAACACTGTGGAGAAGGGATGAATAGTAACCAAACTGATCAGAAGCCCCATTGACTTCCATAGTATTCTCTTATCCTACTATGGAAGTCAATGGGGCTTTTGAGCGGTTTGGTTACAATCATTCCTTTAAAATATCTTCCTTTATGTTCATCTAAACAAAGAAATTGATACAGGTTTGTAACAACATGAGAGTGAGTAAATGATGACAAAATATTCATTTTTGGGTGAACTATCCCTTTAACTACCCAGCAAGCAATTTTGCCTAAAACAAGGAAGAAGTGGGTAGGCATCATGGTTTTTGCTTGCTGGGTAGCTTCATAAGGTTCATCCTGTGATGATTTTTGAAGGTTTGAATGAGGTTCAAAGTGCTGAACTTTATGCACTCTTAAAAATAAAGGTGCTTGAAATGTTCCTCACAGTGATGCTATAGAAGAACCATTTTTGGTTCCTCAAAGAACCATTCAGTTAGAAGAACCATTTCTTTTATACATTTTTATAATCTAAACAGCCTTTTTTACCACAATCAACATTTTCTGAAACATTATAAAACCATTCAACCAAAATGGTTCTTTTATGGCACCGTGAAGCACCTTTATTTTAAAGAGTGTCCTTTACTCTTGTTGGTGCTAATACATTTAGAAATGTAATGACAATAACAGAAGAAATATTAATACCGCACCTTGTCCTCTGTCAACAAAGCTGGTGACGGTATTGGCCACACCAGCCTCGTGCAGGAGACTAGTATTGACCTCTCCACTGGTCAGTGTCCAGTACAGGGACAGCATGTAGTCATGCGCCGTAACCTGTGGGTGCTTTGGTTCCACAAGCTCTTCCAGTTTTATTGTCCCTTTCGCTTTGAGCGGGGCTGGTGGTGGCGGCGCCATGCCTTTCAGCACCCCGGTTTTGGACACACCTGCCCTTATCTCGGCAGGTTTGGGATTAGAAACTCCATTTCCTTTATTGTGTCCTGCTTGGTGTGGGATGATAGAAGAGGATTGCGCGCCGGATGCAGCGCGCGTCGCATCCTTGGGTACCCAAGAGCGCACGGCCTCCCTGCGCCCTAAGTCAACAGGTACAGTGGCGCGGGCTCTTTGTGCATTTGTGTCCGATGTAACTTTCATCAGAGGTGACTCGGCCCTGATGCGAGATATCTTCGCGTTGTCAACGGGCTTTCCGAGCGCCGTGCCGTTGCGCGCCACCGTTAACCGTAAAACGCTTGGATTGGGTTTGTCCGCCCCGGTGCGTCGGTGACCGGTGCGTTGCGTCGCCGCCACTCCGGTGAGCGAGAGCGCCTGCGAGATCAAGTCCAGGTGTAAAAGAGTCCAACAGCCAAGTAAAAGAGGGAAACTAGTCAGAACTTTCATCCTCTGATCTTCCCGTGAGCTTTGGTGATGAAGAAATGACCAAAAGCTCTACCATGAACGGATTTAGAGAGGTAGAGATTAAGATTTGGAAACGTCTGATCAATTATTCTGTCCAAAGCATTCCTATGAGACTCGTTCTTCAGAACCATAGTGATCCGGTTCGCTTGATGTCGGAGATCCAAGAGTGCTCTACATCTAACATGCAGAAAAGCGCAATTGGCTCTCCTTGAAGTTCTGCTTGATATCTTGTAAGAGACTTGTTTAAATCCCACTTTTTCCAAGAGGGAAGGATGGCGTAATGTTCCCTCTCTCTGCCTCTCTCTCTCTCCCTCTCGGAGTTTGAACATCGTCCAGTGAAAATAACACACGCACACACAGAAGTGTGCAGGTGCTTGAATTGTGCGCAAACCTGAGCGCAGGAATTGGAGACGGAATTCCAACGCAAACTGGCTTAATTACTCTCTGATGTCATGCTGTCCGGATTTATTGAAGTGCAATATTTCTTCTTAAGGCATGACTCACTGAGTACATAAAACCCAAAGCCTTTGCATTAGGTCACCAAAATAAAGCACTGGTTAGGCTCCTGTATAAGCCAAGGGTCAGATTTGAAATGCAAACTTAACCTGCATGCATTCAGTTGTATGTAGCAAACTCTAATTAAACATGAGTTTAATTTAGTGGTGTGGTCCACTAAAATGCCCCCATTTTTTTTAAGCAGAAGTGGGTATACCCCATGTCATCAAATATAGAAGTGCACTACACCACTGATTTTAGTCAACACTGACAAACATTATAAAACAATAAGTTTAGATTTATTGCTTGAAATCTATTGCTGTATATGTATTTAAATACGTTCGGTTCCCAAGGAACATGCATACGTATAGATTGCTTTGGATAAAAGGGTCTGCAATATGCAGTAATGTAAATGACTTGGTCAGATTGCATTTTCTTTTTTTAAACTCTCTTCCAACAATTGCCTAGTTTGAGAAAAACTGTTTTGTGAGACCGCAGCAGTCATCACACACAAATATTTGATAAAAAAAAAATTAATTGACCAATCATAACCAATTATTCCAAAATAGATAATATCAGTATTTAGTTTGTGACGTTTATTGATCAAATGAGGTGAATTGATTTGAAATTTGGTTGCCACATCATTTAATTGGTCTAAGCGGTTTTCCTTTTATGGGATGTTAAATCTGGCACAGCACTTGTTTCCTAAATCTCGACCATACTCTATATTTATATATGACTTCTTTCTGTGGAGAAACGTTTATTTCCTCAAGTCAAATATATGGACTATTGGTAACGCTATGTTAGACACCCACTACCATCCCACTGCAAATACTGAACCCGAATATAAAAATCCACCTCCGCAGACATCCAGAGAGACTAGTGTTTGTGCGATAAAGAAATGGTTTTTAAACAGCTATGAAAAATAAGTGTTCACATTGCACAGGTGAAATTGGGGGCACACAAACTCATCAAGGGTTGAAAACTTTAGTGCTGGCACTTCCAACAGTGATTGTGGCACATTTCTCCACTCTCCGGATGTTTCGAGAGGGACGGCATGTTAGCTGCTCTGTGGTTTGCCCCATACCCCAGTAGCATAAACACCAGGAATATTTCTTTTCTGTCAATGTATGTCAGCGACACCCCCAAAAAAATCATGCTGGGCTGATATCTTTGTGTCGAAATGTGCTGTCAAGGTGTTAGACGTTGCAAAACCACAGACATTTCTCAGAAGCAATCGTGGGCAAACGAAATAAAAAGGCCTCTTGTTCATGAGGGCAGACAGAGTTTTGACATACTGCAAGAATACATGACTATAGTGCTCTCTATGTCTTTGTTTGTCTTTTATCTAAAATGTCCGAATTGATAGAAAAATAGTCAAATGTTAGTAAGTGATGTATAGGAAATGGTTATTACTGTATACTCCTCAATTGTAGGCCTAATCAGACCTCACTAAATATATCACTTTTGTATATTTGACTATGTAAACAAACTAATAATAAAAATTATTTTCACTAAATAATTTATTAACGGCATTCAAGGAAAAATGTTAAGTCGGTGAAATGTTTAATAACACTTTGGCTACAATATAACACTTCTTAATTTTGAGCTTTTCTTGAACTTTTCAATTCCATGTATTTCACAATTTTAAAATTCCCTTGTATTTCCAGGTTTCCGTGGACCAAATAAACCTCACATTCATAGTTTTATTGCTTAAACAATTGCAGCTTGGAATAATTCTCAAGAAAGTGCTGTTGAAACTACTTTGTATAGGCAAATATTTGCCCATGATATGTAGCCTAATATAAAACCAGACTACTAACTTGAGGTGCAGGCAGGACAGACTGAAGCAATGCGACACTGCCCCCTTCAGGTCAACTCTAATTACTACAGCTAAAAATTAAAATATGACGTTGGCTGTCAAAAATAGTACACATAAGTTACCCTCATTCACTAATCCCCACATTTGCTCAATAATAGTTTACCCAAATGAGTGAATGAAAACGGGTGAATTCGGATATTTGGGCTTACCAGAAGCGCTGCAGTCAGTGTGGGCGCCATCTTCCGCCGACGAGTAGCGGCTAGTTGTGAGTTTGTTACACCACTGATATTCAGTATCAGAGTAAAATTATAAATTTAACGTTAGTAGTTTCAAAGTTTGGCCTTATACTGAATAGTCAATATTAAAGATATCATACGGCAAAATATATTTAAAAATAATAATATAATATATTTCAAAATATACAAAAATGACCAAAAAATATATGTGCTAAAAAAATTCGAAATATGTTTAAAAAGGTATTTTTCACAATTTTTTTGTATATTTGAAAAATAAATATATTTTAAATAAATATATTTTAAAGCATTTATATTCATTCACAATGCATTGGAAAAACTTTGTATAACAGGTTTATACAAACTTAACAGGTTTGAAAAGGTTAAAATTAAATATATTTTCAACTGCAAAAATCTATTTATAATTTTACATTTGATACTTTATACATTTTATACAAACTTTTACAATTTGGACAGGAAAAATATAAATTGTAAAATGTAAAATTACAAATGTATTTGTTGCCCCTGAAGTACATTTTTAATATATGCTAATATGATGGCTAGAACTAAACATATTTTTAAATTAAAAAATATATTTAATTAAGCTTTACTTTTTACAAAACGTATTTAGCATATATTTTTTTTACATTTTAATATTGTGTTTTAAATTTAAAAACAACAACATGGAGTGCTTGCAGAGAACTATTATTCGGCTAAACACAGGTTTTAAGACAAAAAATTATAAACCTCTTTTAAGTAAAAAGGTTTTTGTAATACATTTTTTGTAGAGCTCCGCGTGTTTCTCAACTTTAGTCTAATCGACCAACTCCCAGAACGTTTTCGTTGTCTCTTTATATAAAACAAAAAACTCAACAATTTATTTTAATTATTATAATTTTTTATGATGACAACTCAACTAATCGCAACCAACGCGTGACATCACAATACCGCGAGAGCGATTTGAAAATCGTCCAGTATAAATCAACTCTCGCGCGACTGTGATGTCACAAGCCAATCGGTCTGCACAGTGCTGCTAAAGTCGAACTAACCTGTTTCCCAAATTAACACACCAAGAAGCTGACGAGTTTAATCTGGTGTTTTATAAAGGGAGGCATTTAAAACATTTTAGGAGAGGGGTCGCGAGGACTAGATTTGAGAAACAATAAAACTTATAACTGTAATTTCCTTTTCATGTCATCAGGTGGCAGTAGATATTAACTTCAATCCACCCCTCAAGACATTCATGATAATTTTTTTTAATAAATGAACTTTTTTCGTCTCTTAAAGTATGTATGCTTAGATTTTATCATCTTATAACATAAAAATCAAAGTGCTATGTTTAAACAGCATTTCTCCTCTAACAGCTCTTGGTTTTTAATGCTTTTGTTTGACCAAACTATATTACTAAACACTGTTAATATGTGACTTCATCTATTGAAATGAAACAGAAAAGCTACAGCTGGGTAAACTAAAACTAGAGTATGTGTATAGTTTTCATAAAATGTGTCAACGTTATTGTTTGTGTCAAATAAGAAACTCAACACATCATTTAACCTTTTGGAAAATGTGCATTTTAATCTGTAGAGTAACCTGCTTGCATGGTGAAACTAGTTAATGTTTTCTTTATTTGCCTTTCTTATTTGCCTACCCGTCTGGCTCAGTTCCTTATATATACACACACACACACACACATTAGAAACTGAATATTATACTCGTTTCTCTTTACTAGAAAAAGTATGAAGTTCTAATTTAGAAACTAAAAATCTTAAACAGGTTGCAAGGTTGAAATGCATGTTTCTCATATGTAAAGTTTATCAGAAAATGATTTGTCAAGTAGCCAAGAAACAATTCCCGGTGGTAATGAAGTTAGTCAATGGTTTATCAAGTCAAACCACTCATTCAAGACCCAACTGCACACGTAAGATGTGCCTTTGTTTTTGTATCTTCTAATTTTAGAGTTCATCTGGTTGCACTTTATATTACAGTAAATGCACTTACAGTCATACCCGGTTAGGGTTTGGGGTTGGGGTTGTACCTAGTAATTACAGTTATATAGTAATTACACCGTACATTTGAACAGACTGTAAAATAAAGTGGTACCATTACTACCAGTAACACATTTTGTGTCATATGTGTGTTATTGTCATTTAAAAGTTGTCAGTATGTAGCTCAGTTCTTACATAATCAACACCATAAAATGAATCTTATGTAAATTAAAGATACATCTATATACTGTAAAATAAAGCATGACCAATAAATGGTACAATCAATGCAAAAACTCTGAATGCAACTCTCCGTTTATTTTCATACCATCCTACGGCAGCACATATTTGTTTTTCTGTTTGTATTGCTCCTCCCCTTGTTTAAACAAACCTGTCCTGTACTTGAAAGTGAAAGAGCAGCATTCATCTTTTCAGGGCAGGTTTAAACATTTTTACAGAAACTTTCATGGGGTTCCCGTCGTGATATACAAATATGAAACAGAAAACATGCATGTGTGTTATTTATCAAAATGATTCAAATGTTCCTCTATGTGCTATATGAGGAAAAACAGGCACACTTCCTTGTCTAATAATACAATCACACATGACACCACGGCAGATATCTTCCAACAGATAAATAAAAGATTCATCATGGAAAACTTTGCCTATGTTTATCCTTTGATCATTGCATTGTGATGTCAGTTTAGCAGACGTCACCGGATGTAAGGCGGATATGTGGGAATTTCCACATACAGGTATCAATGTGTTTAAAAGAGTGCTGCAATCCTCTGTTGTTCTTTTTAAAGGGGACATATCATGAAAATCGGACTTTTCCCATGTTTACGTGCTATAATTGGATCACAGGGGCTTCTGTCAACCTAGAAAATGTCAAAAAGAGCAACCCAGTAACTTACGAACAATGAAAAATAGGTGATTGAAATTTGGCTCCCCTTGTGATGTCAGAAGGGGATCTTATTATAATAATTCTACTGCTTAATCTGCAAATATTACTGGTATAATATATGGCAAATATATGCTTGGGTGTTTTAATCCATTAGTGGGTCAAACATAAACATTTTCTGAGTTGAATTAACCCAGCCCAGTATTTTCTGACCTTCATAAAGTTACATCATTGTAGTTACATAAGCAACATTTTCCTTCATAACCCGCCACCCAGCTTAATCGCTATGTGCTACAATACAATTTGTTTTCCTTGTGACTGTTACCACATAGGCCAAAAATGTTTTGGACATTTGAAGCCAAACTGAATCCAACTGGAGACCAATGAAAGTTTCAGAAACTTAATTTGGTTTCTGGCACATGACTTTTTTGCAGGGTTTTGCTTGGATCAACAAAATCTGTCAGTGTTTCTCATAGCAAAGACAGAAGTTACTGATCAAGTTGTACATTTCAGCAAAGTTTTGTATGTCTGCTTTTTCTTTGTAGGCTATATCCTTCGTCTTCAAAGATAAAACAGTCTTTCTTTTCTTGGTATGCTCTTTTGTTTTGGTTGCAGCGTAGACAGGCATCAGCATGCTGGATAAAATACACACAGCTGGATTAAGTCATTTCTCTGTAGGGGTGGAATTTCCCCCGTTTAACACCGAGCCAACTGGATTACATATTAAAGACTTTCCTATTAATCCAAATACATCAATTATTCTTGACCTGAAACAACAAGCTAATTATAAAGAATAGGAAAATCACCTCAAACTCCAATAGAGCAAACTAGGCACTTCAAATAAACATCAGACATAATGACCTGTGAATGTCTTCTGTGCTTTTTAAAGCCTTTTGCAAGTCACTATGATAAATGATCAGAAATAACAGATCAAATATTAAAATCACCTCAAAATATATTTCATAAGACTGCGAAACATCATCTACCTTCTTCTATTTCTCCCTTATGATCTTCAAAAAGTTGCACTATGGGGCAGTTTCCCGGGCAGGGTTTAGATAAATCTAGACCTAGTTATAGTAGGACATTTTTACAAACATACTGTACAAAAAATATCTAAACTGTTATGCATATCAAGACAAAACAATGGCACTTATATACACCCACCTAAAGGATTATTAGGAACACCTGTTCAATTTCTCATTAATGCATTTATCTAATCAACCAATCGCATGGAAGTTGCTTCAATGCATTTAGGGGTGTGGTCCTGGCCAAGACAATCTCCTGAACTCCAAACTGAATGTCAGAATTTGAAAGAAAAATTATTTAAGCAATTTTGAGTGTAGCATGGTTGTTGGTGCCAGACGGGCCGGTCTGAGTATTTCACAATCTGCTCAGTTACTGGGATTTTCACGCACAACCATTTCTAGGGTTTACAAAGAATGGTGTGAAAAGGGAAAAACATCCAGTATGTGACCGTCCTGTGGGCGAAAATGCCTTGTTGATGCTAGAGGTCAGAGGATAATGGGCCGACTGATTCAAGCTGATAGAAGAGCAACTTTTACTGAAATAACCGAGGTATGCAGCAAAGCATTTGTGAAGCCACAACACACACAACCTTGAGGCGGATGGGATACAACAGCAGAAAACCCCATCAGGTACCACTCATCTGAAAAAGAGGCTCTAATTTGCACGAGCTCACCAAAATGTAACAGTTGAAGACTGGAAAAATGTTGTCTGATCTGATGAGTCTCGATTTCTGTTGAGACTTTCAGATGGTAGAGTCAGAATTTGGCGTAAACAGAATGAGAACATGGATCCATCATGCCTTGTTACCACTGTGCAGGCTGCTGGTGGTGGTGTTATGGTGTGGGGGATATTTTCTTGGCACACTTTAGGCCCCTTAGTGCCAATTGGGCATCGTTTAAATGCCACAGCCTACCTGAGCATTGTTTCTGACCATGACCACCATGGACCCATCCTCTGATGACTACCTCCAGCAGGATAATGCACAATGTCACAAAGCTTGAATCATTTCAAATTGGTTTCTTGAACATGACAATGAGTTCACTGTACTAAAATGGCCCCCACAGTCAGCAGATCTCAACCCAATAGAGCATCTTTGAGATGTGGTGGAACGGGAGCTTCGTGCCCTGGATGTGCATCCCACAAATCTCCATCAACTGCAAGATGCTATCCTATCAATATGGGCCAACATTTCTAAAGAATGCCTTCAGCACCTTGTTGAATCAATGCCATGTAGAATTAAGGCAGTTCTGAAGGCGAAAGGGGGTCAAACACAGTATTAGTATGGTGTTCCTAATAATCCTTTAGGTGAGTGTATGTTAAGATATGTCAGTACAAGGTGATTTTTCAAATAGGGTGGTAAACATAAATTTGAGGATAAGCACTGTCTGGGAAACCACCCCTTTGTGATTTATGTTTTCTAGATCACATCAAGTTATAATTTAAACCCGAAAATAGTCTCCAGGTGTCACTATGGATAGACCTTTGTCCCCGAATTCATATTAGTACCTCAGAAGTACATACTGGTATCAAATGTAGACATATTTGTACATTTCAGAAAGGGTACTGACCGAGTGATAAGCCTGGGACCATTTTGACCATTAATTTTTCTGACTGTGCCAAGTATCTACCATTTCAAATCCTTTCCTTTTAATGAATTACTACATGGGTTTGATTTGATTTGGGTGTACTTGATGTCAAGAGAGGATCACATTAAGTTTCTCCAGCCAAAATTTTCAATGACCTCACTGCCTCTGAGCTTTCTCTTGTGGGAGGGAATATGGTGACATCATTTACAAGTTCACACTAGTGTTGTTTTTGGCGGCCTGTTTTAATTTTAGTTTTAGTCTAGTCTTTGTGTCAAGCTGACATTTTAGTTTTTATTAGTTTTAGTCAGTTCATACTCTTTTTAGTCTAGTCAAGTTTTAGTCGACTAAAAGTCTGGGCATTTTAGTCTTATTTTAGTCAGAATTATCCTTGACTATTTTTGTCTAGTTTTAGTCGACGATAACTGGTGACATTTTTAGTCTAGTTTTAGTCAATGAAAATTGTATTTTAGTCTCTTTTTAGTAATGCAATTCTATTTAACCCAGTCAATATAGTATAAGTACCTAGCAGTAGTATAGACAAAACCAAAATTTTCATAGATATAAGAATACATCCATTTCAGACATGGAAGATGCTCTGATTGGAATTTACTTGATTTGAAGATATATATATATTTTACTTAATTTTATTTAACCTTGACTGTAGGTAAAGAGCCTACATTAAAGTCTACATAATCAAAACAGAGTAGTCTAAGCAGAAACACACACACAGGGCCACTGCTGGTCAGATGGGTGCCATAAGCTGACTTTTACGGTGGTGCCACCTTTAGTTAAAAAAACAACAACAAAATCACAACTATAGTAGGCTATGTGTGAGAATAGCACTTTATTAAAATGTTATAGCACTTTATTAAAATGCTATTGTTATCATTTATAATTGTATTTTGACAGCAACACAAACTACAATTATACAAAATTTATATGCAATATAGTATATCTGTATTTGTGTTGCAAATAGCACTATAATGTGACAAAGCTAATTTTACGTGTCAGTATAAATCCAAGCAATTTTGGAGAATTACTAAATATCTTTCTTGTAAGTAAATTAAAAGCCAGCTTTGAGAAACATCAGATGTCTATTAACAAAAGCAAAAGTTTGTATGTATGGTTATGTTCTTAATAAAACAGCTGTTTGATTGATTTAACACTTAAGCATTTAGTTAAGCAAGTTTAGTTAATTCAAATAATAAATAAGGACACAGACCCTTGTTGTTAGCACATAAGTTATAAAACAACGTCTTTAGCATATATTTACCATGCTTCAAAACACAACGCAGCACATGTCATTTAAACGATTGAAGATGCAAACTGGTACATTGTTATATTATTTAAATCACACAGATGAGTTCGCGGTGCCAGCAGTCAACGCTATACATATTAACAGGCTTGTGAACTCACCTGAAAACGATGCAGGGGTTTCATTTTGGACTTTTAGTTTCCATTTGAAGACTTGATGCGGCGGTGTATTCGCGGGCGCAGCTGGCCATCAGACGTGACGTGTCGCGTGTTACTGCGCAAACGGATTGCGTATGATATCAAAGCATCGCGAGAACAGACTGCTCTGCATGTTTCTAATCGCTCTCGCGGTACGTTTACGTATTTTTGCGGATCGATTTGCAGAGCGCCATTGAACACGCATGATAATTTGCAGTCAGGTGGCGTGGTGCCAGGAGATGGCTAGACGAAATAACGTTATAACATTTCGTCTCGTCTCGTTTTGGTCAACGAAAATGAAGACACATTTTAACATAGTTTTTATTTAGTAAACCACTTTTAGTCTCGTTTTTATTCGTCAACAATATTGTATTATACATTTTATTATAGTTTTTGTCACATGACCAGCATTTACGTTGCGTCTCGTCTCTTTTTCGTCACGTGATAAAGGTTCGTTGACGAGGATATTTCGTCATACTTTTCGTTGACGAAAGCAACACTAGTTCACACTAACTTATTTAAATACAAAAAAGCATATTTGGCAAGCTGTACAAGTCTCCGAGCTCAGAATGTTAGCCCGAATCCAGAGTACCACTCCCTCTTAACTGGGATAGAGAGGTGATGGGGTGGAGGAGGTTTGCTGCAAAAATCTGAGATTAGGGCTACTGTAGAAACATGAAGGCAACTTCTATGTATGTAGATAAAAACGGCTCATTGTAAGGTAATTAAAACAATACAGTTCATTATGTAAGGCTTTTATACACCACTAATAATATAGAGAAGAGATCCCTTTAAAATGTACACAATGCATCTTTAAATAAAAATCAAGACAGCGGTTATGTGCATAAAATAGCTTTATTTTCAACAGATCAGAACCTGCATGTTGAAATCAATGATTCATTGACTTCTTCATAAGAACAGCGATTTTATCTGGATGCGACCAAAACAAAGCAGCAGATTTGCTATTCATCTTTCGCCACACGGCTCATTCACGTTTGTCTCATCTAATCCAGAACATCCTTCTACAAAACATAAATAGATTCGGCTTAAAATGTCTAACAGAAATAAAAACTCTTTTGAAAAATCTCTGTTGAATAACTAACAACCTTTAATTTTTTCTGCACTACTGTTTATATATTTATATATAAAAAAAAACTAAAAAATAAAATAATCACATGTACAACAGCTGATAAGGGGAAAGCCCCGACCTGAAGGCAGGCAATAAAATATGACAGTTAAATTAATAAAAAATAAAATGAGAATTAAGAACATCTACAAAACACTGAAAAAAGACAAAAGTTAGTACTAGCATTGGTCATCGTTCTCAAACATTATTGTAAAGCTACAGACGCGAGTATCTGTTTATCACAAACAGATCTGTGCCAAAGCGAATACCGGGATGCAAAAAAGAAAATGAAAAATCAATTTTGGCATTTAAATATTTGGTAAATAAAAGGCTGTCAAGAAGTACCGAAGTTTCATATTTTATTTAAATGGCTATTTACAGATCCCTGGATGTTGAATATCTGTCACAATGAACCGATATTGAATCAAAAGACAGCATGATGTCTGTACCTTAAAGTAGCTTAGCTGACAGTCCAGCAGCAATGTAGTGGGTCTAGTCTCACAATTTACCACATGCAAAACGTGGAATGTACATTATCCTCAAACACCATGGCTGAAATGGGTATACGTTTAATACAGTACACCGTAGCACGACAACAAAGATATACTGCGTGTGCTCAATTTGGTTTCACCCCTGACGTTTAATAAGAAAATTTAAAAATTTTACAGCACACAGATTTAAAAACAAACAAAAAACATTGCAAAACAAAACAAAGGCTACAGTGACCACCCCTCGTAGCACCGATCTCGACACAGACGTGGGTGGTCGAATTGTCAAACGGCGACCTAAACCCTTCAACCTGCAAATGCTCCGTTGCGCCATGTAGTGTTTTAAAATAATAGACGCAGGAGAGCGTGCGATTAAAAAGTCGATAAACTTCAGCAAAACGAGAGGGTGCGGAAACAACAAGACAAGAAACATCTTTTAAACGGAGCGGTTTGGCAACAGGCACCCTCCTCTCCATGTCCCGTTACGATTGATGTGATTTCAATGCAAAAGTCCAGTCTGAATAATTATTCGTGTGAGGTCTTCCTGTGGTTGGTGGCGACCCGTTAGGGCGAGGCACTGTGTGAGCTTATAGTTCAAAGGAGTAAGAGAATGTGTGTGTATGCTCATGCGTAGATTTCCGCGGTGGGGGCTTTCTTGTAGATGGGCGTCTTGCTGAGTTCGTAACTTCCTTCGTCCTTTTTCTTGATTCGGAGAACGAAGTGAACGAGGAGGACGATGAGGACGACGGCGAAGATGAGACCGACTGCTCCTCCCGCAATAACAGCTGTGAAACAGAAACAGATATGTGAGGGACGCGTGATCAATCGCACTTCCTGCCCATATTGCAGTGTAACCACAGATGGATTAAAGACGCTTTCAACATTAAGAAGAATGTTTCACAGGAAGTCTTTTAACAATTAAAAGAACTACATCTGTGGTTTTATTATTAAAATGACTTGAAACATTCGGTTTAAGGTCACGTGATATTAAAATAAAATGATCTCTTGGCACTTGTTCAAATCATTTTTGGTGCCACTTTATGTAAAAACAACTAACCAGGAACAGCATGGAAAATGTCTTACCGGCAAGCACTTCTTTATTGCGGAATATGCTGTCATCGTCAGCTTGGGACATGAGCACATTATTATTGTTTTGGTAAATATCTTGGCTTGGTGCACGAAGCAGGACCTCGTTGTTCTTGACCAGAACTTTTTCGTCAATAGTGGGTTTCGGAGGAACCGGCATATCAGAATCAGGGATCCAGTTATCGAATACATTCTAGGAAAGAAGGGCACAGTCACTACAAAATTCACATTCAAGCACAGTTGGTTCAAAGCTGCCATTTATCATTTAAAAGTGAATTAAATAATACTTAGTTTGGGATAGATGCAGTACAAACAAACAAACAATCTTGTTGCATTGAATACAAGTGTATTTTGCACATTCATTTGTTTTCATGCTACATTCATTTGTATTTTCGAACAGCCAATGAGTAATTACCTTCAAGTCTTCATCTGTTATTCCTACATCTCCAGAGCCTGATATCTCATCATCGTCATCATCATCATCGTTGTCCCCATCGTCAAAGCCATCCTCATCATCGGTGGTCGGAGTGATGTTGGTAAACTCAAAATCTCCATTTGGGGAGTCACCTGAGGACTCCAGGTCCTCATGGGGCGACTTATTTTTCAGAGGTACCCACGTTTCCGTCTCTCGTACCTACAGATAAAAGGTTAAAAATACATGTCAATATGCTTGACACTATTTTATCTACGGTGCATTATTGAAGAAAAACGTACGAATGTGTATCTTAAAAATGTAATTTAAGTAAACATCAAAAAGTGAACACGTTGTGTTTAGTCAATTTATGTTAGACCATCTGTACGCTGGTGTACTTCTAAACTTTAAGCAGATTGCACATTTAAAAAAATATGCTGTTTTTTTGGAAAATGGACAAAAATGAATGAAATCATGACATTGATTCATCTTGTTTCGCTTGTCTTCCATATACCTCTTTAATGTTAATTGGGTTACAGCCCAAACCTTTGTCTATGGCATTATGACAACCGTGAAAACACACTTTGAGTACCTGAGACAAATCAATTATCATGATAATCACGTTAGCGGACCCCTCTGACTGAGAGCTGTGAAGAGGTTTTAAACTGAAAACCCCTGTAATGGACTAAAGCCGATTAGAAGAAAAGGAGGAAGTAAAGTGCATGCCTTGATTTGTTTCATATGTTTTCCCTTTATTTCACTGTGTGTCTGTCTCGCTTACTCTCAAGAGCTGTCTAGGGAAGTCTCGAAAACCTATTCAAGTCTCAAGGGCTCAACGATTTTTCAACGGATATTATGTGTTTAATCAAAACTGCTTGATGATTTCACTGTTTTGATTGCTTGTTTTTTATCACACTGTATTTGAATACGTATGTGCGCAGGCTTGTTTTTCAACAATTGGGTTGGTGTAAAAAGCACATCCAATTTTAACCGATATTCAATTTAACAAAACAATATCGATTCAGAAATGTGCTTGCTTTACTTCAGGCAGGGCTCATAAGGATAGCCTGATGGCCCAAATGTGTTCAAAACAAAAAAATTATTATAATATTGAAAACTTACTGATACACACACAAAAAATGGAATCGCCAAATTGATCGCAATACGCAGCCCTACTTTACAAGGTAGCATCGCCACCTACTGGCCTGGCATACATAATCCAACTGATTTAATTATCTTCCGACCTGTGTAAACATGGATCATTTTGACAACTTCGTCATCTGTATGTGAACTTTCCAGTTTTTCACTACATCACTGTCATGTAAACAGATCAGAGCTCTTTTTTTATTGGCTGGACAGTAGAAACAATTGCGAGAGTTACTTTTATTATTTAATCTTAATATTTAGCCTATGTTTTTGTTCTATGGCTGGTTTAAATGGTTATAAATCCCTCATAATAACTATGAAGACTAAAAATGTATAATGCAATTAAAATACACTGAAAGTCACATTTAAAGCATTTTAATATTATGGAGTATTGACAGAAATAAACTAGGAAAAAGGAATATAATAGCCATAAAGTGGTATAATTAATTATAGGAAAAAACTAAGTTGTAGTGACTCAATTTTACAAACTAACATGACTACAAGTCTGAACCGGTGCAATACATTTATCCTTACATTTTGTACTGAAATCACTTCAAGATTGACCACAAAAAGAATCAGAGAGGTTAGCAAGTTAGCGCAGGTTTGCTGGCATTGTGTAAAATCATGAAAGAATTCACGGTACAGGGGCTGGGGGTCTTTATCTTTTTCCCTCTCATGCTCGCCGTCAAAATTACATTTATCACACATGACTCATTGAAAAGTTGCACGTACCAGGAAAAACAATCATAAACATCTTTAACACACAGGTGTGTACTCCTGCCAACTAACATTGAGTCACCATCACCTGACAAGTTTTCTAAAGCTATGTACCGCAAGCACACTTTGTAACGTACTGACTTAAAAAACAACATAACTACATCCACTACCATGGTTAGTGTAGAGACACACTTGACACCTTAAACATCTCTAAGGAGGATGTTTATAAAAATGAAGACCGAGTAAAGGAATGGGGCTGATTCATTTTCCAGGAAAACTAGGATCATTCAGATGACACATGAAACTGCAAGTTAGCTCTAGCCTGTTTTGTTGTTCAAAGATAATAAAAGAAAATGGGAGAAAGAGAGAGAGAGAGCAAAAGAAAGGCAGAAACCACAAGAGGGTGTGGGGCGAGAGACCGACATACTTTATGGTTTTCAGTTTTACAGTGCTGAAATCCCCCCACATTGAAAAATTCTCCGCTCGGGGTATTTAAAAGAAAAGAAGCGTACGAGAAAGTACAGAGGATGCCATCCAAAGGTGTTGAGGCTACAGACTGTGGTTCCTTTAAACCGATGTTTAAAATCTACCAACCGCTTCACTTCTTAGTAAAAAGGATAAGCAGCACTCGAATAGAACTAAACAAACCCCCACCAACCAAAGTAAAGTCTACAGACTAAACCTGGACTTTTGAAGAAAGCCCCTCAGAAAACAAACATGTTTTGCTGTTCATTTCCCAGTAATAGCAATGGAAAAAACCTTAACCGCATCTAAAAGAAACAATCAATGTGCGACAAAACAAGCTCTCTTTTGTTCAACTTGAGGTATTCACTTAAAATGCTGTTTTTGCCGTAACTATCAAATTTGCATTTGATAAAAATCAATCATTCAAAATCAGCAAGTCGAAACACGCCACACAGAGTTTAGGATCAACGGCGCCAAACGCCACATGGGTCTTATGGTCGACCAATGCAGTAGTTCTTCCTAGACGCAAAAGGGACAAATACGCTCAGTGCACATTGACATCTCCAGGCCCTTATCCGTAAAGTGAACTATAATGCCAGGAAGTGACTCCAGCCTGTGTAAATTAGCCAGCTTAGTAAGCCGGTCTGAGTCAAGACTAGCAAAGCGCAGAGTTAATCTCACCATCTGCTGACAAATGGCCTGGCATCTGTTTCAGTGAGTCCGACTGGGAGGGGTTAAAAGAGCCAATCGCAGTAAGTGAATCATCCATTACGTTGTTAAACAGAACGTACAGTCAATGGTGATCACAAGGTAAGACACGGGTCGACCATTGAATTGAATAAACTTAGATAAGTTTTGCGTTAAAAGTCAAGTACCTTATTTGCATAACTAAAACACTGGCAAAACTGGAGTTTCTGCTATAACCATCCAAACAATATTATCTGCTAGCATCAAGATTCCTCAACGTCTTTTTAGGTCATAATAGTATTGAACACATGTCCCTGACACCAATCGGCTTTCCCTGCGGATTTTGTCATCTGATCTAGTTGTGATGTTCCTCATGCAGGACATAGGGAACGTCCTGCTTCGCAAACACACTGGCATGATAGAAGAATTCCTTCCACCTTCACAAGTACTATTAATAGCTGGAAAGACTCACCTGCCTCTCAAGTGCTACATCATTGTTCAATTCCATTCCAAATTCTCACCCTGACACCTGTTCATAATCCCTAAAGCCTTAGGGGATGTGAAGGAAACATAATTGGCCATTTCCTTTAAAATCTACAACCAATCAAACTGAACCGAACATAAAGGACTATTCAGCAACACTGTCATTACCCTCCTTTCTTTCCCACAGGAAGTATGAGCGAATCTTCCTTGTATATGTCAGTGGCTTTTATTAATGAAGATTCTCACCATGAACTCAAAGCCTGTTTAAAACACAATGAGCCATTCTGAATAGGCCAAACAATCTGCATTGTGTGTTCAGGCCTGTGTGAAAACATGAGCAATCCGGGTGTATTAACAAGTTCCTTAAGCATTATGAGATCAGTGCTTCTCTGATTGGTTAAAACCTGGAGTTAAATTTAAACCCTTTAAATTTATAAAACTTGATGAATACACCAGGGTCATAAAGCTTGGTGCTATGTGTCCACATTAGACTTATGTAAAAGAAAATTGCATCAAGGACAACTAAACAATTTGACGCATTGTTTTCACAACAATTGAGCAGATTTCACCCCAAATTGAATGGGTTACAAATATTAACATAAAACATTTTTAATTAAAATATCATATTTTGTTATCTATTAATATACCGAGAGTTGGGAATGGGTGGAAGCGTTTAAAAAATATGTCACATTGCAAATAATGTCTGTGGTCCTCATAATGGACTTTTTTATTTGCTTTTGGGGTGAAATGGCAACAACAAGAATAGACATGGAATTGGGAACTTTTCTTTTAATTACAGATCAAAATGAAGCTTCGCCACCAATACCGCACCACTAAAACGCTTGAAAAATGGGATAATGTAAACTAGTAGTAAAAGTGCCAATAGATGCAAAAGAGAACTGTGTGTTTGAACAGACATCGGAGGGGTAATTAGACCCAATGGAGTCTGGAGACCTGACCAACACCCAAATGGGTGTTTGTTTACTTAAAGAAATGGGTATTTTCATGAGCACAAACATTTACACTTTAAGATAAGACAAAAGGTTTGATGAAAAGGTCATTTAATGGGGGGAAGCTGTACTTCACAAGTCAACTTGCTAAAAGATTAAGATGATTCAGACTTCAAAATACCAGAACAAACCCAAGGCCCATGTGTTAACACAAGCATGCAACCATTTTGTCAGAGATTTCTAACACACCCTGTGTATTATGCTGTACCAATATGTACAACAAAAACATCCGTGTTATCTAATGTTTCCGTCTTTACGACAGTCTGGAAAAAACTACAGGAACTCGAAAAGCTGCTGTTATGACGGACAGCTGGTAGTTGGTTTGCTATCAGGATTTCCAAGAAAAGCCTGGATGGCATATGGTTAATAGCCCCACAAGTAAACCGCTACGGATGTGGTCTGCTAAATTACTCCAGAAAACAGAATTCCCTTTTCATGGCCTCTAGATATTCCTTTGGACTCGCAAACATCAGCTTTTTGGCATTGCGCTGTTAAAATAAATATCCAAAGAAACATTTTACAAACGTAGTTTCTACATACCGAGTAACTGTAAGACAACTAAAAAGTTTAACCTCCTGGCAGTAACTAAACTCTTCCTCACTGCCAACATTCCATATGCCATTGAATTCATGCTAAATGTATTTATCTTGTTCATTTCAAAGGCCTTTTGAAAGCACCGCACCCCAAATATAATTAATTGAATAAATAAAGCAAACCTATTCAGGTGCAAATCACCTCATGCCTAATTCATGACACCTAGCATAGCTATTGGATGCTTAACACACTTGAAATACACCCAAGAAAAAAAAACGTTGGAAAGAACGAGAAAGATTTTCGATTCTGTCTAAAATTTAACAAAATGCATCTTTCATTCAAGGGTCGTGACTTTCCCCCATACTGTTATACTCCAAAATGAGTCAGTAACTCCGCATTAAAAGTCGTCTCCCATCTGGATACCTACCGTTTAACAATGGCTGTTAAATTTGCACTCCAATATCCAAATGTGATAAATCCCAGGGCCGAATCAAAACAAAACAAAAAAACAAGGAATTTAAAACGGAGTGCATCATACTGGGCTTTAGCCAAACTCCAGCCAGTGGCCAAAGAGGAGGGAACCCGGATAAAAGAAACAGCCCATTTAAATCCGTCGAACTGTGTGAAATCCCAAAAGAAGACCGGTCAAGGTCAGGAGGGGTCAAATTCCTCAGGAAAACGCGAAAGAATGGCGAAGGAGGGGGATGAAAGGAACAGACACTTCTGCGCGTTTTTCAGGAATGTGCCGTCTTTTCTTGCCTCGAAGGACAGGGATTTTGCTTGGAAGCTTGTTACTACATTTCGCTCGAGTCTGATAAACAAACACATGAGCTTTTTCCCAATGGCATACATTAATTTGTTTTTACTCTCACTATAAACTGCACAATAAAACCTTCCCAGACAAGGTCAAGATAATTCCCATGTCAACAAGGACATAAGCTACTTCTGCTCATGTTGGATCGAAGATAAAGATCTGGGATCTGTTTGGTAACACCTTTCCAAAGGTCTCAGAGAATGGAGGCCCACAGCATTTGCATTTTGACTTTGTGTATGTGTGTAGTTGACTGACCATGCACACTGGGTGGCATTTGTCTTGTGTTTCAGCCCAACTCCCCACTCTTTGCCTTCTGCAAAGACATCTGCACCCGGCTATTCTTCTGAATTATGAAAGAAAAACCCTGCACAAAGCTTTGGCATCCAAACCACAGGTGATTCTGTGACTGATTTCACAAAGAAAATATAGAAAACTAACCCTGGTGAACTGACTAATCCAGAATGGATGCAGACCTACATATCCCTACAGGCAAAAACTGTCACATGAAAGCCAACGCCACTTATTAAGTTACTCAACAAACAAGAATGAGCTAGTGAATAACACCAGAATCCCACTCTAAAATATATAATTGTACAGATAAAAGCACAAAAACTGAATTAGTAATTTAAGATACGTTAAGCTATTTGATTGTCTCCAGCTTACTTGAAATAGGTAACTTAAATGCGAAATAAAGATCACACGAGTTTGTCTGAGTTAGGAGTTTGACAAACAAAAAAACAAATAATTATTTAAATAGTTACTTTAGTTTAACAAATAAAACCTTGTTGTTTCAACAGCTCTGTTGTCAGAGAGCTAACGCGTGAGCTAAAACAATCGCCTCAGTTTTGCTTGACACGAATCTACGAAGAGTTGACAGACAAACCTTTCTCGACGAATGTGATTAACTTATATAAATATTTAAACCTTTATTTAACTCAAGCGAATGTTCATTTAACTCGGTATCTTATAATCTGTAAGTTACTTACCGATTCAGCGAAAACAGCAGCCGCCAACAAAACCAACGTGAGGTAAACTTTCAACATCTTCTCTTCAAATATAAAAGCCTTGTAGACGAAAGTTGTCCACAATTTCCAAAGTAAATCGCTGTATGAAATAAAAAATATAAGTCCTTATTTTAATAAGTCCTGTTTAATGCCGTTTTGAAGAGTTGGTTTTAACGCGCAGTTCTTATTGTATCCACTTGGTTGGTATGCAATAGTCCTGTATTGATTGATCCAAGAGGTTTTTATTCAGCAGCCCAACCCCCCGCCCATTTTCCCAGTACGACCAATCAGGAGTTAGGAAAGTCGTGACGTAATTTACAGAAACTCCACCAGACGCACCATTACGTCGTGATCGCAATAGTTTAAAACTTTAACGTGACTTTTAGATGAATAAAACCATGTAGTTTAGTTTAAAATAAAATAAAATATTTAATATAATAAAAAAATACAACAGGTATTGACGTTTCGCTTATTAAAGACTGTTTGTAAAACGAAAATACATACGTGTGGGGAAATCACGTACATGACGTAAACTTCCGGAAATTTTGAGAGTACTTCCCCTTGCCTTCGAGAGAACTGGAAAACAACAACCTCAGGGATTTTTGACGTCCCTGTCAATGCATGTTTCTTCTTTTTATTGTCTTAACGAAACATTACAACCCACAAGCAAGGAATGTAAATTTGCTTTTGTTTCATAATGGATTTAACGGCTGGCATTTCCGCAAAGGCGTCTGTTGCTGTTTTCCACTTACGGAGAAATGACCTAATCTGAGTCTTATTGCAACATTTCTATTCAAGCATGACTCTGAACTTGAGAAAACACTCTTTCGTGTTACAACATGAAGGAGAAAGTTGTTATAGTCTTCAGCCCACTTTATTCAGCAACATCATTTAAAGTCTTATGTAATGTGTGCAGACCTACACAGAAATACATAAAGGGCTTTCAAGAGAGTCCTCCGATTAATTATTGATCAAAATATTTTTGAATTAAAAATTAGACATCAAACAGAGCTTAGTAAAAAAGTAGTTAAACTTCCCACATTAAAATGTATTCCCTACTGTTAAATGCAGCTAAGACCAGCATAAGCTGGTGAGCTGGTTTTAGCTGGTCTCCCAGCTTGGTTTTAGCTGGTATTGGTGTTGTAGCAAGCTGGTCTTGCTGTGTTTTGGTCACTTTTTAAGCTGGTGTAGCTGTGTTTTGATCACTTTTTAAACTGGTCTTGCTGGACATAGCTGGTCATGCTGTAAGACCAGCTGACCCACCAGCTTTGCCAGGCTGGCAGCACCACCTTTAACCAGCTACCAGCTTATGCTGGTTTTTGCTGGATTTTTCAGTAGGGAGGTCAAATGATTTTGCATATCAAAAATTTAGACAAGGTAGAAGACCTCTGAAATAGGATTATAATACAATTATAAGTCAAAAGACCCTGTCTGTCTCAACAGTTATAGTTTATCAATAATAGCAAAGCACAGTAAAAAATAATTTCCCCCATAAATGCAGGGCTGGGAATAGGGTGAACTCGGACGAGGGACTGGGTTCATGAGGTGAATTTCAGAGATTGTACGCATAGAATGCATAATGTGACTACGTTCAGTTTAATTCAGTACATATTTTTTTATTCAAATTGCTTAAACTAAAAAAAGTAACTTGCATTACTTTTTTAAAAAAGGAACTCAAATATTTATGTGGACATTTAAAAGTAATGCGTTACGTTACTCGTTACTTCAGAAAAGTAATATTATTACGTAATTCACGTTACTTGTAATCCGTTACCCCCAACACTGTTCTTAAAAATATGCAAATTTCACAAATAAAATTGTATTTTGTGCATCTGTCCCCCTAGTGAGTCTCGGCCACTACTATACATGCGTAGGCCTATATGTAAACGGTAATTGTATAGTACTGGTTCGACCATGCTTGTTATTAGCAGAGCCAAGTTCCTGTAAGGAAACTTACCTGGCATATGAACTTGGATCTGATTCAAAACTGACTTCATATTGACTAGGTACGTGTTGTTGCGTTACTGCAGTTACCACAGTGTTGACATAATAATAGTACCATTTACACTTGAAAATAAAGGTGCTTAAGAATGCCATAGAAGAACCCATTTTGTTTGAATAGTAGCATCCGTAAACCTTTCAGTGCCCCAATAGATTCCTTGTAGTGCACCGGTTCTTTGGATTATGTAAATGTAAGAAAGAAATAGTTACTTTTAAAACATTTGATTGAATGGTTCTTTCAGGAACCAAAAATGGTTCTTCTATGACATTGCTGTGAAGAACCCTAAAGTTTTAACAATGTATAGTTTATTATGGATTTCTTGTAATGTGTCTTATTGTTTTGGTTCCTGTAGCTAAATAGCACATACTTTCCCAGGAAAAACACATAGTGAGAAAATGTATCTCTTGAATGCACTATAAGTCACTTTGAAATAAAACTTTACTAAATCAATAAGTGTAAATGTTATTTTCTTGTCACTTCATATGTATGCTTTGTGACCAAAGCGTATTCTGGTTTGTCCCCACATTCTAGATTGTACTTTGTACACGGTGCTTGTACATATGACAATAAATAACTTTGACTTTGACTTGACCACCATTTCAAATGGATAATATATAAATGTAAATGTTAGAGTGTTGTTGTTAGAATGGAAAAGCTGCTGATTTATCGGATTTTGATAGTGGACAAATTGTGAACTTCAATCTCAGTAACGGCATGCCTTGTGGGATGTTCACGTGCCACGGTAGTGAATAGCCTATATATCAAAAGTGATGCATGGATGGCCAAATGATGAACCGGCATCCAGCTGCGTGTCATATGAAACTCACTGAAGCCTGAGGGGAGGGGAGACTATCGCTCATTATTCACAACGACCGCAGAGCAACACTGTGACAAATCACCAGCAGCTACAACAGTGGTGATCAGGCAATGTGTCACAGTTCATCTCAGCCTTGTGTGTATGGGCCTGTGTAGCTGACGACCCAGTCGGGTCCCCGTGCTAACTGTGCGTCATCGCCAATAATAGGTAAAATAGGATCATTGTGATTGGGTCGTGGATGGTTGGAAGAATGTGTGCTGTCTGACGAATCAAGATTATTCATGCATCACATTGACAGATACGCTGATTAACGACAGAGGCAATGGCCCCTGAATGAACTGTTGGGCGATCACAGTCTGGCCAATGTTTTTTTTTGGTATATTTTAGGCCCAACAATTGCACCATCCCGGACAGCTGTTGTGTATTTGCACATCATTGTGGACCCGTTCATGGCAATTGTGTTCCCTGCCTGCGCTGGCCATTACCCCCAGGATAATGTGCCATGCCATACTGCCAAAGTGGTTTGATGAAAATGATGGTGAATTTCTGTTAATGCCTTGACCTTTAAACTCACCTGACCAAGTTCAACATTAAAGGTTCGTCTTGGAAAATCGGGGTTGCGCTACCCAGACCTGCTGTTGAAATTATAATACCAGATACCCCAGCTATTGCCACCTTGTCCAATGAATGCGTCACCTCATGGCTGCTATTTTGCAGGCTAAAGAGGCTCTAAAGGATATTAGGCAGGTGGTCATAAGGCTTATCGGTTTACAATGAGATTATAAAAGTGTATATATGTGTAAGTTTCTGTTTTTATAATTACATATCACAGCATGGTTCCCTGTTGTTTTCACATCTATAAACACAGCACTGTAAAGATGTCCTATAAAATACTGATCTTTGTGCTTGTATAACACTGTGTTTGTTTTAAAATGTACCAGCTGCATAACTGAACCGTTCTATATTATGTAGTGAGAAAAAACCCGAGCTGAATTTAGCCTTGGTTTGTTTAGTCTGGAACCAGAGTAACCAAGAGGTTTTAAACAACCCAACGGCGGTTTTCTGTTCTGAGTAAGCTGAAGTCTATGTTGTCCTCACAATGAAGTAAAAGAAAGATGGCCATGATTTTTTGCAAGCTAGAAAGTGTTGGGGAAAAATCACGCACAAATTAAGTTTTGTTAATTCAACTAGCAGAGCAATGCTAAAGTCACGGCTCACAGAAAACACATAAAAAAGTCTGGCATAGGTAAGTGTTTGCCAAATCCATAACTGTAAAAATATTATAAAGGGAGGCATAATCTATACGATCCAGAGTGAGAAATGCACGAACAACAAAGACTATTGACAATTTAAAACTTTTATTTAACTATTAAGCCGAACTTTTATTTAACATCCTTGTGAAGGATACCAAGTTTTTTTTTTAAGAGAGATGCTGCTTATTATAATCTGGCAGTCATACTAAACAGTTAATCCTTAAATGCATGAATGTTTCGCCAATCATTATTGAATATTTAGGTCTTTGACGAAATGTATATCTACTGCGCTAAAAAAAAATGCTGTCTTATTTTCAACACAGTGTTGGGTCAAAAAGAGATGAACCTAACCCGTTATTGTTTCGATCCAAAATGCTGGGTTGTTTTAACCCACTGTTAGGTCAAATATTAAAAAAATGGACTAGTTTGGCCCTTTTTGACCTAATGCTGGGTTAAAAATAATTGTATATAGTTATGTTTAAACTAGTCTCATACTGAAGGTCTGTAAAACATGGCTGCTTTGAATGGCCAAGGACCGCCCAGAGGCATATGAATGACACGTAAAGCAACCAATCACATTTTGCTTTGTGCCGCATCAGGTTTAGGGGCGAGGAAATGTCTCCACAATAACACACTGGTGTACAAACAGTAAATCATTTATTCACAATCATCTCTGAAAAGTCTTGGACGTCCCTTTAAAGACTTTATGCTGCATACTTTTGGCTTTGTGTTATTTCCAGGCGGACCATTAAAGAACACAACGGACACGCCTCTCTGAAATCCTGTATAATACAACCAATCACAGGACAACTTTCAAAGCAGCTGAAGTGTTTCCAAAAAAGTGTGCCTTAAGCATCAGATGTTCAGCCAACGGTCTGTGGGCATGACGTCTGGGGTTGATGTTTAAACAGATGCCAAAAAATGCAATGCTAAAATTATGCACTAATGACATTCTGGGTTTCCAAAGACCTGAAATATGCATTAAAGGGTTAAGTCAATAGGGCTAACAGTTAAAGTATTGTGCAAAAACCAAACTAATTTTTATGACATAATGGCTGAAAACTCCAGACATTTCACAACACTATTATTTCCAATAACAGTTTTATTTTCCAGCAAAGCTGATCGGTATGTCACCATCCATTCTCTTCTCGGTCTGTGTAATATAACCCAAAAATGCACATGGAGGAGTTTGAGCAATGGCAGTTAACCCTGGAGACTGGGTTATCTTATTCCAGTCAGTTGTGGCAATCATATCCACATGGTTTATATTAGAGCGAGCTGACTGGTTTGGAGCTGCCGTACGTTGGCCTTCTCCACATTCCCGCTTTGACTTTCTCTCTTATAGTCCGTCTTTTGTTTCTCTGAAAAAAGCAAATTCCACCCAACCTCTGACATAGTCAGACACACATTCCAATTCAAGCACAACAATAGAGGCCTTTGTGCTTGAGCTCTTGTGTGTGTGTGTTTGCTTTTTATTTTTTTATTACCCTTTGGATGGGCTAGAAAATTATATACTTTTCTGTGGCCATGTGTTATGATATCTTTGCACAGTATTGAATATTTAACAAAATGGCCTGGATGGCACAAACATACTTAAGAGATTCAAGGCCTTTGAATAGATGAGAAGTGAAATTATGCAACTCAGTCTCGGCCCTTAGTTTTTTCTGCAACCTTGCAAATGCTGTATTATTTTTTAACCCGTATTTATTCAAAGCGTGCACTTAATCTTTGTACAGCGCGTTGTGAATGTGTTAGCATTTAGCCTAGCCCCATTCATTCCTTAGGATCCATACAGGGATGAATTTAGAAGCCACCAAACAATTCCATGTTTTCCCTATTTGTTACATGAGTAGTTACACGAGTAAGTATGATGGCACAAAATAAAACATGGCAATTCTTTTAAATGGATTAAAAAGAGAACTATATTGTATGGCGGAAGAGCACTTAGTTTGCAGCACTTTCGACCTTGGCGTGCAGTAACATCATCACTCCTTACTACAATCCATTAAAAAATTGTTACGTTTTATTTTGTGCCACCATAATTACTCATGTAACTACTCATGTAACAGTCTTTACATAGAGGAAACATGGAAGTGTTTGATGGTTTCTAAATTTATCCCTGTTTGGATCCTAAGGAATGAATGGGGCTAGGCTAAATGCTAACACATTCATGACACGCTGTACAAAGATTAAGTGCATGCATTGAATAAAGATAGGTATGTATTCATTTGTCTAAGTTGAGGTAAGAACATAGTAAACTATTGAAAAACTGTGGTGTTTTCCTTTAAGGGACCATTTCTACGGACCTAAGCAATGGGTTAGAAAATGGCTTGAAAATGTCCATATTTTAATCAAACAATGGGTTGACACATCACAGCAAAACAAACCAGCATAGGATTGGGTTGGTCGCTTTTTTACCCAACCATTTGTTTTTAATAACACAGGATTTTAGTGTTTAGATTTTTAGGTTTTAAACACTCTCAGAAAATAAGGTATACTACTACACTAAAAATGGTACACAGTTGTCACTGTGGCAGTATCCTTTAAAAGGTCATAAAATATGCCATATATGTACGTATATGTGTACATTAAGTATTAACATGTACTTTTAAGGTACTAATATAGATTCATTTCAAGTCATTTCAACTTTCTTGACTAGTAAGGAGTTGATATAAATAAAAAATAAAAAAGTTAAATGGACTTAAGTTCTTACAACTTTGTTTTTATAATTAATAGCAACTTTTACTGTAATAATGCAGCATAAGATAAAACAACTTTGTTTTGCAAGTCAATTCAACTTGTGAAAAGTTGACATAACTTATAAAATCAAGTTGAAATTGTTTAACTTAGTTTTTTTTATTAAAATAACAAAAAAAATGGATTTGACAAAAATGCTGAATTTTTTTACAGTTAAGAGTGTATATTTGATTTGCAAAAATGTTTATTTTTACATTTCATTCATTCTCTTTAAATATATAACATTTTATCACCTGGGGCACATTTGACACTTTTCAGATAAGTTGTCCTTGCGAGGCATCTGGTCAGTGTATATGACAGCAGGTGTGTGTATCTATGAGAGTCTTGTTTAAGGGAAGTAACTGTAACGTATTCACTGAGGTCGTCTGAGTTCTTAGTCCGCACAATCCCATCTAATCTCTTTGCCCTGGGCTGTTAGATCGCTTTTGTAACCTGCTTGTTATAAATTCATTAAGCTTCAAAACGCCTGCCACAGAGCATACAGTAAACTACGCAATCAAGATGAATACACAAAAGTTAATGTTAGGAGTGGCATAATTGTCCCGGGTGACGTTTTGTTTATTTGTTTTCCTTTATCTTGCGGCATCAGATTAAAGTCCTTAAGGTGTCTGTCCAACATTCCTTAATTAACACAATTAAAATGCTGATTGCTCAAGATGAGTTGTTGAATGTAAAGCATTCTTGATAAATGAGAATCATAGTTCACTTACGCATAATTTGTTGATTTGCTGCCTATACATTATCCCTTACATCAAGTATCCCAGAGGAAAATGTCTCCTAAAATTGCTTTGGAGAAACAAACAAACAAACAAATAAAAACAATTGAGACAATTGTTAAAATGGAGGTTGTATAGATCAAAATAATCTGGATTTGGGTTAATTTGCTGAGAAATGTTTCAGTTTACATTTAATCCTTAAAGAGCCCCTATTTTTTTTGTGTGTGTGTGTGTGTGTGTGTGTGTGTGTGTGTGTTTGGTATAATACAATGTGTTTGCGTGTTTTATGGTTAAAAACACATTATTTTCCACATACCGTACATTTTTTGCTCCAGATTTCACTCTCTCTTTTTGAAAGGCTCTGTGTCCCTGATTGGCCAGCTAATCTGTACGTTGTGATTGGTGTTAATACCTCTGACGTCAGCCGGAAACGTGATGCTCCTTACCATGTTTGAAAGATTTGGTCACAATGCAATGCTAACAGAAGTTAACTTACAGGCTGTGAGTCCGAAGCGAGAAGAATTATGATAATGTCGGTCTTGTCTACATCAAAAATCCCAGGAAGTAAACTGTTGCCTACAATTCGTGTGTTTGTTATAGTCCAAGAAAAGAGATTTACGTTGGAGACGATAACTTGCGTCATCATTTACTTTAGGGTGTGTACCTTTTGCATATCATTAACATGTACTAATACACACTTACACACCAAAGGAAATATAAAATTGTGAATCGACAATAAGTGCTCTTTACATAATTTTGACTTTTGATTGCAGATCGGAGTTTGTGACACTGTTGAGATCTCTTCTAAAACTCCAAAAGAGACATTTTTGAGATAAAATGGACTAAAGGACCAAAAGTAACCAAACAGATCTGGGGCACCATTCACTTCCATAGTATTATTTCCTCCTAATATGAAAGTCAATGGTGCCTCAAATCCAAACATTCTTCAACATATCTTCCTTTGTACACATTCATACAGGTTTGGGACAACTTGTTTTTCAATGAATAAGACTGATCGTATTTTCCGGTTCATTTTTCTTAATGTGTATGACTCACAGCCGTGCTTTCTGCTTTCAATGTACTGTACTTCTCTTCTTTGGAAATGCAAACACAAACAAACACACCCACTTTTTTTCTTTTTTATCACTAAATGCCACCCTTGTGCACTGAACTTTGGACTGGATCCTCTTGTACTGGCTATCAAACTAGATCCCTCCCTCCGTTTCAATATATTTTTATATGAATCACTCTTGTTTACTTTCACCTAAAAAAGTACAAGCTGGACAGTCACCATGTTAACCGTGAGCAAGCGCACATAACAACTACAGTTCTCCTCTCTCTGTCACATCTGCTTACTGCTGCCAAACCATATTTAGAAAAGTGAATGGAGGTTCCCTTTTCCAACACATGCCGAAAGTCACGGAGACGTCAGTTGTTCCTTTATGCACGTAGAAATCTGGAATTTAAGAGGAACCCCATTGGGTTTAGTAGAAGGTGTGTGCGTGTGTGTGTGTGTGTTGGATTATGGTAAAGGAATTGTGCAACACCATGTGCTAACTAAAGCTGTGGCGGAATTGTTTAGGAATGACTGGAATTTCCTGTTCAAAACGTCACTTTGGTGAGCCACAGTTTACGCTCATAACCAGCCAAGAGAAGCCTGATGGGACTACATTTAATCGTAAATGATGACTCATGATGTTTCACAGAATTAATATTAATACACTTTTTCTTTTTTTTATTAGTGGTGAAACTTTTATAGGAATTTATTGAACAACCGCTTGTCAGTGATAGTTAAATGTGATTTTCGTTGTTGTTTTTTTATTCATAGAAGTTTAGGATGGGCTGCTATTTTTGCTTTCCGGCCACAAAATATCCACTTAGCAACCACCCAAAATACCCTAAACCACCCAGAACACCCTAGCTACTGTTCCCAACTTTTCATTTTGCGACTCACTTAAAGGTAGAATCTATCCCAGGACCCACCAACATATTTTTTACTTTAAATATGAGGAAACACACATCTTCAGTTTTATTTTTCATTAATGTAAGTTTAACTGTTTTTGTGTCATTCACTTCTACATCCCCTTACAAAAATTAACCATGGTTTGACTACAGTTAAAACAAAAAAACCATGGTAACTGTAGAAAGAAACTATGGTTACCACAAAATAACCATGATTTTGCAAACCATACTGTAGTAAAACCATGGTTTTGTAAACTGTTGTAATCCATTTTTTCAAAACCCATAGTTAATGCATGGTTACTGTAGTAAAAGCATGGTTTTGCTTATAGTAACCAATACACCAAAAAAACATGGTAACTACACTTTTATCTCAAAAAACAATGGTTACATTTCTTAAAGGAAAACACCACTGTTTTTCAATATTTTACTATGTTCTTACCTCAACTTAGAAAAATTAATACAAACATATCTTTATTCAATGCGTGCACTTAATCTTTGTACAGCGCGTCGTGAATGTGTTAGCATTTAGCCTAGCCTCATTCATTCCTTAGGATCCAAACAAGGATGAATTTAGAAGCCACCAAACACTTCCATGTTAGTTACACAAGTTTGGTGGCACAAAATAAACATGGCGATTTTTTAATCTGATAAAAATGAGAACTATATTGTATGGCGCAAGAGAACTTAGTTTGCAGCACTTCGACCTCGGCGCGCAGTCCGCTTAAAAAATCGCCACGTTTTAGTTTGTGCCACCATACCTACTCGTGTAACTATCTAACAGTTTTTAAATAGGGAAAACATGGATGTCTTTGGTGGCTTCTAAATTCATCCCTGTTTGGATCCTAAGGAATGAATGGAGCTAGGCTAAATGCTAACACGTTCACAGCACGCTGTATAAAGATTAAGTGCACGCATTGAATAAAGATAGCTATGCATCAATTTGTCTAAGTTGAGGTAAGAACATAGTAAAATATTGAAAACGGTGGTGTTTTCCTTTAAGGGACCATTTCTACTTTGTGACCCACAAATGGTTCCCGACCCACAGTTTAAAAAACCCTGCCCTAAACTACTCAAGAAACCTAAGCAACAACCTGGCATTCGTATAGCAACATCCTAAAAACACTGTAGCAACAAAATGACAACATACATTTTTTTAAGTTTATGATAAGGCTCTATAGTTAAAATAAACCAACAATAACACTACTACAGCATTTATTAGTCTTATTTCATGTTCATTTAATCATTTCCTAATACATTTATAAAAATTAAAAGTTGTACTGTATCTGTTAACATAGTTAATGCACAATTACCTAACATGAACAATTGAATTGACATTAACTAACATTCATAAATGCTGATCAACTACATCATTGTAGGTTAGCTTCTTCATCTTCCTTTATTTCTTAACACCACTCCAGCATCTACAGCTATATTCATGGCGAGAACCAAGTAATCCATACGCAAGTTTTATTCAGACAAGTTGATTCATACACAAGTTGGGGGAGCGACAATTTGGTATCTCCAATTTGCCTAACTTGCATGTTTTTGGCCTGTGGGAGGAAACCGGAGTAAACCCACGCTGACACAGGGAGAACATGCAAACTCCACACAGAAAGGCCACCTGGCTCGAACTGGGAACCTTCTCGCTGTGAGGCAACAGTGCTACCCACTGAGCCACTGTGCCGCCTGTTCATGTTAGCTAATGCATTAACTAATGTTATAAAACCTTATTGTAAAGTGTTACAGTTATAACATTTTATTCTCAACTATAAAACCATGGTGAAACATCAGAACCACACATGTACTGTATGTGTATCAGGGTGTGGAGTTTGTCTTTGTCATCCACATTTCAGCAAAACATGATCTGCCTTTGTTAGACAGAAATGTTGACTAGGATCATTTTACGTTTTTTAGAGCGTTTTTATGCCCTCGAGACAATATAGACACTTAACACTTCTCTCTCGTGGATCACCTGTCCGCTGCTTTGCTCTCTGCTGGGTTTTACAACCTACATGATTCTGTTATTCAATACATGATGTTTACTCATGATTCAAATTCTGCATTATTGGGGAATTAATCTGGGTTTTTTTTGTAGAAAGGTCAGCTTGTGGCTTTGATTTTGGTTCTGGTTTTGGTGGTGAGTAAGCAGCAGGTGCACCACATGGGATGATACAAACGCATGTAATAAACAAACTCATTGGGATTGTGGTGCGGTCGCTCAGAGATACTAGATGGTTTCGAGTTGCTTTTTGTTTCATAATCGAGTAGCGCAAGAGGTCAGTGACAAAGGATTTCTGTTATATATCCAGCTTTACAGTATACAAACACACGTCTACTCTCACTATTACTGATCATGAAAAACATTTTCAGGTCCACAAAATCAATCAAGTCTTCTATTTATATAAAATACATCCTATTTATTAATCAAGATTATTTTTAAAGATGCACCGATACAAACATTTCTGTGCTGATAGCTGATTTTCAATTACTTAAAATCTAACAGTTTTGCTTTTACTCATTGTTTCAAATTATTATGTCGTGAAATATATTGATATAATTTTCTGCCCCTCTTGTCAGTCAGGATATCTGCCCTGATCATTGGCTGATTTTTAAACTGATTAAGGCTGATATATCGATAAATACCTAGTTATCTTAAAAAGATGTACTGTATATTCGCTGACACAGTTAAAAACACAACATGATCACACGGGAAGTCGTGTTATATTCACACAAAATTTGATCAATTTATTCTTGTCTATGCACGAAATTCAGCTTTGTTACGTGCCTTGAGCACGAATGTCTTTTTCGTGACACTCGCACGAATTTCTATAAATATTTTTCATGTCCGTGGCACAACTTTTTTTACGTGTCATTTTATGTATTGTGCTCAAGGCACGTAAAAAGCTGAATTTCGTGCCATGGACACAAATAAATTGATCAAATTTTGCGTGACTATAACATGACTTTCCGTGAGATCAGTCTGTAAAAACATTACTGCAATCTTTGAATTTCCAGAAAACTTGGACTTGATCAGTCGATCACAGCCTATATTTTCTCTATTTTTAGCAAAAACAGATTTCAACTAATTTCCTAATTAATGGTAGTTTATGTCATTCTGGAAGCTGGTTATGCTTCACGCCCATGAATTCTTATAATTTGAATTAAACAAAACAAAACATATTAAAGGAGACGTTTCACAAGACTTTTTAAGATGTAAAATAAGTCTTTAGTGTTTAGTGTTGTAGAGTACATATGTGAAGTTTTAGCTTAAAATACCCCACAGATAATTTATTAGGTGTGAGCAAAAATGTGCCGTTTTTGGTTGTGTCCTTTAAAATGCAACTTAGCTGATGAAATGAAAACAAGGATCGCCATAAGGGTGGTTTGGTGAAATTGAAACTCAATTGTGCTGTCAATTATTTTCTCTCTGTCTGCACTGAATGGCAGTGCCATGGTTGTATAGTGCAAATTAAATGACGGTATTATTATAATAAGATCCCCTTCTGACATCACAAGGGGAGCCAAATTTCAATAACCTATTTTTTCACATGCTTGCAGAGAATGGTTTACCAAAACTAAGTTACTGGATTGATCTTTTTCACATTTTCTAAGTTGGTAGAAGCACTGGGGACATAGAAAAAGTCAGATTTTCATGATATGTCCACTTTAAATGATAAAATGTAGTGCTGTTGATTAGTAGCCTTAATTTTCTTAGGTTTAATTTCACTGAATTTATGATGAATTTATGTATTTTATGTAAATGTGATAAAACTGGGGCCCGTACTCCAGTTTGGGATCCACTAAACCAGCCCAAAGCATATGACAAAAATACCTTAAACTCTCTTAAGCTGTTTTTTTATTATTAGAGAGGGTTGCCAGATTTGTTAAAGTGCGTCTTATATTCCCCAAATTATGCCTTGTTGTGTGGCTTTAATGGGAATGTCTTATTCTTTCTGCTCATGAAACATACTGGTGTATAAGGTACTATCAGGGAGATATAGCATAGATAAGAGATAAGATACCCCCAAAATGAACCACAATACCAGCATGGCCTCTCTGTCAAAAAACTTGATTAAGTGTTTGATGCAATCAAAGTTTTGTTAAGCATCGCTGCATGTAAACTCTCACCTCATCCAGAGAGCAACAACAGCGCCATTGTTGACTTAACACATGCTCGTCTCAAATTAACCAGGTCATCTCTTTAACGATTAAACTTTGATCATAAACAATTTGCAACTGAATTGTTAATAACATGCAGCAGAATAGGAGATTTGCCTCATCAATATTCATTCGACCGGAGATCAAAGATGATGAATGCTTTCATCTTGGTTTTATCATTTATAATGCACTTCCAATTAGGCAATAAATGATATTGTTTTTATATATTTTCTTTAAATGCCTTTCGAAGTACCACAGAAATGAAAGTAGGATCAACACAATGCAATGTGTGGTTAGTACAAAAGAAAGTGTGTGTGTATGGTTTCGGTCAACACATTGTTTCCAGGATGAGGCCACAGTGTTTCTTTCGTCGGACATGCTGAGTAAATAATGAAATATCTAGTAAACATAAGTTAACACAAATATACAAATACTTAGATATATCCTTTAAATTATGTTCAGCCAAAGTTTTTCTTGATTTAAAGATAAAAGTCTAGAATTTAGTATTGGTGAAAGGGTGGTAGTTACCCATACACAACTAACTATCATAATCCTACCGTTTCTTGGGTGTTCTGAATGATATGAGCATTGGCTTTGGTGACTGTTGCTTTTTCACTCAATGTTTAGTTGGACTTTTTGACCCAAGCCGCGTTTTCCCAGGGTATAGGATGCACAGTCATATGGAAGCATTTAAGGCAGTAGAGCTGTAGTGGGATCCTGTCGCCACTCAACCCACAGCCACCCTCAGAGGGCCGTGATCCTAGCAACTGAGGATCAAAGGTCAGCAGAGCCTAGTGAGACTAGATAGATCCAGATCTTAACCTTCGAGTGCAGCGTGCTTATTAACAGGTCAACGGATATCCGGCACATAGTCCAGACCTCTTTGGTTGTGAAATTGTAATTAAACGTTGGGATGTTATATACTTTAAAACATATTTTCTTAACTTTGCATCTTCAAGGTTTCAATTTTATGAAGAAAAAATCCCCAAAGCAGACGATACCTGGCCGGATCTGGCCCAGAGTTGTCTGCTGTCTGGAATTCGAATATTTTGTGATGCATTAGCAGCGCAGAAGGTTCTGGGTTCGATCCAAGGGACTTCATGCACTTTATTATGCGCTTATTGACAAAATATTAAATGCTTTCTCATTTGTAAGTCGCTTTAAACAAAAGTGTTTGTTAAATGAATAAATGTGAATTATATACCTTGTAATGCTGCATACACACCAAATGCGAGGCATCGCGTTCCTCGCTCTTTATTACTCATGGGAATTAACTTCGTTTCATGCTAAAAGATGTGTTTAAGCCGAATAGTGCATGTTTTCGAGTCAATTGCGCCGCTCAATTTGTGTTATTCGCATCACCCAGAGTGAGTTGTCTATTAGCGTCTTTGCATTAACTTATATGTAATCTACTCACGCAAATCATTGAATTTGCGTTTGGTGTGTACGCCCCAAAAAAGCATTGCGTTCCTCACTCTAAATTACTTGCAGAATTTAACTTTGTGTCATGCAAATTTTTGCTCGAGTTGAATATTTTCAACTTGCGCGAAAACACACATGAGACAAATAGCGCATGTTTTCGTGGCAATTGCACCGCCCAATTCACACCATTCCCAATGCCCCGTGCAAGTTTGCGTCTATTTGCGCTTTTGCATTGACTTTGTATGTAATCTACTCATGCAAATCGTAAAATTCCCGTTTGGTGTGTATGCCCCATAACGCAGCGTACACACCAAACGCGAAGCATCGCGTTCCTCGCTCTAGATTACTTGTGGGATTAAACTTCGTGTCATGGCAATTTTTCGCTCGAGTTGAATATTTTCAACTTGCGCAAAGCCATGTTTAAGGCGAATAGCGCAATTGCGCCGCCCAATTTGCGTCATTTGCATGACCCGCACGAGTTTGCGTCTACTCGCGTCTTTGCATTGACTTTGTATGTAATTTACTCTGGCAAATCGTTGGATTTGTAATTGGTGTGTATGTCCCATAATGCTGCATACACACGAAACGTGAAGCATCGTGTTCCTCGCTCTAGATTACAGCGAGATTTAACTTCGTGTCATGCTAATTTTTTACTCGAGTTGAATATTTTCAACTTGCGAGAAGACACGTTTGAGGCGAATAGCGCATGTTTTTGCAGTTACTGTGCCACCCAATTTGCATCATTCGCATTGCCCCACGCGAGTTCGCATCTATTAGCGTCTATGCATTGACTTTATACATAATCTACACGCTCAAATCGTTCAATGCGCGCTATTGTTGTGTATGCCCCATAATGCTGCGTACACACGAAACGCGAAGCATTGCGTTCCTTGCTCTAGATTACTCGAGGGATTTAACTTCTTATCATGCTATTTTTTTGCTCGTATTTTCAACTTGCGCGAAGACACATTTGAGGCGAATAGCGCATGTTTTGTGGCAATTGCGCCCCCCAATTTGCGCCATTCGCATCCCTCCACGTAAGTTCACATCTATTTGAATATTTGCATTGACTTTGTATGTAATATACTTGCGCAAAACGTTGAATTTGCGTTTGGTGTGTATGCCCCATAAATTGGATAAAAGCATAATGTAAATGAATTTTACTAGATGTGTGAATTCTATAATAGTTGGATTAAAAAGTAAAAAAAAAAAATCATTTGGTAAAAATAAAGACTAGAAAACATCTGTATTTAAGTTAAAACAACCCATCATTTTTAAAATGCATAGTTTGGAAATTCAGTTACGTAACCCCAAGATTAACATCTAAACGAACGCAACTGTTATGTTGGTGAAATATGCAATGCTTATTAAATCTGGATGGAGCCTTAACATCAACAACCCTGAAGCTCCTCCGGTTTCTTTACGGTTGTCTGCACGTAAGGCTCCACCATCATTTACATCAGTGCCTCTTGTTACAGAATAAACCACAGTTTGCAGATGTTATTCGCTGCATGAGTCTGATCAGATTTAACCCACATTCATCTGCAGCCCCGGTATACCTTTCACAACAAAGTATCTGTGACAGCCATATTAGCCCACATAACCCTCCAGCAGACGTTTAATGCCTCACTAAAATCATCATCAACCCCGATTGGCTGAAATCTCATCATCGAGCAATCTGTGCAAGCACCTACAAAAACCATCATCTTATATTACAAGTCTGCGGGTGAATTCTCACCCCAGGGGGACGCAACCCCACCAGGCCGAAACAATGGCGATGGCTCTCACGAGTCTGCGCGGAGGATTCAAGTACAAACATTCCTGCGCACAAAAGGACCGAAGCCAGGATAGATGGGGAATGGGGGTGGAGGGATTACTGCAGGTGAGACGACAAGTCTGAACAAGCACAATTACATTACACAAACCAGTCGGTTCACAAGTTTATGAGTGACATGTTCTCCTTAAACCATGCCGAACTGAAATGCACCGCTGTTCATTTTCCACAAACAAACAATGCAATTATTTTTTCCAATAGGAACATTATAAGCAAAAGGGCATGTGGGTGATTTATTATTTACATTTTGATATTTCATTACAAACTCTCACTATCACTGTAATGTCAACAATTGTAATTTCTCCTAGACTGTTTAGAGAAAAGTATAAAATGAAATGCTATTACGTCTCCCGAGCTATAAAAGAGCAACCACCGAGCAATAAAAACATTTTGCTTTGCGCAAACACATAAAACAAACAAAACTAAGTTTATCGCACAAAAAGAGAACCACATGTTCAAACAGCATTTTCTTCCAGCAGAAATCCCTCTTTTTCATCTATTTCACAAAAGACTCGATTATTAGGCAAATTGGGTTTTTTCTTTTGTTGACTGGCAACATCTAACAGACTCTTTTGTGCGTTTCCATAGCTTGTCCTGGTATGCTTTGATGCAGTTCCCCTTTTGTAAAAATCCATACAACCCTACAAGTCATTCTGTCAGGGCAGGGAGAGACAGAATTGGAATCGGTAAAGCGTGCAAAAAAGAATAAAAGCGGGCGAGCTGGTGAATTCGATGAGTTTAGTCTAACTACTTATTAGTTAACATTTACCAAAGGTGGGATATGTTAAATTTATATGTGAGATGATTTGACAGTACACTACTTCATATTATCAGTCACTTAAAGGTGTCATAGCGTGAAAATCGTAAAGACTTTTTTATGTTTAAGTGCTATAGTGAGTTTACTTCAAATTCAAGGACCTTTCTAGGACTTTCCAGGTCCAATACCCGGAGGTACCCAGGGGTAAGTGTGTCTGAATGTGTTTATCAAATTCAATCAATGGTGAGGCTTAACGACAAAGACAGGGTGACGCCGGAGCCAGGAAGTATATCGTTATCTGAAATATTGCCAAAGACGGCGTTACAGGGACGCAGGAAGTATGGCAAGGGAGACGCAGCGTCTCGTTCCCTTCTCAGGGAACAACAGTTACATACGTAACCCAAAACGATTTTTTGTGTCAAACACAACTATGCAAAGAAAGAATTTTGGGATGAATCAACATTCGCATACAAAAGATATAAGCATTTAAAGCGAACAGTTTAGCACGTGTGCTTAAAAAGTCTAGAAATGTATGATATTATCCTACACTACACAGGGAATAATATAGATTTTTCCAGAAAACTTCTTGCATAAAATAGATTTAAGCACTTTCAATGACCTGCATCTATGTATGTATATTTTCAAAAAACTTCCAGGGCCTTGAATCCCCCCCCCCCCAGATTCACCAACTTTCAAGGACCGGCGGGAACCCTGTAAGATAATTAGCAGCACAATTGAGACAATCATAGCGATCAGTTTTTGCATTTCATCAGCTCATTTGCATTTAAAGGGTCACACCCAAAAACTGCACATTTTTGCTCACTCCTACAAAGTGGCAATTTTAACATGCTATAATAATTATCTGTGGGGTATTTCGAGTTAAAACTTCACACACGCACTCTGGGGACACCAAAGACTTATTTTACATCTTAAAAAAAAACTCATAATATGACCCCTTTAAAACGTATGCAGAGATAAAATGTCGTCTCTTAAGGTGGTTTGAAGACAAAGTATGCCACATAGGAATGCCCCTTAGGCTTTTGGTTGTTGAAAGGGACAAAGAACCTACCTGACTAGCGCACGTGTGCCAAGCTGGAGAAAGTACATGCTGTACATGAATACCACACTGGCAGAAAAAATAATCCCCAGGCTGTCAACAGGGCAGTACCCTTTCAAAAAGGTCCTATTATGTATCATTCAAATACAGATATGTGTACATTTTCTACCAAATTTGAGGTAATATGATCTTTTTAAATGCAAATGTGAATATGTTTTTAAAGGGTACCGTCCCAGTGACAACTAGGAGACATTTTTTGACTATTTTATTTCTGACTTTCAGATGAGTGAAAAAAATCTCATGAATCTAAAACGTGAATCAATGCCAGAAACCCTGAACCAGTCCCTTTGAGACTGCCCCATTGCCACCACAGACAAACAGTGTCCCTTAAATCTTCCAACACTGAACATGAGGATCAGCAATCCAGTTTTGGTAAAAAAAAATAAAATAAAAAATAAACATGATAAACTTTGATTAAAAAACAAAAAAAAAAAACATTTAGGCTTGATAAAACAGATACAGCCTGTTCAAACCCAACAAAAGTGATTTTTTTGTGATTTACTGTTTTTTACATAAAATCATCTTATATAATGTAAAGAACATTCTAATCTTGATACCTTTAATATTGATAAAAGGTCATGTCAAAGAGTGAAATCAAACTTTGATGCTCTGAATCTCTTTATTATTATGAGACTTTAACCTGGATTTTCTAGGCAGGGTCACATTTCTGCAAATGTAGACATTGGGGTCATGAAGAGATAGCGACCGTGCTACCATGTGATGGAGGTGATTATTACACTAGGTAGAATGATAATAGGCTACAGTCTTGTCTGAGACCATAAGCCGTGACCCAGATCCAGTCATAGCAACACCCAGACCAGAGCGACGTTTATTTAGTTTCAAAAGATTTTAAGATCAAGACTTCAAAATTGCTTCATGGGAAAGTTTAAAAAATCTGTGGTTTGTTTCACGTCTGGTTAACACAGATGTTTCTCTGAAATCTTTATCAAAGTTATGACATTTTCTGCTTGACTATTTTGAATAGTTGAGTTAAACAGTAAGCAACAGCATCAGCATATTTAATGTGTCAATTTTGTCCACCCAACCATAAAAACCTTTTTGTGTGTAAATATGCATTTTAGAAACATAGTTAAGGTTTTTCATTCTGAATACAGCATGCAGACACAAAATGCCGGTTTACTACAGGTGTAAAGTGTGTTATACAACAGGTACTTTACAGTAGTGGTCTAATGACGCCCCCTTGAGGCCAATAAAGGAAAAAATGAATATTACGTAAGGTTTGCCCATGTTTTTATGAATTACAAAGTACAGGTTTCATTTCAGGTTACTGATTATTTAAAACAACAGTATTGATTTAAAGAGGAAGCACTCAAGTTATCTTTAATATGATTATTTACACATGTGGACATTTTGAAGCCGTTTGCTTTTAAATGTGATGCTTTCAATGTTGTATAAGGGTCAATGACATGACAATTTTGTGTCTGTATGGTTTAATTAAATGTTAAAGGGTTAATATTTCTAAATAAATTTGCAGATTACTTGCACATTCTTTTTTTTGAGGACCAAATCTAAAATTTCTGGTTTTATTTCATTTTGAAAGAATATTTGGGGGATCATTGAAAAAATGTCAATGTGGTGTAACCGGTCTGTGTCAATTGGTGTAACTAGTATTTTGTTTTATGAAAATTTAAATATATTCATAAAAAAGTGGAATAAAATGTAATAATCTAGTTTAGTTTAATATGATTTTTTTTACATTTTTTTTTAAATAACTTGTCAAAGATTATTTAGAAAACAGAGCTGTTTTCAGCATAGGTCAGGACAAATATTACAAAAACGCATTAGAGTTTACATTAAGAAATAACTAATAAAATTATAATTTAAAATGTTTTTTATGTATACGCTTACATGCCATCAAGGTGCATAAAATATTTAATATTTCTCATTCTTTGGCGCAATTGGCAGTTACACCATTTGACATTTTCAGGTCCATTCAGTCTTAACTTTTATAAAAATGGTGCAAATGTAATTTTTTATGGCATAAATCAACATAAATACACTGCATTGAAATAAACCTGATGCATGTTTTTAAAACAGGTTTTCAAATTTCTCATCTTGCCAAACCCATTTATAATAAAATAAAATATTCCCTTTTAATTGTAACTAGTTTTACTATAAAAACAAATGCATCTTTTAAAATTATAAATTTTTAAATATTTTTTTTAGGGTGCAACATAAACTATTACCCTGTATTTTTTATGAAAACAAAAGAAGATATTTTGATAAATGACGAAGAAGATATTTTAATAAATGATGGTAAGCACACAGTTGGAGGTACCATTGACTTCCATAGTAGGAAAACAAATACGATGGAATTCAATGAGTACTGTGTCAACTGTGTGCTTAGCATCATTTATCAAAATCTCTTCTTCATCATTTACCACAATACTTCAATAACATTTGTTTTTCCTACTATGGAAGTCAATGGTTACAGCAGCTGTGTGCTTACCATCATTTATCAAAATAAAAAAAACATGACAGAATTTAAATTTTTGGTTGAACTATCACTTGCAAAACAAACACATTTAAGACACCAATCAACATCCCCCAAAACACAGTTTTATTGAGATTTGATCTAGATGACATCACATATTTGATCGTAGGTGAACAGAATTACTTGGCATTCTGTAAGTTTGCATATATCAGTAAAATAAACCTGCAGTCTCTGTGATAGACCTTTGGCAACTTACATAAGACATACACCAAACATAAGAAGAGTTATCATGAAACCAAACGAAAACAAAAGAAACATGATCACAGAACGAGTCACGTCTCCATCAGCACACGTTGTCTGGATGTTACAGAAAAATAACAATCATGGTAACAAATCCTTAGCATAGAAATGCTTATTTGATATGATCTATCTTTCTCTTTTAAATAAATCAATCAATTTTATTAAAAGTACCCATCGATATTCATTTTATAATGCTTTAATTTATTACATTTCTTTCAGGTGTACATCATCTCGGCCATGTGCGACATCTTTTTCGGGATGTAAAGGTAATATTCCATGTAGCCAGAAAGGTCCTCTATTGTGATGTCATCTACGTAAGCGCGGGCTTGTTCAGAACAAGATCGAGGCGAGCTAGATGTTCCGTTACTTGCACCGCCGTAAGTTCTGTTGCTAGTGTCCTGCGGGACACTCCGTTCACATTCGGAGATGACATCTCGAAGGCCAGTGAACGAGTAGACCTCCACACCCTGCCAACCGGCACACTGGCATTCTTTTTGCCCGCATGGACACTGGTCGCCTTCCTGCAGCTTGCACAGAGTTTGAAAGTCAGACACAGCAGCGCTACCTTCTGCCGCTTCCTGAGAAGTACTGCCGCTTCCTAAAGTGGGCCTGTTCTCAGCACTCTCGCCTTCCGAGGGTATTCGTGGACTGAGCGGGGCTGCTTCCGGACCGCTAACGGCAGGGAGGTGCGTTTCATACCCGACCACACCGAATACAGTTGAACGTGAAGCGGAGAAAGGAACTTCCGTCTTGACAGAGATGCCCAGAGTGGTGCTGGGGTCTTCGGGGTCTGGTGGGGTCTTGTGTTTGAGATGACCAGGAGGGGGAGACATTTTACTGCAGTATGTAAACTTTGGAGCGTGAAGGATAGGAGATTTTGATCGGCGGCGTCGCTGGCTTCTCACAGCACCTCTGGATGATTTTCGTGTGGATCTATAGTCAAAAATAAAGCATTGTAGGGTAGTTGTAAGTGCAATTGTTGGTGGAACTAGTCATGTAATCATGTACTAATCATGTAATGCAGTAAATCGAGTTTATATATCAGTGTATTTTTAAGACAATGCCATTAATATCAGTATGGTCTGATATAACCCTGATTCTTTATAAAAGAAGCTCTTTAAAAAAATGTACACCGAGGTGAGATGTAATCTTTCTAACCAGCTTGTATATTCTGCAGGTATATTTTCAATTAACAGGGAGGAAAACCCTGTCTTTGGATTTGATTTTCATTAAACACAGTTTTCATAAAGGTAATTGTGATATCTCAGATGAGGCTTTAAATGGCATGTAAACATTTATTCCACTTTTTATTTACCGTATACTGCCATTTATTCCAAAATTTTAAGATATGAATTACGGTCAATATTGGCACATTAATGTGCCACAATTCTTAATGCATCAATACTTTACATCAGAAGTCTACAGTACAGCTCCTGGACTTTTCAAACACACCTGAACCAACCAATCATGGAGCAAGACTGAAGACCCTGAATCATGATGTACTATTAAAACATGACTTCTATTATAGGGTTGGCAATTCCCATCCCGAATTGTAACATTAGCCCTTTTCATACAGAGATAATGGAAACGCATCTGGGATCGTTTGATTTTTGGTTTATTTACACTGTCAAAGATTTTTCGGAATCTGTGCGTACATTCACACACATACCATAAAGATCCCGTAAAAAAACATGACGTATTTTTACGTGTGTCTGAAGTTGGCTAATTATCCGTGATTTCTCTCTTGAGAAACCAAGCGTGTGCATTTTAGTTTACGACAAGATAATAAGGAGCGTGTGATGCGCAGTTCTGTAATGCTTAGGGTGGCCATTCGTGCCAGTTCTGCCGGACACGTCCCGAACAGGATTTTGGGTGCGTTCTCCGGAAGTCGTGTTGCTCGACCGCATATGTCATCGTGGTTCTCACATTTCAGTTAAAATACATTAGAAAATTAAGATTTATTTCTTTTAAGACATACAATCACTGTAGTTTTATTCTTACTTTGAAATGTAACGGTTGCTTTTCTGAAATTGAACCCGAAATATTAAACCTCGATGACGTATGCGGTCAACCAAAGCGACTTCCGGAGAACACACCCGAAATCCTGTTCGGGACGTGTCCGGCGGAACTGGCACGAATGGCCACCCTAGTCATGCTGCTGAATGATTTCGGATAGTGACGATCTCTTCTTCAGTCCAGTTTGCCGAGATTTCTCGACGTGAGTGTTGATCTGGGTTTAAATCCCTGTCAAAGAGCTGGACCACAACTTCTGGTTGTCATGACACGCGCATCTTCCTTACGCCATTGTTTCTGCCTCTTGCTCACACAGAATGCTTTCCGTATATGTTACGGAAAATTTTACCTTGTCCTCTTTAAGGGAGCGATCCCAGAACATTTACGGGACGTGTTTGTGTTCACACAGAAGCCTCGCTGTCAATTTTAAAGGAAATTTTCTGGGACCAAAGTGCTGTGTGAATGGGGTTTGAATGAGTGATTCTTAACACTATCCTTACCCGAGCCAGTTTTCTTTTGAGGACGTCATCTTGGATTTGGCTCCGGCTCCTTCCGGGCTGCCTCGAACAACCAATCTGGAAGCCAAAGTGTCACAGACTCGGACTGTGGATGTGGCACTGCAAAGAAAGTCATAAAAATGACATAGACAGTACTAATAAACCAAATAAACTGTAGCCGACCATCACTATGAGCCAAATAAAATCTTCACCAACCTTTCAGCATCCACGCGCAGCTTTTTGAAAGCTGTCTGGAGCGTATCCTCCTCACAATCCTTTTCTACTTCCTCCACAGGAGCCATAATGTAAACGAGCCTTAAAACTGAAACCAAAAGTGATGAAGCAATATAAATTAGTAACCAGACACAACCTTGAGGTTTTCACATATAATTTAGCTTTACATTTCATTTTAACTTTATTATAATAAGTTACAAACGCTCAAGTGGTTAAAACTTTACTAACACAATCTAACGTCTTTGTTATTCACGTGATAAGGCAAAGGTTATTAGACAGATATCATAATATGAAATGCTTACACATGAAAACTTACTACAACCTAAATAATCTTCAAAAACTTTTTTAAACATTCACATTTTCCATCTAAAAGCAAAAGGTGTGTCTCGTGTTATGAAACAGTGACTCACATGAGCATTTAGCATCATAACGTTTAGCCTAGCATTGTGTCTTAGCAGTTGGCGCGGTTTACATGCTTAACCCAAATATACAATTAAAAATGGACCACACAAAATATATACTCACGGCTATAGGGTCCAAACCCGTATAAAGACTGAGCATACAGGAGCTTGTTTCCCCTGCAATGAAGGTCTGTGTTACACAAAGCTAGCAGGCTAACGTTAGCCAGCCAACATGCAGAAACTCATCGATGTTTGTAAAAAAAAATCGCGCTCATAAGAGTGTTTCCACGGGCGTACCTTACACAAAATTAATCTCTATAGTGTCTTTGTACATTTACCACTAACAAATAATAAACAAAAATAAGAAACCATACACAATATTCTAGATTTTTCGCTCGGCAGTCTCTTGTTTACACTCCAACCATTCGCAGTGACTCTGCAACAACGCAGAATTCTAGTGACGTAGTACACACACGACACGCACAAACGTCAGCGAGGAGTTTATCATGCTTCCACTCGTTTCAATAAATAAATAAATAAAGTAATTAATTAATTAATAGTTTATTTTTGCCATATGTAGTAATGTAAAATGCTATTTTTTAAAGATGCTTGTTGTTATGGTCTCACCCTGTGATGATTGAAGATGGTCTCGTATCTATCTGTCTGATTAAATTGTTCTCCTTTAAGTATAATGGATTGTCTACTTTTGTTTGTTCATTAATGTTAAGGAATAATTTTAGGGGATTATGGAAAACGATGGTATACAAATACGTTAATTTGACAACAACAACAAAAAAATCATCCACTAGAGGGCAAATAGAGAAAGAAAGACTCCATCTGCAGCGAATATACTGGCGCCATCTGGTGGTAGTCAAAGACACTGCAGGCAGGCAGTGAGCATTGTTTTCTGAGATTATTTGCAAAAAGCCATAGGATTGTTTGGTTCCTACTGTTAAACTTGGTGGATGGGGTAGATCTCATACATACACATTGTGTCACAATTACATAGGCCTATGAAATCGTAATGTTAGAAATGCATTCTGTGATATTCTTTATCTGTGGATGGACAAATTCGTGGTTTAATGAACCCGTTTGCAGTCACAAATTTGCTTTTATATGTTGTGTATTTTTTGTAAGAGCATGATATGGGGTTCAAAAGTCTGAAACCAGAATGAAAACTGAGTATTGATGTCATTAAGATGGAAATACTAAAAATGTTAGGGGAAAGGGAAATTAAATTATTGGAATTAATTAAAGTTATTTTTAATTCAATTTATGTTTTAATAAAAATATATTGATATTGATTATTATATAATTATTTGTTAAAGTTAATTTTTACTTAAAAAAAAACCTAAGTTGCAGTTGCTAAGTGTCACCTACAGATGGTGCTGCAGTGCATGTTAACTCCCAGAGCTTTAATGATAAGAGCTTAAATGTCCTCTGTAAAATGTCATGTGTTGAAAAGATAATCTGTTCTCAGCAGTAATGAGGTTCCCTCTAACTACAGAAAATTCCCCATATAATTAAACTTAATCCCATATCACATTACATTGGTACACATCAACTAGGAGTGTGGTGGGTTTAAAATTACAACTGATAAAGAAAAATGGGCCTTCCTTGAAAAGATGAATTTTCTCAAAGCCTAATGAGCATCAGTGAAAGTTGGTTAATAATGATATGTTCGAGGTTATCGGTTGAGTAATTTCATCTAGGCCGTGCATGGACAATTCTGCATTGTTGGGATAGTGAGGTTTCTGGGTTTTTTAAACCATAATTTTTTTACTTATTTATAGAAATGTCAAAGCAGTATGGTTAGAGTTATTCATTAATGCAATAACAGCCTTTTCATCAAAATCTCTGGGCACCAGGCTTGATGTTAGCGCTCCTTTAGATGAAGGAGATTTTGCAGCGCTCATTAAAACGATCACATTTCGGTCTTCTTACGAAAGTGTTTGTGGGCAGACGTTGAGGTTGTGTGCTGAATGCAAATGCACATGTGGTGTCTGTCTGCCCACATGGATTTCACTTGGGATTAATGCTTAAAAGCTTGAGACTGTCAAATACATTACACATATATACTGTAAACATACAGATGTTTATCAGTAAAGCATTATTTTGCTTTGCTAGTCTTTCTATATCAATAATTTAACATATAAACTTTAATAGATACTGTAATATACTTTAATATTTACTATAAGGTTAAAACACTACTAGGATTTTTACTACAATAAATACTAAGGCATATTTGTCCATTTTCGAAGACATTTTTGGTACTTACCATTTCAGGGATGTTGCTAGGCATTGCATTGGTTTGCTTAAGGTGATGCAGTACATTGTCATGGTATCTCTGCTGTTCAAGGTGGTTGCTAGGGACTTTTAATTCTTTATGATATTCTGGAATCCAGATGTGACTTAGGTCTTTCTTCAACGTAAGTACAAAATATCTAAAAAAAAATAATAATAATAATAATCATAGGTCCATTCATCTTTAGTAATAATGCTGCTCTCAGGAAAAGTTACAAAACTCATTTTGAATGTAACCCCAAGTATAGGGTAGAGTTATGAAGTGGTTAATCTAATAAAAGCAACAGTACTATAATTAATCAAAACCCAAATATTTTTGCACTAGAAAAGAGAACATAAGTGATATTGTGTTTGGCCACTGAAATAAACATTAAAATGAAAAATGACACATCTCTGAAACAATCCCTTTCATTATGCATTTGTAACTCAATATAATGACATGTAATTGATAATGGCACTAAAATGAATGACTGTGTTTTTCGAAAGAGCAGGAAAGGAATAAAAATGTACTCTTGCTCTCCTTTAAACCTTTACCTTGTACCTTGGTGATTGGTACCAAAGGAACAATCATTACTTTAATATGACACACAGCAAATTTTGCTAGTTGATTTTAACACAACAAAAAATGTTATAGTAATAAAAACAATTCCCTGCTAAACCTCATGACAATAAATGATTCATATCCAATGTTAGTGCTGCTTATGGATTTCGCCCCTTTCAGATTTAATTTAATGACATTTCACCCCAATTTATTTCACTGTCAGTGATGATTGTCTTAACTCTCTTAATGAATACAATAGACCCTGTATGTGACTACTGGCATGTTTGCTCAACTGTGCTACTGAACAAAGCATTTGATGGAGGAATGTTCTTCAACCCTTCAAACAAGTGACTCCTAAGAGCCCACACACCCACAGCGACCGGTCGGAGTGACGTCGGCATGCTGCATGTACGTGTGGATGTTGAGCTGGACTGGAAGAGCAGAAAGCCTTATTGACTCTGAAAAGGAAAACTGCTTCCTGAGAGGAAAGAGATTCCCACAGGAATACTGCCAAGAAAAAGAGGTACAGGGAAGAGAGAGTCACAAAGATGAGATTATGCTTTATACTTCATTTTGACTCTTATAAAGGTTGTGTTAAAACGTGTGTTGTCCCTTTGATTTATTTTAACACAATCAACATAAAATTTAGCATAATGTGTTAAATGGTATAGCACAAATGTGTAAAAAATATTTATATCTTAATATTTTTGTGATATAGTGCTTCCAAAAATATTTATCTTTAAAAAAAAATGATGCATCACGTTTAATAGATTAATTTGTGCATTTAGCAGGTAAACTGACATACGTTGCATTGCATTCATTTTTATCCGTATGTGTGTTCATGGGGTCCAAACCCATGACTTTTTGCGCTTCTGATGAATGCTATACAACTGAGTTATGCAGGAGCACTTTTTTAATCGTTAATTATAAAACAAAGATATTGAAAATTAAGACAAAGTTTTGATAAAACGTGTTTGTCGAAAAGCTCTAGTGTCACTTTTTGATGCCACTTAACTCTTTCCCTGCCCATGACAAGTTTTTCCGGCAATCCGTATTTCTGCTATTATCCATTACCCAACTTATAAAACCCGGAAGCAACCCATTAGGACAAAAATTCTTAGTATTTTTGTCTTGTTTTCAGTAAAAATATCTAAAAATTCTTAAATTAACAAAACGACCCAAGAAAATAAGTCTAGTTTTTAGAGCAAAAATATCAAATTGTGCATAAAACAAGCAAAAAAATCTGCCAATGGGGTAAGCAAAATTTTCTTGCATTTTTCTTGAATTTAGTGTTTAAGAAAAAGGTTCAAGATTTTTTTCTTACCCTATTGGCAGAGTTTTTTGCTTGTTTTATGCACAAAATCACTTAAATTTGATATTTTTGGTCTAAAAACTAGACTTATTTTCTTGGGCCGTTTTGCTCATCAAGAAAAAGCATCTTAATTTAATAATTTTTAGATATTTTTACTGAAAACAAGACAAAAATACTAAGAACATTTTTTTCTTGAAAATCTTTTTTTGCAGTACTAATCACAAATGTATTTTTTATCATTAATTTTATGCAGTTTATTCAGGCTTGGCGATGTTGGCATTGTTTAAGCATTGTTTAAGTTTCTCCCAATGACAGTTTTTCTCATTTTATTACTAAAAACACCTGCATTGTGTTACTGTAAGTGGATGGCAAGCCATGGAAAGAGTTCATGGAAAGAGTTCAGATTAAATGGTTAAGTTGATTTCAGCTCTTAAGTGTTTGTTCACGTTTATTTGCTTATAGACAAAGATAAATTCCCACATATCTGCAATGCCTTTGATTATTTTATAAACTTTTTTGATGGCACACACATGCGTGCACACGCACGCACGCACGCACGCACGCACGCACACACACACACACACACACACACACGCCCACACACAAAGACAAGAAGTGCCTAATCATGTGCATATTCCACATTTTATCATAAGTGTTTTAATTCAGTGACTTGCAGTGGTCTTGGTCTTGACTTGGTCTCGGTTTAGGTGGTCTTGACTACAACACTAGAACTCTGTGTATGTTTTGATCATTGCTCTGAATCTGATCTCTATCTAAAGTCTCAGCTTTTTGCTCAAAATTTTGTATTTTTGAAAAAACCTACCAAAATTTAAGAGGTTATAAAAAGAGAAGAAATGAAGATAGAATTAAACTTTTTAGTTAGTTTGTTTGTTTATAGAGCATGGAGTCTTTTCTTTCATTTGATATATTGTATGTTTATATATTTAAAGAAGAAAATGTTCTGTAAGGTATTATATTTTTGTGAAAATCATAAAAAATGCTGGCGCTGGATGGCAACTTAAAAAAAAAAATGCTGGCAGGGAAAGAGTTAATTTTCTATTTTGGTATCGAATGTAATCAAAAATAGTTTGTTGCTGGAATAGTCTATCACATGTGTGTCTCTATAGCTTCAAGCAAGATCAAAACGTTGTCACAAGCTGTCCTCAGATTTGCCATCAAACCAAAGTATGAGGTTTCAATATGAACTCAAATATTTCTCATTTGTGACCCTGGACCACAAAACCAGTCTTAAGGGTCCATTTTATGTATCTAAGGGCTGAATAAATAAGCTTTCCATTGATGTATGGTTTGTTAGGATAACACAATATTTGGCCATGATAAAAGTATTTGAAAGTCTGGAATCCGAGGGTGCCAAAAATCTAAATATTGAGAAAATCCCCTTTAAAGTTGTCTAAAAGTCCTTAGCAACACATATGATTAATGATAAATAATTTTTTTTTACGGTAGGAAATGTACAAATTATCTTCATGGAACAATCTTTACTTGATATCATAATAAATTTTTAGCATATTGCTACATATAAACCCATTCAACATATGACATATGGTTTTGTGGTCCAGGGTCACATTTTATTATATAGCACTGTACTCTTAAGTCCATTTGGTTAATTTATTCACTTATTGTCTCTGTATGTGTTTATTTCAGCACAGGAGAACCGTCAGATTCAAAGATAATAATCCTGAGTTGCACAAGAGCATCTCTGAAATAGCTATTGAAGAGCGCTAACCTCTCTGAGGATGCTGTAAAATCTTCTCATTCTACATAAACAAAGCAATGTTCTCCACACAGATCTGGGCTTTCCGCCCATGGTTTTGATCCGGTTAGATTTAAGACATTCTGACAACACAGAATGTTTGTGCGATGGCTGCAGGGAGAGATTCGGTTCCGGCTGACGGAAGGATGTGAAGGTCAGCTGTTCCCCCTTTAAGTCAGGCATCGTTACGGACGTCCTGCAGAGACAGATGGGGTCTTAAGAAAACACTTCCAGGTTCTTATGTACTCAAAACAGAGAAGAGAGCAAAGTGTTCAAGGCCTGGTGTGATTCTCCATCTCACCTTGGGAGCCATGTGATGTCAGATGAATGTTGTGGGTTTACTGAATGGTCTTATTTAATTGCTTACTTTCCTCCAACATAGCATCAGGCAAGATTTTGATGTCAGGGATATTAAGATTGTGTCAAATTACATTAAAATATACAGAATAATAATGTATTTAGAAAGACATAAAAGTGAGTAAATCATTTGAATTGTTTTATGCATACAGATCACGTGTGGTAAATATACACCGAACAAAATTATAAACACAACACCTTTTTTGCCCCCATTTTGAGCTGAACACAAACAGCCTATTTCTCTCAAATATTGTTCACAAATATGTTTAAAGCCCGGGATACATTGCAGGATTTTTCCTTATCACACTGTGCGACATGGATTGGTTAATCTTGAGTATGACAAGCATGCAGACTGTACGATGATGACACCTATTGAATCGGAGGCTTCGACGTCTGCGTCACACGTTAGCGCAACATCACCAGCATGTGCTAGTTGTAAACAAATACTAGTACGCAGGTCGTAGTAGCAAACACACTGTGCGTTATTTTTGCCAAATTTCTGATACTGTGAAAAAAACTATCGTAGGCTATCTTTGGACCCAAGACCAGGAAAATGTTCGTCCTTGAACCTCTCTCATTGCACAACATAAGACAATCTTTCATCTGGGACAGCCAAAAATCGTGCATTGTAACCTGGGCTTTAGTGAACACTTCTCATTTGCCAAGATAATCGATCCACCTCACAGGTGTGGCATATCAACATGCAAGATTAGACAGAATGATTATTGCGCAGGTGTGCCTTAGGCTGACCACAACAAAAGGCCACTGCCGCCATTTTAAAATTTATACAAGATTTTCATATTTGGGTGAACTTTTCCTTTAATATTCCGAAATAAATAGCGAAGAATTTGACAGGTGCAAATGAAAGGCAAATAAATAATAACATCGCTGTAAAAACTGTACACACTAACTGGACGTTTGGCTACACAAATCCTGTCTTTGAAAACAATGATTAGAGAAATAGTTTTCATATTTCTCTTATCTTGACTCAGAAACCAAATTGGAGTGGAATGATGGGAGAGTGCTGATTTATTAGACAAAAGCCCGGCCAAAATAAAGGGACAGAGATCTCTTTATGCTCCCGGCTTCCCGAAAGCTTCCCAAAAGAGACCATTGATGCCCCACGTGCCCAAACAATTCTCAGTGGAAACCGCTCAAGCGTTTCATTTCAAACAGGAAGGCTAAGCTGACAGAAATTTCCTTTTAATAGAATTAAACACTATCCCCATGTTGCATAAGAAAAAGGTGCTGTATCCGAGCGGAATAGCTGGATGTGAAAATGAATCCAGGGTCCCGTTGGCAATGGTGGACACATGATAAAGATTAGCTGATGTGTTGTGCTGCCCCAAACCCTCTCACGCATGTTTGCTTTAGTAAATAGAGGAAATGACCCCTAAGGCCCTTCAAAAAATTTACACACACACGCGTTCACATTTTTCAACACATTTTATGAAGTACATTGTATAGGTGGATTTGAAGACGATCTTGGATGCGATAGGTTTGCTGTATAATAGCTGCTTTGTGTTAAAGCTTAAAGAGAAATACTCTTAAACAGAGAAAATTGAGAAAGATTACTAGATATTACAAACCTCAATTTTAGGACACTGGAAAAGGCGTTTAAAACAACCCAGTCTCACCCCATGTCGTCAATATTTGACGACACTTGACCATTCGTCAATATGTGACGCGGAGGGTATACCTTTCGCGTCATTTTTTGACGAACTGGGGACTTCAATACTATTACGTCCGTTGCATTCTCTTCTCCTATTTTCTTACCAATTTCGCGTCGGTTTAGGGTTAGATTTACATAATGACATCCCTACCCAAACCTAACTCTAACCCCAACGCCAGGTGACAACTGTTTCTAACCCCAACACCAGGTGACAACTGTTTAATTTCGCGTACACTGTTTAATTTCGCGTACACTGTTTAATTTTGCGTAATCTAACCCTAAATCGACGCGAAAATGGTAAGAAAATAGGAGAAGAGAATGCAACGGACGTAATAGTATTGAAGTCCCCAGTTCGTCAAAAAATGACGCGAAAGGTATACCCTCCGCGTCACATATTGACGAATGGTCAAGTGTCGTCAAATATTGACGACATGGGGTGAGACTGTGTTATTTAAAAAGCAAACCAAAAGCAAAAACTTAGGGGGCGTTTACACGACAACATTTTCAGCCAAAACGGGGAAAGTTGTATGCTTTTTTGGCTGTTGGTTTACACAATGACAACATTTTGAGATCTTGAAAAAATTAAAAGTGCCTGTTTTTAAGAACGATGCCTTGTAGTCTCTGTGAAAACAACGTATGTAACAGTGAATCTGTAATAACGGTGACACCACAGTTTAGATTTTTAGTGGCATCTAGCGGTGAGATTGTGAATTGCAACCAACCGCTAAGTCCACAGCTCACCCCTCCCTTTCGAAACGCATAGAGAAGCTACGGTAGCCGCTTCTGTAGATCATTTTGTCTGTTTAGGGCTACTGTAGAAACATGGTGGCGCGAAATAGTCACTTTCCTCTAAGGGGACCCGTGCTGTATATAAATAAAAACAGCTCATTGTAAGGTAATAAAAACAATACAGTTCATTATATAAGGTCTTTATACACTACTGATGATATAGTAATGTATATTATATTGAAATTATGTCAAAAGATCTTTCTAAAAGTTACACAATGCACCTTTAATTCAGGCTATAGGCATGCACGAGTCATATATCATACAATATTGCCGATCTCATGCATTTTTAAGCGATTTTTCCCTAAGTGCTAACAAAGGACTGCACCTATAATGCGCTCAACTCTGCATAAATAGGTGAAAGTTCATCCGTGTGAATTCCTGGTGTATAGTGTCTATGAGGGAGTCCGAATCTGTGGTCCTTTCTGCCGTACCGGTGGTTTGAGAAGAAGGCGGGCAGTGTTCTGGTGTGTAAGTGAATGAGAAAGAGCTCCTGTAGATCAGACCGTCCGACCGGATCAGAGACAGGGGCACAGTGATCGGCTGTCTCATCCATCTCCATTCACCACTCAATATAGACACGTCAGGAACGACACAGAGAAGAGACCTCGATGACCTGAGAGCAACAAAGGATTCGCATGAAGGGTCTTTTGTGAATTTGCAGCGACAAGTTTTTATCCAACATGTTTAAAAGAGCAAAACCATAACTTAACAATGGTAGTGTTATAACTCTTAACACGCAGTTTGAGTAAAGTCTAATGTGGCCCCGTGCTATAAAAATAACACCTTAAAGAAATTTGTGGCAGCTACACCATAAATACAACTCTCTAACTCTTCATTTGTGTTACCTTGCATAGGACCATACTAACCTACAGACTCCTGCTTTTGATGGAGTGATGCTGGACTACTTCTTACGAAAATTAATGTCTCAGATTACAAATGTAACCATTGTTCCCTGTGAAGGGAACAAGACGCTGCGTCTCCCAAAGTGTAGCTACAACTACACTGTAAAAAAAATCCGTAGAAATTACAGTTATTGCAGCTGGGTTGCCGGTAATTTACCGTAGATTTAAAATTATGTTATTTACAGGCAAGAGTTTGTTCAAAGTTAAATAAATTTTAAATATTAACAAGTCTTTATCTTTACAGAATAAAACTATAAAATAACAGCCTCATGCAAAGGATTCTGGGAACCAGAAATCATCATCAACCTTTTTCTGTTTTTTGCTTCAGATTTTGTTTCCCAGAATGTTTTGCTTGATGCTGTTTTTTAGTTTTACTCTGTAAAGACAAAGACTTGTAAATGTTAAATGTTCATTTAACTTTGAACAAAATGTTGCCAGTAAATAACATAAATTAAAATCTACGGTAAATTACCGGCAACCCAGCTGCAATTTCTACGGATTTTTTTTACAGTGCATACATGGTTTTTACCAAAAAACCATGGTTAAACCACTGTTACTGTAGTTAAAGCATGGTTTTGCCAATGGTCATCAAAACCGCATGGTTACAAAAAAAATATTATTTTTGTAAGGGACAACCTGAAGGGGACGTGAAAGAGAGCATCATCCCAATCCAGCCTGCTAAGACAGTAACGTCCTACTATATTGCATTCAGGATGTCTTTGTAAGGTGGGTGTTACGTAATTAAACTACTGCACAGGAAATCACATACAGCCTTAGTTTAGTACAAACCCAAACCTTTTTCATATGCTGTTTTACCTTATGATAAAGATTACAAGTCATAAACTAATCTTCTTGCTGGACGAGCCATGTTAAACGGAAGACAGAGGTGGACATTACTTAAGTATTTTACTTTCTACATAAAAGTAAATGTTCAAGTATTCGTATTTTATCAGTGTTTTACTTTGTAAAACATCCATTCCAAAGCATATTATCATCATTTTTACTCAACTACATCATTATTTCAAGATTTTGGTTTATATTTAACATTTTAGCACATTAAGCATCTAGTACATTTTTACTTTCATTTAATTAAAAGTACTTTTGTACTTTTAGTCAAGAAAAGTAGAAGTACACACTTTTTAGGTATTAAATCAATTTTAATATGCAATATAAAATAATACACAGTATGATTCTATGCTTTAGAATGTAGTAAACAATTTTTAATAAAGTAAAGTAAAAATTTTCCCAAGACAAGCACTCTGATAAAGCACAGATGTTTGGAAAATGTAACTAAAATACTCAAGTAGTGTCCACCTCTGAAGGAGGATAACCATTGGTGAAACTTAATAAAAAAACAGTCAAAATGTAAAAAGATAAAGTTTTAAGCATATTTTGCTTAGATGTTTCATTGTAGCACTTTCTAAAAATGTGTACTTTTCATAGATTTTAGTAACAAGGTTAAATTGCTCTTGTGATATTTGCGCTTTTTTATTATCTGTGAGAAAGATGAGATCTGTGTGTTGAAAACCCAGATCATGTGTTAAGCATGACCTTCAGAGGTTTACAATAACAGGAAGTCGTAAACTTTGGAGAGTTTTCTTTAAATGGTTCATTCACATAAAATGTCACATTTAAACTTACTTAGAGTAACTCAACTTAATGTTCTCATAAAATGACTTGATACGTCTTCTCTCCTGCTGATGCTGATGGAAGTCATATATAATGGCTTAAAAGTTTAATGCTGTCAATTTAAAAAATCAACTTTTTATGCCATATTTGGATTTTTACAAATATATTTATACAAATGAACACAAATTTTATAACCTGATATGACTCTGGACCACAAAACCAGTCAAGTCGCACAGGTATATTTGAAGCAATAGCCAACAATACAGTGTTAATGGCAAAATTTAATGGGATATTAAAGGTGCAGTGTGTAATTTTTAGAAGGAGTTCTTGACAGAAATGCAACATAATATACAAAACTATATTATCAGGGGTGTATAAAGACCTTTCATAATGAACCGTTATGTGTTTATTACCTTAGAATGAGACGTTTTTGTCTACATACATTGATGGTCCCCTTATATGGAAGTTGCCATTTTATGCCGCCATGTTTCTACAAAAGCCCCTAACGGACAAACTTTTTTACTAAGTTGTCTCCGAGGATGACATGTTTGTCCGGTGATGGCTACCGTAGCATTTCTATGTGTTTCAAAAGCGATGGGTGAGCAGTGCACTGAGCCATTAGTTGCAATTCGCAACCTCCCCACTAGATGCCGCTAAAATTTACACACTGCACCTTTAAGTAAAGATCATGTTTCTATGAAGATATCGTCTACATTTCCTACCATAAATATATACAAAATGTATTTATCATTAGTAATATGTGTTGCTAAGGACTTCATTTGGACAACTTTAAAAGCGATTTTCTCAGTATTTAGATTTTTTTTTTTTTTGCACTCTCAGATTCCAGATTATCAATATGTATAACAAACCATAAATCATTATTTATTCAGCTTTCAGATGATCTCAATTTTAAAACATTGACCCATATGACTGGTTTTGTGGTCGAGGGTCACATATAACTATGGTATATATACTATGATCTTTAAAGGGACACTCCACTTTTTTTGAAAATAGGCTCATTTTCCAGCTCCCCTAGAGTCAAATTTGATTTTTACCATTTTGGAATCCATTTATCCGATCTGGTGGTACCACTTTTAGCATAGCTTAGCATAATCTATTGAATGTGATTAGACCATTAGCATTGTGCTAAAAAATTACCATTATGCAGCGCCCGAAAATAGTCCCCTTGGTATCTTTTTTTTAATAGCAGGGGACTATTTTCAGGCGCTGTGTAATATCACTACGCATCCTGCAGCCATCGTACGGCAGCAAAGTTCTTGATTATTACGCCAGAATGAGAGTATAGTTCCTAGCCATATCTGCCTAGAAAATTGCAACTTTTAATTTTCTGTCAGTCTTAGTACACCATGTAACTACAGAAGAGTCGAGTTTTAAATAGGAAAAATATTGAAACTCTTTGGTAATTTTTTAACGTGATGCTAATGGTCTAATCAGATTCAATGGATTGTGCTAAGCTATGCTAAAAGTGGTACCGCCAGACCCGGAGATCAGCTGAATGGATTCCAAAACGATAAAAATCAAATGTTTAACACTTGGGGAACTGGAAAATAAGTATCTTTTCAAAAAAAGTGAAGTGTCCCTTTAAATCAATAAAGTAGATACTTTTCTAGTAAGTTATGTTCATTCTCTAAAGCTTGACTTTACCATAACTTCTTTCATAAACATGTGATGCAGATATTTATGCTGACCTGAACATGGTTTCAGCCTCCATGTTTCCAAACCAGACCTTTAAATGAGGACTGAAGTTTTCACCATGAAGCTCCAACATGGCCACATGTCCTCCACCATTTAACTACATAACAAAACCACAGGTTCAGAAATGAAGACACGTCACTGTTTAGTTACTTAAATCCAAACGGTTGATCATTTCTATGCAGATTTTTTCTTAGAAATACAACTTATTTAGATTTCAAAGCACTTGTATATAATATAGAAATTGCGGATAATTTTTTGGTTCCTTGCTGGCACTTGATTCAGTGGAAAAAATACGATGAATTTAAACATCTTGAGTTCTGAAACTCTTTAAACTTAATCATCATTAATTCCTCATGATTGCAACCGAGTCTTATATTGAGTGTCACTGGACCCTGACCTCCAGTCCGTTGATGATGGGTACCGGGCTGATGACGGTCAGGTGATTGGTCAGACTCTCACTGAAGGTATATTCAACAACTTCTGTTCCAATGATGGTCCAACAAGAGCCATCATTCAATAGCACCTTATTTGCCTCCTTAGGGCATGGAGAGGCCTACACAGATACAGAGACGTTATTTGTTCAGCACGTCTCCGTATGCACCTGTCAGTGACGGGCGTAATCATTCGCTCACCTGGAACTGTATTATTTTTTCATTAGACAGGCAGAGATACATGTGGTTGCTGTCTCTGAACTGAAAAGCACATTTATGAAGCTGTGACACGTGTTCATCCACATCTAGACATGCGTGCTGCTTGTTCACCTTGCGTATTATCTAAAGGACAGAAAAGAAGCATTAGGTTGTATTCAGACTTGTTTGCATATTTAGCATTTAGCATGTCTATCTACAAACTTTAATCCCTAAAAATCAATTATGGTATTTTTAAGTGTTAAAAATGATCCACCTGTTATACCAATAGCGGCATTAAAAAAGTTCCCATCATGCATCAGTGCATGCATCTGGTCTCACAGCACCTGTGTGCTTTACAATACTCCTGTTTCAAACTGAACTGAGCTGTCACACATATGTTGCATGATGGACTTTTAAAGGAAAATGGACATTTTCACAAACCAAAGCAAGCCTGTCAGCAGTTTTAAACAACTAAAACAACATTGTGAAGGTCTGTTCTTCAGTCGTATGTTTGCATTTGCAGTAAATGTGGTATTCGAACGTCGTCCTTGGCATTAAAACAAGTGCTTTATCAGCGAATTGTGACGCAGGTCGGCAGCAGATCGGCGTCCAAAAAAGACAACAGTGATGGAAAGACAGGCCTAAATATAGGCTTCAGAGACACACAAAAAACAATTTAGATGAAATAATACACAAAAAAATCAAATGCTTTGCACTTTCTTAGCATGCAATGGCGCTCACAATATATTTAAGTATATGCTTTGAATATTTAAGCATATTGAATGGAAGCATGTTACATAACTATATGCCAACATACTGTAAAACCCACTGCTTATAGTTCTTTATAAAGGAACAATGCTAATAATAATTTTTCTCGTTCTCACTCTGATTGACATGTGGGCGTGCTTTTCCAGGGGAAGTGCCCATAAAAGGAAAAAGGGGTCCATGATATGTAACAGTTAACCATGTTTGAAAATCTATTTGAAACTTGTAGAAAAGATGAGGCGTGAGTTTGGCCCAGAAATACCTAACTGCTTTTGACACTTTGCATTTGTTTAGCATGAGGATTACAACTCTTTAACTGTGTTAGAATGCATGTCAGAATGCATGAAATAGTATTAAAGAGTACCATCCCAGTGACAGCTTTTGTACCTTTATTTCTGACAGTGTACAATACTTAGTCAGGGGTTTACTGTTTTGTATCACTGCCACTCTTTCTTACACTTTTTTTTGTTTAATAGTTTCTATACATTGCAGATGTATAGTTGTTTTGTTTTTTTGTTCATGTAACGTACCATCGGTGGCAGTGCAACACCCGAGTTAGTGCACACCAGCTGAACCACACTGCCATAACAGATGTAGCTGTCACAGCCGGCATATTCAGTCCGATCGTACTGCAGCCCATCCACTATAAAGAAAAGAAAGAGAGAGAGAGAGTCAGAGTAATAGAGATCTGTGATGAAAGAGAAAATAGATTAAATTGCATCATTCAATACCCTCTCTTACACTTAGATTTGGTTTTGGGTACTGTATGAGGTTCAAACCGATTTATGAGGCATTAATTCCAGCTGTTGAGCACATGTGGTAGACATTTACAATCAGACCTTTTAGGTTTTTCATCTAAGTATGGAACGCCAACATATTTGACTCTTAAATGCAGTGAGGCGCTAACAGAGGTCGTGAGAGTTTATTTACACTAGACGTCCGAGATGGAGTGTGACTGATATATAACCAGTTGTATTTAGACTTGCTTCTTAAGTTTATTTAGCTACTGTGGTGGTAAGCAGTGCATTGTGAAACCACTACAACTGAGTAACAGGACAAATATCCAAAAAATGTAAAAATTAAGGCACACTTAAGAAGCACAATGACCTAGGACATTAACTCATTCACCACCAGCCTTTTTTTAAGTTGCCTGCCAGCATTTTTTGTAATTTTCACAAAAGTTCCACAAAATGCCTTCCAGAAAAATTTAAACATAAAAATATATCAAATAAAAGAACAGACCCTCTGCTTTCAAACAATCAAACAAACAAAACGTAAAAAAAAAACCATTTTATCCTATCTATATTTTTTTCTCTGCTTATAAACTCCTAAATATGGGTATTGTTCTTAAAAAAAAAATTTTTAGCAAAAAGCTGCAATAATTGCATTTTTGTCAAGGTATTTTGTTAGAGATCAGATTCAGAATGATTATCAAAACATACATGGGGCCCTATCTTGCACCCAGCGCAATTGACTTTGTCAGTGACGCATGTATCATTCGTATTTTGCACCGGCGCACAGCGGGTTTTACCCTCCACAGATGCACGTCGGCAAACTAATGAACTTGCGCTTCCTGGGCGGTTCAGCGCAAAAAAAGAGGCGTGTTCCGGCGCAAACCATCCCTGATGCTATTTTGCAGTTTCAAAAAACAATTGCGTCACTGACCAAAAAAAACTAGTCTAAAGTAAGTGGCGCATTGCGCGTTGTTCATTATGCTATTTTAAGGGCGCATGCTTGACCGTATAGCGTGCACAACGCGCGCACAATTTGCTTATCTAATCTACACAGATGCAACAGTTATTTTTGCAAATCATAAATTGTTACAATAAAAAATATTAACACATGAGATAAGGGGAATCATAGTGGTGAGCATTGTGGTGATAGTTTTTATTTATTGTGTGGCTGCGTTAAAAAATTCTCATGCAAATAACGATTAAAATATTTTCATAAGTTTGTTGTGTGGCTGTATTACGTTTATTTTATGTAAATAATAATTAAAATGTTTTCATAAGAAACCTTAATGTATATGAACTTGATTTGTAAGTGTTCTTTGGGGTTGGACCTTGCTTGCGTTTCTTGGGTCCGATTTCAAAGCCCCCAAACCCTTTCAAGCTGGGATTCCCCCGTCTCCTGACATCATTGTAGCGCTTGGCGCAACGATGGGGATGCCAGCTGATGAGACTGTGGCTATTTCCTCTCACGCCTGTTTAACCTACGCTGATTTGGGCGGGTTTCTCCTATCCCCATACAAAACAACTTCTCTGCCTTTGACTGCTCTTACAAGAACGTTGGTCTCCTCGGCTGTGAACCGTTCCTGGCGTGCGCCTGGTAAATCCATCATAATAATAGCAACCCGCCATGGAACTTGCGCCCTTGCGTTTAAAGGGAATGTTGGATGACGTTCTGATTGGTTTATTTGACGTTACGCCCAAACCACACCTATGAATAATGAACCTACTTCAGACCAACCCCTTATTGATTTGCGCCTGGCGCAAGAGTTATTTCTCCCGCCGGGAAAATAGCAACAGCGCCCAAGATCCGCCCACAAAGTCACTTGCGCATTGCGCTTCACACTTGCGTTTCAGATCGTTAAAATAGGGCCCATGGAGTTTAAAATGAGTAAACAACGTCTAGTGGATCTAGTGGCTAATCGCGGTATTGCAGAATAACAAAATAATTTTCAGAAACAGTTTTTTTAGACAAATGTCTTCTATTAATTGACGAGTTAACTCGAGTCAAGACCGGGTCCCTATCCAGCTGCATCTGGACTCTGTCTTGACTCAGACTCAATACTTACCCGTTGTTCAGACCGCCAGCGCCTTTCTCGCTGTGTGTCACCCGTCTCTTTCAATGATGCATTTTTAATTCTGGTTGTCATAAATAAATGAGTACTGTCCACTCCAATAACTGATGAATGAAGGATGACTTGACTTGAACTCCCACTGGTAGTCACTCCCAAAATTGCTAATCATTGGCATAAAGTGAAACTTTTCGTAACATTCTCGCATCGCCCATCCGGTCGCCAATCGTCACATTCGCACATGCCGCCGAAAGTCGCCAAGCTTCCATTGAAATTAATGTGATCGCACCACTCTACTATTGCAAGTTGCTGGCATTCTGAATGGGACATTAATCTCTAGTGTCGGTCTTGACTCGAGTTGGACTCGACTACAAAATTGACATTAGCCATAGCATTAGGAGTGCCTTCTAACGACTCCATTGAAAGAGAAGAGATCTCACGAGAATTCGTATGTATTTTACGAGTTATTTGTATTAATTAATATGAAGTGAATCACAGAAAAAATTACAATTATCATAAAAAATCTATAACAGAACGCAACAGGGGCAAAATCAAATCGTAAAAAATGTATACCGTAAATGTGAACGTACGAATTTATTCAAATTAGTAAAATACATACGAATTGCCATGAGATAGCATTTGGTGTGCATGCATTATAAGAGGTATTGCATATCAGACCCAGAGTGATGGTGAAGGCTGTCCATTGTCTTGCACTGGCGACAAAAGTCCCGTCTTCCACTGCCAGGTATCGCGTGCTGACTGTCTGTGATCGTAAACGATTAAACAACGACACCTTTGAGCCCGATGAAACACATACTGCAAAACAAAAACAGCAAAGAACAGAAGCAGAGATTTACTGCAATGTTTAAGTAACAACAGATACAATTGGGAAAGAGAATGAAAGGCTGTGTTTAAATGCATTTTTTAGTTTAAGTTTTTTGGGGAGTAGTTAAATTAGACCTGGAGACCATGCGGCTTAGGATGCAAAGATCCTTAAGATGACAAGCGGGTTTGCATGATGAATAGATTTGACTCGACTCAGACATATTGTTGTGTGTTTCTTGCTCACACACGTATTCAAAACACTACGACGGTTCTTTCTCTTTGCTAAACTTTGTCTCATTGTCTCTCTCTCTCTCTTCACCAGGATGGTGAGGAATTCAACATCAAGTGACCGCTGCTCTCAGATGTCACACGGTCACAGCATCTCTTTCTTCCCTTCAGAGTCTTTATGTGGATCCAGCAGTCAATGTCAACAGGAGACGCCTCTTACTGTGTGCTTTAGGATCAAAGGGTTAAAGGTCAAATGTCTGACTTTTGTGGCAATGGCTGCCAGGTGACACCGTTGAGGGTCTTGACCCCAATTCTGAGACAAAAACGCAATACACATTTACAGGGGTTCGGTTTCTAAACAGCTCGACCCTTAAACGTAATGATCTATTTTGGTGGGGGCGTTCAAAACTATGCACACACTTACAGTCAGCGTTTTTCATGGACTGCCTTTTCTGTGATGGTTTGGAAATGATTTTAATGAGTCTGCTGTGAAAAGTGCCAATTTCTTGTCCTCCGTTGTGAAACAGGTGGAGTATCAGACGAAAATGCTTTCGTTTGTCCGTATCTGAGATGTACAAGGTTTTAGCACAGGCAAACATCTGAAAGAGAGACAGAAAGAGAGAGAGAGAGAGAGAGAGAGAGAGAGAGAGAGAGAGATCAAATAGATTAATATTTTTGGGGTTTTATTTTAAGTGTTACCGCTAAAAGAGAAATCTGTCTTGGAGAAACTGCTGACGTATTTGATCTCATTTAAATGTTTATCTTTCCTGTTTCCAGGAAGGTAAAACAAACAGATCAAATTCATATTCTTTATGGTCACCCAGCCGCACTTCATACAGTATGAAGACTTGGTTGTAATGATGGAAGAGTAAACATCTCAGCCCATCTCCAAATCTATCTGTACACACAGCGGTGATGTTCACTCATAAACCTGTCAGACTTTGCTTTAATCGCTCTATTTCGGCAATGCCTCACCCTCTTGTCTGTCTGCTCCTCCAAGCTGAGCTTAAAGCTGTCTGTCTGAGGATCGGTGGAGCTGTCCAGACCCATGTACCCGGACAGACGACAGCTGGACTCACCGAGACCTGATGCTGAAACAGAAAAGCCCCAAAAAGCTCCTAAAAGCTCTTTTGTGTTACGTGTTTACTATCACATTTCGGTGAGAATGAAGGTGTCTGACCTTTAAGTTGCTCTTGTCTGACTTTCCATGCGTGCCCACCAAGGTACACACAAGGAGGGGGGCAGAAAAACCTTTGAAGGCACAGAAACACAACTTTTATTTTTCAATGACAAGATGGGTGTTCAGTAAACTTATGCTTGCTGTAACATTTACAATCTCACCGTTTCTCATTGCCATAAGACTTCTGAGCAACTTTGGCATGTAAGATGATCACTGATTGGTCAGGTCTGAATTGAAGGTATTGCCTTACAGATTCACTGGTTACCCTTGGCAACAGGGAAAAATTCTGCTCTTCCCTGATGGTGCATTGAAAATGTAATTTTAGTGGATGTATCCTTTCCAAAGTCAACACTTTAAATGGGACATATCATGGAAATCTTTTTTAAGTGTCCTCCGTGCTTCTATCAACATAGAAAATGTGAAAAAGATCAACCCAGTAACTTAGTTTTGGTAAACCATTCTCTGCAAGCATGTGAAAAAATGGGTCATTGAAATTTGGCTCCCCTTGTGATGTCAAAATTGGATCTTATTATAATAATACTGCCCCTTAATCTGCATTATCCAACCACGGCACTGCCATTTATTGCCAAGAGAGAGAAAGAGAGAAAAAATAATTGACAGCACAATTGAGTTTCAATTATAACAAACCACCATTATGTTTGCATTTCATCAGGTCATTTGCATTTAAAAGGACAAAAACGGCAAATTTTTGCTCACACCTACATGTTGTAATAAATGATCTATATGGTATTTTGAGCTAAAGCTTCACATATATACTCTTGGGACACCAAAGATTTATTTTACAGCTTAAAAAAGTGAAATGTCCACTTTAAATGAACTTTTAGTTATTTCTCAAAGATCTTATCATGTGATGAATGTTTCAACACTGAAAATTATTCACTCAAATTTACTCAATTCTTTTTTTTAAACAAAAAGTAGTCGCAATCAATTTATTTAAGCTACATTTCAACAACAACAAAAAAAATTAGAAATACAAAGCAAAAGAAAAAACTTTTGTTTAAACGTAGCTTAATTAAATTGATTGCGAACACTTACCTTAAAAAATTGAGTAAATTGAATTAATCATTTTTTTCAGTGAAAAGCAGGAGCATTAAAATATGTTTTTTTTTTTGCTTCCCTTTATATATGTTTTATTTCTTCTTAGCTAGCTGACATTAACCATACTGAAAAAATAGCCTTTATAATTTAGTACTGGATATGATTAATAGAGGTTGAATATACTGAACAAAATCTGACTTTCCACATATGTAATTAATACTGCAATATATATATTATATTTTCTTAAAATGTATAACAGGGAACATTATAGTTTATCATGGATCATTTTGTGCTGTGCAAGAATCCGATTCAATCTAAAGAAATGCGGAAAACTAATTTTAAAATAAATCCTGTTCATCCCAACTGGAATTTCAGAACAGATGCCAGATGCAATTTTATTAAATCTTATGATGCTTGTTTGATGCTTGTTTTTATTAATAAGTATGTTGATACAGTATGAACTAATATTAAAGTGCAGTTACAATAAACACTGAGTGATACTGAATTATTAAACACTTTTAAAATAATCCAGATTTTTTGCCAATCTCTGTATGCGCTACATGTTGTTGTAGGACTTCTCATTACTTTAATGTAGTATCTGCTGAAAAAACATTCCTTAAAATCTTCTGCAGATCTTTTATTGTGTCTCCCTGGGGTATTTTTATTGAGATTTTCCCAAAGGATGTAGGGTCAACGGGTCGGTCATGGTGTTATTTTTCATGTTGTGCACATTAGGATAAAGGTCGACCTGGAGCCTTCAGCTTAGAGGTTTTATAAATATTGTTTGAAATCTTTAAACACTTGTAATGTAGTTGGCATGACACTGCAGTCAAAAATAAAGATCTGCTTCTTCTCGAACAATTATTAAGATAACTTCTAATCTTTTTTTTATCTTATATCATATTCACTGTTACATGGAAAATCCATGCTCACACTGCAGGACTGTTGTGCAAAAGTTATTTAATAAGGTATAATAGAAAATAAATGAATTAAACCATATAAATAAAAACACTAACATTAAAAATGTTACTGTCACTCATTTCCCCCACATGAATATCAGTAATAGTAGGCTATTTCAAAACTATGTTTTTATATTTAGCACCCTTTACCTTTCCAGAAATTCTCTCTTGGATTGTGTCATCCAACTTCATATGCTTTTCATTATTCAGTCCAAGTCATGCATTTAAAAAAAGTTTATAATGATGGAAACTAATATATACACCCTAAACACCTTAAACGATTTTTCAGATCATGAGGTTTAGTAATTTATAATAAAAACGTTGTTTTAATGAAGGGAAAGTAAAATGCCATCACTGTATATAACATTCAGAAGCAATCAATGATAAAACTTTTTTCGTTCTCCAATGCAATGTGACTTTAAGAGGTCATGCATCACTTGTGCACCAATGCAAAACCTCCAGGAATTTCTGAAGTCTGAGCGAAAGAAAGCGTTAATGTTCCCTCTCCTGCACAGCAACCCCCCAAAGAAATCCTGCCTGCTCTTCCAATTTAAGACGGGGGTGGGACCTTCATACAGCAACGTGCTTCTAGGATTTAATACCTGACGATGTCTTGACTTTTCAGTCTGTGCTTGCAAAATTGTTCAGAGAGGATAGAACTTCACCTAAACAAGCTTTTTAGCATTGTATTTTTATTAGCCCTATTAAGCCACAGTGGTGTCATTTTTTCGTGTTTTTGCTAATAGGAGGCTGGATATTATTCGAGTGAATCTACCTGAGCCATCCCTGTGAGCGCGTGTCTGTTCTCAGGTGAGTGAAGGAGTCTGCCGCGTGCAGGTGAGAATCTCTCGAGTCCACAGTGGGCAACCCTGGAGAATTAAAAAGATTTAATTGAAATAAGACAGGTAACACTTTACAATAAGATCGTATTAGTAAACATTGATAAATGCATTGACTAACATGAACAATATCGTTTTTTTAGCATGTATTAATTCTTGTTAACAAATACAACTTTATTATAAAGTGTTACCCATATTTATGCGGCACAATTTCTTTAAATAAAATAAATATATTATTTTGTAATCTTATATCTTGATGAAATTACAAACAGGGTATATCATAATTTGCATGTCTGTTTTCCTTAACCGAATATCGAAAATAATATATAGCCTAACTTTCAACTCCATGTCAGTCGGCTAAGATTTGGCACGTGAGCAGGAAAATGCAGCTAAATGCGGTTAGCAATATTGCTATTCTTTCTAGAATTGTTTTAATAAGTAGTTAATATGCATACAAAATATTTTTCGATTAGCAAAAATCTATTTATTTTCAATTTAGTCATTTTAGAAAAAATAATTTCATATAAAAATGTAATAGCTATAATTAATCGAAGTCTTTAAACGCTAACGTTTTTAGCCTATTTATTATTTAATTTTTTGCTGTCAACAGATTCATTTTGCCCTTGGTTCTTTACATATTTTGTTATTGCTTATAGCTCCAGTGTATTTGTTTCAGTGTTGTAGTGGTTCAGTTAGCCTACTGCATTTACGTCATGCGACGCGATCAAGACTGCGAAACTTTTTTGTCGCGTCGCGTCACTATTAAGTGTGCCAGATCATAATGTGCTGTATAATTTTTTAAAGAAGCTTAAAAAGAAACTTTCTTATTAATTATTATTTTAATAATTACTTAAATAATGTTATTATTGTGTTCTTTTTTAAAATAAAATTAATATATTTATTAACATCATATTTATATATTTATTTGTATCTTATATTAATTGAATATATTTTTCTTTATTCTTTATTTAAAGAGTGACTAAATATAAGATTTAGGCTATTGGTTACACTTTATAATAAGGGTCCATGAATCCTAATAAACAGACATAAATGTATTTATGTATATTTAAACATGAACTAATGCTGAGTTATATACTAAATTTAAATGAATATAGAGTAATCATTAAGTACAACATGACATGTTTTTAGTTGTTATATAATAAATAATGAATTAATTTGTTGAATCATGAGATGACTCTTCATTATGTTTTTTAGTTTTATTAATTTTTTATTAATTTATAAATTAATAAGAATTAATTTAGATATTAGTTCATCATGATTCATGGACCCTTATAATAAACTGTATCGATGTATTTACACAAAGTTCAAATGTATTTTTGAAGTGACTGGATATAAAATGCTATCTGGTAGGCAGCATACTAGTTTCTGACACATGATTTAGGTGCGCAGTGGTTGGCTGGAGGCGAAACCTCTTAACAGTAGCAGGGTGTCACATCTGCTTTCAATCGTACCCTAACAAGAAACTGTTGTTACTTAATCTGTCTAGTTTCGAATCTGTCCGTCAATCCAGTGCCAAATAAACCACGCTTCGAATTTTCCTAGTCCTAATAATCTTATCTTCCTTCTCGCTCACTCACAGTGGGATTTCTTTTGGTCTGTCTGCGTTTCATGTCAAGCTGAGAGAAATATTTACAGATCCCTTCAGGCCAGACTGATCTAAAGTGCTCAAACAGACTTCCATAAAGATATACATCGGTCTGGAAGCGTTTTACTGCCTCTCACTTTACCTTTCTCCATGTGTTACTTGTGATCTACTGCTTTTGGGTTCCTCATAGGAGCAGTTCATAGACACCATCCATCTTTTTCACACTTTATGTGTACTTTGTATCCGTCATATTCCACGTGCTCTTACTATCGTCGTCTTGCTGTTATGTTTTACCCTCTACTGTCAATCTCTGCACTTATCTCAGAGGGTTAATCTCACAATAAGCTGTCAAGAATGAGCTCATATTTCGTCCCATCATATGAAAAAGAAATCGTTGCAAATTCTTTGTATAACAGTAAAAAAAATATCTATTACAGTAATAAGAAACAATATTGAATTCAAAAGTCAAACATCTTGATGTATTGCAATAATGAAATTTGTACTCACAATGCAAGGAATCTTAATTGTCATTCATTTTTTTCTCAAACTGTGATGTGAACATTTTTTAAACTTCAGAAGAATAACGACGGCCATTGTGCTCAGACTTCTCTCACTAACCTGTCTCTCCATCGCCTTTTCGTTGGTCCTGCATGCCTTACAAAATCTTCCTCATACATCCACCCGCTCTTCTATCTCATTCGGTCTGGTTTATTTTATATTCCCTATTCACAATGTGACAGTATGTCTGACTTTTGTAAGATGATTGCCCCATCCACACATCCAGTAACTGTGTTATCAGCCTCATGGCAGTATTTGTAAACCTATATGCGTGTTTGTTTTTAAACATAGTTACAGGTGCTCGATTCTCACGCCTCCCTAGACGTGGCAAACAGTTACGATGCAAATTAATCTGGGGCGTAAAGTCCAAATAGAACTGAATGTTGCGAAAACGACAGACAAGCAAATGTATATCTGGCTTTTAAGTTGCAAACATAAAGAACAGGCAAACGGGAAACTTAATGGAGGAGATAAATGATTTAGCCGCTTCACATGGTGGTCAGAGGGAATTTACAGCATCCTCATTATTTCCAGAAGCCTGGATTTATGTGTGGGGTCTTGTGGTTATCACATCAAGCTGCACAGTTAGCTGGGGCCCCAAACCTAAAAAATTTAACTTTGATGTCCCTTATTCTGCATAGTTTGTGCACTCTAAAAAAAAGGAACAAAAGTTGTCACTGGGAAGATACACTGTAAAAAAATTGCTGTAAATATGCAGCTGGTTTCCAGTAACTTACTGTAGAAGATAAAGACTGAAAATGTTTCATGTTCATTTAACTTTGAACAAACTGTTGCCTGTAAATAACATAAATGTAAAATCTACAATAAGTTACTGGCAACCAGCTGCCAGTAATGCTATAATTTATACAAATTTCTTTTTTTCTAAAAATGACACTTGTGTACTTAAAATGTGCATATTGGTACCTCAAAGGTAAAAAAATAAGTTGGTATACCTTAAAAAATGAAGTTACCTGGTTGCATTTAACCATTTGCATTCAAATTTTGAGTCTTTTTTGAGTTAAATTAATTCAAAAGCAACCAGGTAACTTACTACGTATCTGTACCAAAATGGTACATATTATCATCCTTTTTTAAAAGATACCATCCCAGTGACAACTTTTGTACCTTTTTTCATGCACAATAGATGTGAATTATTTATTATTTATTACTTCTCTTATGTTTCTTAGTGATTTAGGCATTTTTCACCTGGTGTATTGCTAATTTATGTTTACAGACTACTTATATGTGCACTAATGGCCATAATGTTGTGCATTTGAATGTGTACCACATTGCATTGAACAACCAGTTTAATACTCTGAGATGATTGGCTGCTGAACCATACAGGGATGAAATAATGAAAGCTGGGCCCTCGTGGCTCGCGTGCACGCTCACAGTCTAATGTACACACAGCACAGAGAGCTTCATTGTATTTAACATGACACAGGGCACTGTAGTCTAGAGTCTACCTAAAACCCACAGCTATGTGCCGAGCTTTCATCAGACCTTAGAGACGACTACCACAAGTCATGGAGGGCACTTTATATCAGAATCTCCTTTGTTCTGTACACTCTTAAAAATAAAGGTTTTACAAAGTTATATCTTTAGCTGTATGGCTCTATTTAACATGGACAGAACCTTCATGTAAAAGGTCTTTAGAAATGTTTCTCAGACCATTAAACGTTAAGAAATGGTTCTTTTAAGAACCATTAACTAAAAAGTAACTTCGGCGAACAAAAATGTTTATGGCAACGCTGTCTAGGTTACATAAACTATGTACTAGTTGTCTTCTAAACACGCCTATGCTTGGTACATTTACTTCTCCTTTATAATTAAAAAAAATTGTCATGTTGTTCCAAACCAGTGGCGGCTCATGACTGCTCATCCGACGGGCGCAATTGCAAAATATGTGTTCGATGTGTATTGCTTGTGTTTTCAAAATATGTGTTTGTTACATCATGTGAACCATGCATCATGTATTTTGTCAAAATAAGTGCCTGCTGAACACGTGTCAAAACCGTTTATGATAAAAAAGACGCTCACGTTCAAAAAATACACGCAAGATACTTCCTAACACTAAACTCTGATTACGCATGAGATTTTGCGAGTATCTGGCAAACGCGAGCGTCTCTTTTATCATAAACCCTTTAAACGCATCTGCAGCAGGCACTTATTTTGACAAGACACGTGATGCACATAGGATCACTTAACACGCAGAACACATATTTTGAAATTACGAACCACACACATGACGGGCTACATACATGTTGTGACGAACTTCGCATCGAGCGCCCTCGAAAAAAGAAGTCACCGGCCGCCACTTTTCCAAACCCATATGATATTTTCTTTATTTAAAGGGGGGTCTAATGTTATTTTATGCATTCTAACTTATTAACACAGTTAAAAATTGGATTTCTCATGCTCAAGATGGGCAAAGGTTCAAAGAACTATCTTGACGTATATTTTGCATACTTCAGTTTTGCACCTAAAAAGTTCATATTACTACCTCAGAGACACATATTTGTACCTTAGATGGCTTCTTAAGACCTCAAAGATACATACTGGTGCCTCAAAGGTACATTTCAGTACCAAATATACAAATCTTTACCTAGTAGTGAATATTGGGACTTATTTACTACTGCCCCAGTGACAGCTGGGGTACATATTTTGCCCCTTTTACCAAATGTCTATTTGTGTCTGTTTGTTTGTGTTTCTTGGAACGAGTCGCTCGTTCTTATTTTGATAGGAAACCAGCACGGCAGTAATCTAGTGTTTATATCCACTGGCCTCAACAACATTCGAATTCGTGCCGAACCGTACAAAGCAGACTTTATGTGTTTGATGGCTTTCTCCCAGTTCTCAGATAATGATAAGCTTTATTTCAGGCCCTCTAAAAGACAAACCTCTTTGTAAAAGTCAAAGTGACTGACAGCCCGCTGTTTACAACACTAACATCTCAGACGTTGTTATTTTCTAGCAATTACTTCACACATGCGTTTGAACTAGAAGCCTGTGGTGATGGGATTGAACCAAAGGTCTGTTAATTCCTTTACGTTAATGGCCTCTGTTTAGAAAGACTGCTGAGAAACATCTGTTTGGAGATGTTGTTTTACGATGGGAATGCATACTTGACTTTTAAGCACAGAATTTCCCTGATCTGGAATTTCTTCTTCACACACAGCCAGGATCGTTTGCAGTACGTTCAGGTCTTTGTCGACGAAACATGACACGAACGCTGCTTTTGGTTGGAGTCCTAATAGCCACAATGGCTTCCGTCAAAGCAAGGCCAAAATCAGGTAGGTGAAACCGCCGTCATAACATTAATAAATCAATTTTGGCTTTTGCAGAGGTAGACACTACCTCAGAGTCTGTCAGATGCATTTACTGAACACTTAATGGTAAGACAATAGCTTTGTTATTAGGATACCAGATAACCACATTTTTACAATCTGCTAGATCAGTGACTTACAGTAACTGGTTTTGTGTTTCACTTTATTTTGGACATGAAGCAGCTAAACCCACAAAAAAATGCTGGATTGTTTCAACCCATGGTTGGGTCAAATATGGACAAATCCAGTTAAATAAATCTATAACGGGATGTTTCAACCCGAAATGCAAAGTTGCTTCAACCAGTGGTTGGACATTTGTAGGTTAATTTAAATCATTAGTTGGGTTTGTCCATATTTTATCCATGCAAGACGAAATGTTCTTTCTAAAAATCTTGAGTTGTTTTAACCCATGCTTGGGTCAAACATTCAATGGTTGGGGTTGTCCATAATCCTAACTCTACCTTTCCCATATTTTACAGTCGAACCAAGATGTAAATCCGGCCCGGTGGACCTTGTCTTCATCATTGACGGCTCTCGCAGCGTCCGCCCCCATGAGTTCGAAACGATGCGCAAGTTCATGATAGACATCATCCACGAACTGGACGTCGGCCTGGATGCTACGAGAGTTGGTGTGGTGCAATACTCCAGCCAAGTCCAGAACGTGTTTTCCCTTAAAGCCTTCAACAAACCGGAGCAGATGGTCAAAGCCATCAATGAGATCATTCCACTGGCCCAGGGCACCATGACCGGCCTGGCCATCCGTTATGCCATGAACGTCGCGTTCTCCGCTGTTGAAGGTGCTCGTCCCAAAGTACCCCATGTAGCTGTCATCGTGACGGATGGCCGCCCTCAGGACCGAGTGGCCGAAGTCGCGGCTGCTGCGAGAGAGTCTGGGATTGAGATCTATGCCGTCGGTGTTGCCAGGGCCGATATGACATCACTCAGAGCGATGGCCTCACCACCGTTTGAAGATCACGTGTTCCTCGTGGAGAGTTTTGACCTGATTCATCAGTTTGGGCTGCAGTTCCAAGACAAACTTTGTGGTAAAGTGTTTCACACCTTGAACATTGGGGGACCAAAACATTCAGGTCTATATGTATGCATATTAAAATCAACAAATATTGGGGGAGGGGGGACAATTTGAATTGTCGTTACGCCCCTGGTTTAAACCTTACTGTGTAACATCAACTCCCGTGCAACTTTTTTGTTCCTGTTGCTCAGTTGTCAGCAGTGTGTTATCCACGTAAAGGTCATGGGTTTTATTCCAGGCAAACATGCATGTATAGATTGCATGCACTTTGAAATCACTTGGATTAAAGAGTCTGCCAAATGCATATATTTGCATACCATGCATCCTGTTTCAAAAAGAAAACTTGTGTCAGATGTCGTGTCATGTTGGCGTTTCAGCACATTAGGCCTGTTTTGATCACACCTTAAAACACTTTTAATATCATTGATACCTTGTTTTGCATTCATATTATTGCCTTGTATGTTGGATTGGTAGGGATGAACTTGTGTCTTGAGTCGGATCATGGCTGTGAGCAAATCTGCGAGAGCTCTCCTGGCTCCTACCAATGTCTGTGTCTGCCTGGGTACACACTGAACGAGGATGGCAAGACCTGCACAGGTGTGTATCTTTACGACTAACACATTTCTAAAGTGTAGTTGGCATTCCATCGGTTTACAGGTGTGTGTTTGTGTTTTACAGCCATCGATCTATGTGCAGACCAGAAACATGACTGCGAACAAATCTGCATTGCATCACCTGGATCCTTCACGTGCGACTGCAACACGGGATACACGCTGAACGACGACAAAAAAACCTGCACAAGTTAGTAATGCACACGTTCGTTGTATTGTTTGTGTAAACATATTGGCGTCAAAGGTGTTGTACCTGTCGTATCTGATATGTACTCAATTTAATGCTCACCCCAACTCGCTGTCTGTGTTTGTTTCAGTGATCGATTATTGTTCATTTGGGAACGACAGCTGTGAGCATCAGTGTGTCGGTGTGCTCAATGGATTTAACTGTCGTTGTAATGATGGATACTCGCTCAATGATGACTTGAAGACCTGCACAAGTTAGTAGTCTTACTTGCACTACACTTACAAAAGCGCCAGACTGACATGTTTCAATCTATGTTGTAAAATAGATGCGCACATATAAAACAAATTGAGACATGACACATTTTTGTTCTGCCTAAATGCAGGGTACATTCACAATGACAGCTTATAAAACTACTGGAATGCAGTATATACAGTACTGAAATGGCCTATATGGCCATATATTAACACATACTGTATATACTCAGATGTAGTTGTATTACAACAATGAAATAATGTAAACGTGCAACATAAGAAGGTCATTGGACAACAATGTAGAGCTGCAATAATGACATATTTTTGTAGACAAAACTTATTTTTTAGCATTTCAGCACTTCTGGTTTATCCCAAAGTCATACTTTTGTCCAAACTTCAATACTATATAGTAGGCAAAAAAGTAGTAGGCGAGGCGAGAACTATGTACGCAAAAAGTACCAGGATGACCTACCATATCCAGCAAGATCCCGAAGTGCTAATTCGATGGACCCGTTACTATCCCGTGAGCCCCCAGGAGTGGAGTTATCCAATGAAGAAGACGGGGGGCGGTGTTTTATTAAAAAATGCCCGAAAGCGGTGACGTAGCTCTATTCAAATGCAAATACGTATATTAAACAGCTGTCCCTTGTGTTTAAATTGGGCTAGTTTAATATCATTCCAGTTAATGTCCAACTTGTTGTTATGTCACGTGATGTATCAACATGGCGGATGTAGTACGTTCGAATTTATTCATACTATCCATATTCATACTATAAAGTACCTACTGTTTTAACTGTCGAATAGTAGGTACTTCATCTAATTCAGTACCTACGTCACAGTATACGATTTTGGACGCAGCCAAAGAGTCAAGATTTTCACGTTTTAATCATGACGCATAAACACACCAGTTATAGACCCACTTGTGATCTTTTAGGAGTGGTTTCCCAGACAGGGAATCGACTAGTCCGAGACTAAAATAAATGTAAGAACTGTCCAACCTGAAAACAACTTGTACTGACATATCTTAAAATACATCAGTGCCTTTTGTTTTGCCTCAAAATGCACACAAGTAATGTTTTTAGTAAGACATGTTTGTTATAACTAGTTATATTTCCTAATTAAACTAATAGTCCTGGCTTAAGCTAATCCATGTCCGGGAAACCACCCCTCAAAGTTTATATGTGCTATAGTTGCTATATGGGACTACAGATGTTAGTGGGACTTAAAATGCCATTACACACAAAATTCTTAAAAACTACTTCATCAAAATTCCCAAAAAGAGTATTTCCTCATCAGGAACAATGGTTTTAATAACCCACTAGGCTGGGCCTGTCCCCTTTTGTCCCAACGCTGGGTAAAAATGTATATATTTTATTTTTGACAGAAACACAATTTATTCTTTGTGTGAAACTATTTTTTTATAAAATGTACCCACATAAGTGCTGATAAAAAATTAGGCTAGAATAAAATGTTTCTGTTGTTTTTTTAAACTCAGAGGCTCTGATCTTTATTTTAATATATTAAATGTTGTGATCAAAAATGCTAGTTGGCAACCTTTTTTAAAAAACGCTGACAGGGAAAAGGTAAAACAGCCACTCGGATGGAAAAAACAAATCGGAAGTTTGCATAGTATTTCTGTGATGGTACTGACAAATGCATCCATATAAATAGACGGTGAGGAATGTCGCATGTGTTGACTCTGTTCTCGGTCTGTTTCAGTGATCGATTACTGTTCGTTTGGGAATGACAGCTGCGAGCACGAGTGTGTCAGTGTACTTCAAAGCTTTTACTGCCTCTGTCGTGACGGATACACGCTCAATGAAGATGAAACAACATGCACAAGTTAGTGGGGGTTAAGGATGAACACACATTCACACTTGGAGAACTTGCAAGTACCCAAAAGTTCATTCAATGAGCAGAACACTACACACTTTTAATCACATGCAATACAATGCTGTTTCTCTTAACTAACATTTTTTTGACATGGCACAGTCTGTAATGCAAAAGGAAAGAGTTTAAGGTTTTGTTTGATCTTGTGCACGGGTATAAGTTGCGCTCCAGCACACCGGCACAACTAATCTATTCTCTTCCTGTACTGTAACCAGATGGTTCATCTATTAAGCCATGAGAGATACACAACCACCCATCTAGAAAAAGAAGAAAAAAACTAATGATTCATAGTCTATGGGATAATATAATCTTTTGGATAAGCAAAAATAAATATAGCTTTGCCAACCAAACCATTGCCATTGGCTTAGGAGAAGACCATTTAAACAGCATAACTGTTCTGAAACCAGACAAGCACAGCTTGATTTCTACTTTCATGCTTTTTTTGCTTTGCCAAAATCTTTTCTAACTATTCCTTGCCTGTTCCAGTGATCGATTATTGTTCATTTGGGAATGACAGCTGTGAGCATCAGTGTGTCAGTGTGCTCAATGGTTTTAAATGCCAATGTAATGATGGATACTCGCTCAATGATGACGAGAAGACCTGCACAAGTTAGTGAAAACCCAAAACCATTCTGCTTTCAATTTATTCATAAATTCTCTAAGTCTTCATCAATTCTTCTGCAGTTTTTTCAATTGTTTACCATCAGTATTTGGGGAGTCCATTTGTAAATGATTAAGGACTTTTTAAACAGTGGGTGTAATATCATCAACCTTTACTGTGCGGTTTATTTAAATTAGGTCACAATAACAAAACAGAATTGTAGTTTGCATGCTCTGAACTCACAATTTCATTTGAAACAAGAAGCTAAAAACATCAGTATTGGTAGATGTCATTCTAAGTAATCGAATATTAGTATCGGCACAGCGATTTTGTATTGGTGCATCCCTAGTTTTATTAGAACGTGTGATGGTCCAAAGCAACTTCATTAAAGATTGTTCTCTCCCAAAATCTTGATAGACAATTGATAAAAAATGTAAAGAAAGCAAATTGCATTTTTTTTGCACAGCACCTCACATCTTCAAATTCTAATACATGTAATCTATATTTAGTGATCGATTACTGTTCATTTGGGAATGACAGCTGTGAGCATCAGTGTGTCGGTGTGCTCAATGGTTTTTACTGCCAGTGTAATGATGGATACTCGCTCAATGATGACAAGAAGACCTGCACAAGTTAGTGAAGAAAACATAATGAAACATCACACAAATACACATAATCACAGTTAACCCTACTGAAAAGGCCAGCCTAAAACTAGCCTAAACTGATTGGCTGGTTCTAGCTGGCCCCCCAGCCTGGTTTTAGCTGGTTAAGCTGGTGTAGCAGGCTTGATTTAGAATGGTTTTGGCCACTTTTTTAGGGAGAACAGCTGACCCAACAGCTAAAACCAGTTGACCCATTAGCCTCACCAGTCTGGAAGACCAGCTTAAACCAGCTACTTTCATCTTATACCACCTTAGACCAGCCAACCCAGCTTGGTATAGCTGGTTTATACTGGCCTTTTCAGTGGGGAAAAGAAATTCCAATTTGCTTTTTAAGGGCAAAGTCAAAATGTTACCAAACATTTTGCAATTTGCCAACTCTTTGGCTGCTTGTTTCACTCAGAGCTTCTTTGCTTTTTTCTGCTTGTTCCAGTGATCGATTACTGTTCATTTGGGAATGACAGCTGTGAGCATCAGTGTGTCAGTGTGCTCAATGGTTTTTACTGCCAGTGTAATGATGGATACTCGCTCAATGATGACAAGAAGACCTGCACAAGTTAGTGAAGAAAACAATGAAATCTCACATCAACACATTCACAGTTTAACCCTACTGAAAAGGCCAGCTAAAACCAGCCTAACCGAATTGTCTGGTTTTAGCTGGTCCCCCAGCCTGGTTTTAGCTGGTTAAGCAGGTTGGATTTTAGAGGGTTTTTGGTTATTTTTGGGAGACCAGCAGACCTAACAGCTAAAACCAGTTAACCCATCAGCTTCACCAGGCTGGAAGACCAGCTTGACCAGCTTTGCCAGTCTTGGAGGACCAGCTTAAACCAGCTACTGTACTTCCAACCAACTTAGACCAGCCAACCCAGCTTAGCCAAACTGTCCAAAGCTTCCAGCCTGGTATAGCTGGTTTATACTGGCCTTTTCAGCGGGGAATGAAATCCCAACTTGCTTATATTGGGCAAAGTCAAAATGTTACCAAACATTTTGCAGTTTGCCAACACTTTGGCTGCTTGCTTTGCTTTGAGCTTCTTTTCTTTTCTCTGCCCTTTCCAGTGATCGATTACTGTTCATTTGGGAACGACAGCTGTGAGCATCAGTGTGTCAGTGTGCTCAATGGTTTTTACTGCCAGTGTAATGATGGATACTCGCTCAATGATGACAAGAAGACCTGCACAAGTTAGTGAAGAAAACAATGAAATCTCACATCAACACACATAATCACAGTTCAACCCTACTGAAAAGTCCAGCTAAAACCAGCCTAAACTAATTGTCTGGTTTTAGCTAGTCCCCCAGTCTGATTTTAGCTGGTTAAGATTGTGTAGCAGGCTGGATTTAGAGGCTTTTAAGACACTTTTTGGGAGTCAAGCTGACCTAACAGCTAAAACCAGCTGACCCATCAGCTTAACCAGATTGGGAGGACAAGCTTAAACCAGTTCCTTCTATCTTAAACCAACTTAAACCAACCCAGCTTAGCCAAACTGGCCAAGCTTCCAGCCTGGTCAAGCTGGTGGGTCAACTGGTCTTCCAACTTGACCAACTAAAAAGTGTCCAAAACCCCTCTAAAACCAGCCTGCTACACTATCTTAACCAGCTAAAACAAGGCTGGGCTTTTCAGTGGGGAATAGAAATCCCAACTTGCTTTTAAGGACAAAGTCAAAATGTTACCAAACATTTTGCAATTTCCAGCTCTTTGGCTGCTTTTTCCACTCTGAGCTTGTTTTATTTCCTCTGCTTGTTTTAGTGATCGATTATTGTTCTTTTGGGAATGACAGCTGTGAGCATCAGTGTGTCAGTGTGCTCAATGGTTTTTACTGCCAGTGTAATGATGGATACTCGCTCAATGATGACAAGAAGACCTGTACAAGTTAGTAAAGAAAACATAATGACATCTCACACCAACACACATTATCATAGTTCAACCCTACTGAAAAGGCCAGCTAAAACCAGCCTAAACTGATTGGCTGGTTTTAGCTGGTCCCCCATCCTGGTTTAAGCTGTGTAGAAAGCTGGGTTAGAGTGGTTTTGGACACTTTTTGAGAGACCAGCTGACCCACCAGCTAAAACCAATTAACCCACCAACCAAAACCAGTTAACCCACCAGCTTGACCAGACTGGAAGACCAGCTTCACCAGCTTTTCCAGGCTGGGAGGACTACCTTAAACCAGCTACTTCCATCTTAAACCAACTGAGACCAGCAAACCAGCTTAGCCAAACTGTCCAAGCTTCAAGCCTGTTCAAGCTGGTGGATCAACTGGTCTTTTAGCCTGACCAGCTAAGACCTTCTGTGTCCAAAATTCCTCTAAAACCAGCCTGCTACACTAGCTTAACCAAGCTGGGGAAACCAGCTACAGTAAAACCAGCTTAACCTGGTTTTAGCTGGCCTTTTCAGTACGAATCCCTGCTTGTTTTTAAGGGAAAAGTCAAAATGATACTAAACATTTTGCAGTTTGCCAACTCTTTGGCTTCTTGATTCACTCTGAGTTTCTTTTCTGTTCTCTGCCCATTTCAGTGATCGATTACTGTTCATTTGGGAATGATAGCTGTGAGCATCATTGTGTCAGTGTGCTTAATGGCTTTTACTGCCAGTGTAATGATGGATACTCGCTCAATGATGACAAGAAGACCTGCACAAGTTAGTGAAAAAACATGATGAAATCTCACACCAACACATATATGCACAGTTTAACCCTACTGAAAGGCCAGCCTAAAACCAGCCTAAATAAATTGTCTAGTTTTAACTGGTCCACAGCTTGGTTTTAGCTGGGTAAGCAGGCTGGATTTATATGGTTTTGGGCCACTTTTTTGGGAGACCAGGTGACCTAACAGCTAAAACCAGTTGATCCATCAGCTTCACAAGGCTGAAAGACCAGCTTGACCAACTTAACCAGCTTTGCTAGGCTGGGAGTACTATCTTTAACCAGCTAATTCCATCTTAAACCAACTAAGCCAAACTGGCCAAGTTTCCAGCCTGGTCAAGCTGGTTTAAGCTGGTGGGTCAACTGGCCAGCAAAGACCTACTAAAAAGTGTCCAAAACCTCTCTAAAACCAGCCTGCTTCACTATCTTAACCAGCTAAAACTTACTTATTCATTTACCTGACGCTTTTATACAAAGCGACTTACAAGTGCTATATATGTCAGAGGTCGCACGCCTCTGGAGCAACTAGGGGTTAAGTGTCTTGCACAAGGACACATTGGTGAGTCACAGTGGATTCCAACCCGGGTCTCTCACACCAAAGGCAAGTGTCTTATCCACTGCGCTATCACCACCCCAGGCTGGGAGACCAGCCAACCAACTTATGCTGGTTTTAGCTGGCCTTTTCCGTGGGGAATAGAAATCCCAACTTTTTATTTACTGTAAGACCAAAGTCAACATGTTACCAAACATTTTGCAATTTCCCAACTCTTTGGCTGCTTGTTTCACTCTGAGCTTCTTTTCTGTTCTCTGCCCATTCCAGTGATCGATTACTGTTCATTTGGGAATGATAGCTGTGAGCATCAGTGTGTCAGTGTGCTCAATGGCTTTTACTGCCAGTGTAATGATGGATACTCGCTCAATGATGACAAGAAGACCTGCTCAAGTTAGTAAAGAAAGAATAATAAAATCCCACACCAACACACATAATCACAGCTTTACCCTACTGAAAAGGCTTAAACTGATTGGGTGGTTTAGCTGGCCCCCAAGCCTGGTTTAAGCTGGTTAAGCTGGTGTAGCAAACTGTGTTTATAGGGGTTTTGGCCACTTTTTTGGGAGACCAGCTGACCCACCAGCTAAAACCAATTAACCCAACCAGAAACCTGCTTACAGTAGGTAAACTGGCCAAGCTCCCAGCCTGGTCAAGCTGGTTGGTCAACTGGTCTTTCAGCCTAACCAGCTAAGACCTGCTAAAACAGTGTCCATAACCCCTCAAAAACTAGCCTGCTAAACTAGTTTAACCAGCTAAAACAAGGCTGGGAGACCAGCTACAGTAAAACCAGCTTAGCCTGGTTTTAGCTGGCCTTTTCTGTACGAATCCCAGCTTGAGTTTTCAGGGCAAAGTTAAAATGTTACCAAACATTTAGCACTTTGCAAACTCTTTGGCTGCTTGTTTTACTCAGAGCTTCTTTGCTTTTTTTCTGCTTGTTCCAGTGATCGATTACTGTTCTTTTGGGAATGACAGCTGTGAGCATCAGTGTGTCAGTGTGCTCAATGGTTTTTACTGCCAGTGTAATGATGGATACTCGCTCAATGATGACAAGAAGACCTGCTCAAGTTAGTAAAGAAAACATAATGACATCTCACACCGACACACATAATCACAGTTCAACCCTACTGAAAACGCCAGCCTAAAAAGTGTAGAAAACCCCTCTTTAACCAGCTTGCTACACCAGCTTAACCAGCTAAAACCAGGCTGGTATCCCCTACTGAAAAGGCCAGCCTATGCTGGTTTTAACAGGCCTTTTCAGTAGGGAATATTAATCCCAGCTTGTTTTTAAGGGTAAAGTCAAAATGTTACTAAATATTTTGCACTTTGCCAGCTCTTTGGCTTCTTGTTTTGCTTTGAGCTTCTTTTTTCTTCCCGTTCCAGTGATCGATTACTGTTCATTTGGGAATGACAGCTGTGAGCATCAGTGTGTCAGTGTGCTCAATGGCTTTTACTGCCAGTGTAATGAAGGATACTCGCTCAATGATGACAAGAAGACTTGCACAAGTTAGTGAAGACCCAAAATCAAACCTCACACAAATGCACATGATCACAGTTTAATACAAATCCCAACATGCCTTAAAGGGCAAAGTCAAAATGTTTCCAAACATTTTGCAGTTTGCCAGCTCTTTGGCTGCTTGTTTCATTCAGAGCTTCTTTGCTTTTCTCTGCTTGTTCCAGTGATCGATTATTGTTCATTTGGAAATGACAGCTGTGAGCATCAGTGTGTCACTGTGCTCAATGGTTTTTACTGCCAGTGTAATGATGGATACTCGCTCAATGATGACAAGAAGACCTGTCCAAGTTAGTGAGGCCAAACAAGCCATTTCAGATCTTTATATGTAAACCCAAAGCTTGCGGGCATGCTTGCATTTTTTCAAAATTGTATTCCTTTTCCCTTTTAACATTTTCTTAAATCAGACCATTTTTATTGGGATAGTTCACCCAAAATGAAAACTCATCAGTTACCTTCATGTCATTCTACATTTGTAGGACTTTTATTTATTCTGTTGAGAAACATAAAAGGTTGACGTTGTCCTTAGAAGAAAGTTATACAGGTAGTACATAACACAAGTTTGAGTAAATATAAACAGAAGTAGGCTACTGTATAGTTTTGGGTGAACCATGCCTTTAATTTTACGCCAGCTTGTTGGACTCTTAACTTTCGAATGTTTATTTTAATCACTTGTAAGGCGTAAGAAAACACTAAACAGCAACTTTTGGGTGCTTGTCTGTGTTTATCTTTAGAATTTTCTTGACATCTTGCTTTTTGCTCTTTCTAAAGTTTGTTTCTTGCTTTTCTTTGCCCGTTCCAGTGATCGATTACTGTTCATTTGGGAATGACAGCTGTGAGCATCAGTGTGTCAGTGTGCTCAATGGTTTTTACTGCCAGTGTAATGATGGATACTCGCTCAATGATGACAAGAAGACCTGCACAAGTTAGTGAGGCCAAACAAGCCGTTTCAGATCTCTATATGTTAACCCAAATCTTGCATGCATGCTTGCATTGTTTCAAAATTGTATTCCTATTCTTCTTTTAAAATTTTCCTTGATCGGTAGCTGCTTTGTGGTCAGCTATTATGGTACCACAATTTGCAGACTATAAAATGACTTTTTTGCATGTTCTGTGCTAGTTAGGGTTGTATTTTATAATACAAGCGGTGTAGGTCGTGGATGCACTTGTGGTCAAGGGTTTCCGATTAAAATCGTTTAAACTCTTGCTGGAAATTACAGCTTCTGGTACTAACTATTTGTAGTAGATGGTGGTCTACAAATCATCATTGTCAATCTAGTTAGTGCTTGGACCAGCAACAAAACTCCAGAAACCACCTGGACCACCCTAAGCAGACATGGTTGACATGTTATACAAAGCTATTAATGTATTATACATTAGATTTGTCATTCTAGTAATACTAAACCAGTATTGCATTGGTTTCTGTCTTTTAGTGATCGACTATTGCTCCTTTGGCAATCACAGTTGTGATCATAAGTGTGTTGGTGTGCTCAATGGTTTCTACTGTCTCTGCAATGAAGGATACTCTCTACAGGAGGACGGAAAGACCTGCAAGTGTACGTATGAGACATCAAACAGATGTTATAGTGCTTCACAGTTCACAGCGGCTTGGATCAAAGCATCTGCAATTGCATAAATGCATATTTAGTACTGATTTTAAAGAGAAAGCATTCACAAAGTTTTTTTTTTTTGGCATTCACAACCAAGATCACTTGTAATTATAGTGTAATCTGATAAGTAACATCACAAAAATATTTTTGACCCATGCTGCATTACTTTTTCGCTACTTAAAATCAACTGGCACGGAAGTGTCCCCCCCCTTCATGCCTGATGGACTCCCCAGACTTTGGCCTTGGAAAACTGTAAAGTTCACAAAATATCAAGTGGGCCGTTTATCATGTTTTTAGTTGACCAGACATCCCTTTACCAGATTTCCTTTACACACTTAAACCCCATTCACACAGACCTCTGGTCCCAGAAAATACCAGTAAAATTGCCAGACAAGCGTCTGTGTGAACAAAAACTTGTTCCGTTAATCTTCTGGGATCGTTGCCGGAAAGAGGACCTAGTAAGATACGCGGGTAACCCTCTGTGTGAACAAGAAGCCGCAAGAATGCCCTAAAGGGCGTGTCGAAGTGAGGACGCGCGCGTCATCATCACAACACAAGTTATGGTTCAGCTCCTTACAACGAGAGATAACATGCATATAAACATTCACCACAAGAAATGTTGCAAACTAGATTGAAGCAGTTATCAGGAAATGATATATGAGACGCATAAACAATGACGCACGTGCTGTAGTGAGGACGCGCGTGTCATGGCAACATGAAGTTGGTTCAACTCTTTAAAATGAGGGATTTACAACATTCACTACGAGAAATGTCAGCAAACTGGACTGAAGCAGATATCAGGTAAGTTAGCTCGTTACTTACTGCGTTGAAACGGAGATCATTCAGCAGCATAAAAGAATATCGCGTCACATGCTCATTTGAGCCATAATTAACGAAAATACCCGCATGTCAAATATCCACTCTGAAGCTGAGATCATTCACCAGCATAGAACTGTGCGTTCACGCGCTCCTTTGTAGTCTTATTATAAACAAAAATGCACGCGAGTTGTTTCTGGAGAGAGAAATAATATATAATATGCAAACTTCAGACGTTGCGTAGAAGAGAGGGCGGGACTTTCAACAGGTCACGTGTCTTTCCGGGACCATCAGATGCCGTGTAATCTTGGCAGTGTGAACAAACAAAAACTCTCAACCATTCCGGAAAAATCCAGGATGCATTTTACGTGTATTTCCCGGAATGTCTGTGTGAAAAGGGCTTTAGTGTTGTGTAACTCACCTTGCTACAATGGGTCAGTTAATCCAACATATGTAGGGTATCGTGATGCAAAACTTCTTATAGAAAATCAATGCATGTATTAAACTATATAATTATATAGAATCTAAGAATGTATAGTCACAAATACACTCCAACACACCTGCTATACATGCATATATGGATCAAAACACAATGCTTATCCAAAATCACATGCCTGCCTTTCAGTTTATATATATATTAAAATGTAAATGCAAAATCTGTGCCCATATTAAATTAAGGGAGATACCAAGGAGATCGTCCACTTATGAACAAATCTAGGCATCATATCACCAACCATCAGAAATCACATTTCTTTTCTAATTTGATGTTAGGGAAAATGTGAATCTGAAGAATAAATATTGCAATTATTTTATAATAGTACTGCTGTTCTGACTATGATATTCACTGTTCATGGTTGTTGTTTCGCCTCCTGTAGCGGATAACTTATGCAACACGGTTGAACATGGTTGTGAGCACCAATGTGTGAGCACTCCGGGATCGTACCACTGCATATGTCCCGAGGGTCATCTGCTCCAGGACGACGGCAAGACTTGCACAAGTACTGCAACTTCTCATTCATTTACTACAGCTGGGATTTCCCCACACTTTTATTTTATTTGGGGAAATGCCGAAACTCATTCCAGAGAATGTCATTTTTGTGTTTTTTCTTGAAATGGTTAAAGCTGAAGTATGTAATTTTCTTTATTATTGCTCGATTCATAGGTTGCCATTTCTGTAATCACTGCCTCTATAGGGCTTTTAAAAGATCTGCTGTTGGGAATTACGTACTACTAGTGTAGTAGTTACATACTGGTATTAGTGCACAATTCGAAGGTTATGCATACTGTTACGCATACTACAATGCATAGTGGTATCATAGGTTATACAATTTGCAGTATGCATACTATGTAATGTTGTATACTTTTATGTATATGTGGTTTTGGTGTTTTAACATTTGCAATAGTTAAAAGTGAAATATGTAATTTTCTAGTGCACAATTCATAGTTATATGTGTATGCATAGTAGTATAGGCTATTCAATTTAGTATGCATAGTATGTCGTATAAAACCACAGCACACTGAGAATGTTATTTTTCTATTAACACATGCAATGGTTAAAGGTGAAGTATGTAGTTTACTTTATAGTGCACGATTCGTGGGTTATGTGTATTATAATAATGCATAGGAGTATAGTAGGTTATATGATTTATACTATGCATACGATGTAGTATACAACCAGAGCACACTGAAAATGCTATATACTTTGTAGTGTGTCATTGTGGTGTTTTAACACTTGCAATGGTTAAAGGTATAGTATCCATTTTTTATTAGTGGACAATTCGTTGGTTATGCGTAATATAACGTGCAGTAGTATAATAGGTTAAGCAATTTGTAGTATGCATACTATGTAATATATAACCAGAGCATACTGAGAATGTTATATATTTTGTAGGTGTGCCATTTTTCTTTTAACACTTGCAATGGTTAAAGTTGAAGTATGTAGTTTACTTTATAGTGCACGATTTATAGGTTATGTGTATTATAATAATGCATAGTAGTATAGTAGTTTATACGATTTATACTAAGCATACAATGTAGTATACAACCAGAGCACACTGAAAATGCTATATACTTTGTAGTGTGTCATTGTGGTATTTTAACACTTGCAATGGATAAAGTTATAGTATGCATTTTTTATTAGTGCACAATTTGTTGGTTATGCGTAATATAACGTGCAGTAGTATAATAGCTTAAGCAATTTGTAGTATGCATACTATGTAATATATAACCAGAGCATACTGAGAATGTTATATATTTTGTAGGTGTGCCATTTTTCTTTTAACCCTTGCAATGGTTAAAGTTGAAGTATGTAGTTTACTTTATAGTGCACGATTTGTGGATTATGTGTATTATAATAATGCAAAGGAGTATAGTAGGTTATATGATTTATAATATGCATACGATGTAGTATACAACCAGAGCACACTGAAAATGCTATATACTTTGTAGTGTGTCATTGTGGTGTTTTAACACTTGCAATGGTTAAAGGTATAGTATGCATTTTTTATTAGTGCACAATTCGTTGGTTATGCGTAATATAATATGCAGTAGTATAATAGGTTATATTATAGTATAATAGATACTATTTAAAATATAACCAGAGCACACTGAGAATGTTATGTGCTTTATATTTTATGCTTTTTTGTGTGTTTCAACACTTGTAATTGTTAAAAAATTATACCACTTTTGCTTTATAATAAAAATACCTGTACAAACGTGTTATACACGGCTAATTCTATTTCTCTTCTACCAGCATGCCGATCTTCCATCATCGACCTGGTCCTCCTCATCGACGGCTCCAAAAGCGTGCGGCCAAATAATTTTGAACTCGTCAAGCAGTTTGTGAACCAAGTGGTGGATCAGCTGGACGTGTCATCTAAAGGCACACGCGTGGGTCTCGTCCAGTATTCCAGCCGAGTTCGGACAGAGTTTCCCCTCAGCATGTACCAGACGAAGGATGAGATCAAGAAGGCCGTGATGAGCGTGGAATACATGGAGAAGGGAACCATGACAGGCATGGCTCTCAAACACATGGTGGAAAACAGCTTCTCCGAGCCTGAGGGAGCCCGTCCGGCCCAGAAGAACATCCCACGGGTCGGTCTGGTCTTTACTGATGGTCGCTCACAGGATGACATTACAGAGTGGGCCAAGAAGGCAAAGGATGCAGGTATTGTGATTTAGATTAAGAAATTAAAGTTGCAAAACACTGAAAGAATTACTCCTGAATGATTAGATACACTGTTAGATGTCGCTGTAGATTTAGCAGCACTGTACTGTAAAAATCCACAGTACTATACTGTATGTGTACATTACAGTACAGTACTGCAGTTCATAATGCATTCTGGGTAAATTTGTTTGAGCGGGAAAATTTTACAGTATATTTTGGTCTTGATGTAACCTTGCTGTAGCCATTGCTGTAATGTGCCAGGTGTACTTGCATTAATCAGTGAAAGTGCGCCAACGTCAAATCACACAGACAGAGGGAGAGCACAACTCTTGGCTGCAGCTGAAGGAGGACGATTGATTTCTGTCAGTTCGGTAAGTTTGAAATATTTCTGTTTCATGAAAACTTAATTTTTACTTTAAGAATGTTGTCAATAGTTTGTCACAATATTGTTTTAAACGTGCAATGAGAGAGAAAAACGGTCGCCAACAAAGTTTCAATCTCCCTCAGAAAGTAAGCTAACGTAAACGTTACACACAGATGTCTACCGCTGCTTTAACTCGCTTTACACCTTTTTAAATGAATATAGGGTTGTTTTAACTAAATTATGACGGTTTGGTGAGTTTATATTGTGTTGAAAGTGTGGTGACAATGAAACTATTTTTAACGAAATGGACAAAGACAACCCGCCAGCGCGGTCTTGCGGTCCCAGCATAACGGTCGTTGACGGCGTTTCATCCGTTCAGTTAGCGTCAGAGAAAAGTATGAAGTTCGACTGTTTGGTAAGGCTGACTCGTGGTTGTAAACAGATAGGACTTGACACGCCGTACACAGCATACTGTAGTACCGAACTCCTCCACAGAAGTGAAAACAAGAAACCTCATATTTAACTGGATACATGCATCGAACTCATCGCAGCTTTAACTTCGACCAAATATAATTCAGACCTGGGCTCATCTTAATATCAGATGAACGAAAGGGATTGCCGCGCTTATTGTTGTTGTTATTATATTACGGTAACTTATATCAGCAAAAGCAGAGAATATCTTCTCTTAAGCGTTTTACACGCCCAGTAAGTTGTCCAATACATTTTTATGGCATATTGTTTCCACCACTTCAGATGCATTACACGCTGTATATATAAGTTTCCAAAACACATCAAATCAATGCACGAAAAGAGAATGGGCTCTGCATTTACGTACCTTTGTCTTCTCGTCTCTGTCATCTGATCCTTCATCTCTTGATGTAAAAATAGTCCATTATAACATCGTGTAGAAAACTGGCATCACCAGGATTGCTCAGATTTAGGCGATCATGTTTATCTTTAAAGTGAGCAGCTAGCTACTAACTTGTTAAAAAACTTTGCGTGAAATAGTGTTACACCGCAGCCGTCCGGGTAAAACATTAAAGGGACAGTCTTTTTACCTTGTCACTATAAATCGCTATTTTCTGCACTAAACGAGACATTTTCAGAGATTTTCTGTAGACAAGATGTTATAGAATAATAATTTAAAAAAGACTTATTTAGATATTTATATATAATATATAATATAACAACTAATATATATATATATATATATATATATATATATATATATATTTGTTTTACAACTGACTTAACACTTACAGTAATGTTTTATTTGTTAGCATAGCATGATATTAGATTTAAACACTTAATACATTTTTAAATCAATCACTTTGTCTCTGCACAATGAACATTATCAAATATTATTAATGTTGTAAAATATATTGTTCATTGTTAGTTCATATTAGCTAAGGCATTACCAAATGTTAAGGAATAAACTCTTATAGTAAAGTGTTACTAAATTTTCTTTTACCATTTCCTTCACAATGTCTACTTATTTCTATGGCTAACAGATTTTGTAACATTTGTCTTTTTTACAGTCTTACCATTGCTTGTAAGCTGGATTGGGTAAGATGGATCATCTTTAAAGGCACCAGGCAAGTACATGATGTACAGTTACAAGTCATGTATTTTTTCGACTGCAATATTAAATGCTTTCACGTCACATGTAAAAGTACACAGGAATGTGCTGATCACTTTTTATTTGTAGTTTACATGAGTGTCATTGCACTTTTCAGGAGTTAAGGCAGATGTGGAGGCACAATGGGTGACACCAGACACACACCAAGCACATTGTTCGGTAAGTTTGCACTTTACCACTACAGTTTCTTTAAATACCCATGTATACACTCATTCACAATTCCCACACACAACACTGTAACACGACCATACACAACATGTACACAATTGTCTTAGTTTGCCATGTAGAAATATACAAACAGAAATATTCAGACTTTGGTTATAAGAAATTTAATTTAATAATTGTATTTATTTAGCAGAGGTGTCCCTGGACTTTATTGACAAAAGATTTTGTTTTCAGAATAAAAAGTTGTGTCCAAATCAGTAACAATTGTACTTTCTGTTCAGGACATTCAATCATGACATGATCCATGTGGATGCTGTCCATTGAGGAAAGAGTTTGTTCAGCGGTAAGTGAATCTTCTGTATTTTAATGTAATTAGGTGTGGAACAGTAGAATAAGAGCAAAAGGTTTCAGAATAGGGGTAAATTCAAGGCTGAGTTAAATTTTTAAAGAATCTTTTTCTATCTTATATTTGTTGACTTAATGTTTATGATATTTCTAACAGGTTTCTGGATAGAATTAATTCCAAAGATGGGAAAAAGTGCACATCCAGACAAGGAGCAAGCAAAAAGACAAGGAACTTGGTGCAGAGAAAAGCTGTGGCCATTAACCCCCATGTGAACAGCTTCATGCAGTCCCTGATTGAGTTCGAATGGACGACTTCAAAGTAAAGGCCACTGTGGTCTGTCTGCCATTTTAATGCATTTATTTTTAGTGTTAAATGAAATTCAAGTAGAATATTTAAAACTATGGGCCAGTGTTCTTTTTACCACAGTGAAATGTTACCTTTTAGTCGATGATGGACTTTAAACTGAAAACTTCAAACTAGGGAACAGTGTTCTATTTGCCAGAGTTAAATATGTTACAGCAGGGGTCTCCAAACTTGTTTATACTTGTTGATTTTATTTTATGTTACTTGATTATATGTTTATTATTGTTTAAAATCTTGTTTTAAATGTTTTGTTTCAATTAAATGTTTTTTTAAATAAAATTTTGATACAAACATTGCTTGGATTGCCTTTTAATTCATTATGTCATGTCAAGGATAGCATTTTTACCATATTAATAACTATAGATTTAAACCTAAATCTCTATCTATTTTATATAATATTATTGTATTAACTGTAATAAGTAATAAATAGTATTTATGGGTCAATATAGACATTACAGTAAATTACTGTAAAAATAGACTACTGTAATAAAATATTGTAAAATTACAGTACAGTACTGCTTTGTAACTATACAGTACTAGTTTGTGTACTGTAAAATGGTATTACAGTACAGTACTGTAAACCCAAAATACAGTAACTTACTGGCAACCGTGCTGCCAGTACCGTACTGTAAAAATACAGGGAAATCGTTAACAGTGTATGTAAGCAAAACTATCTAACACGTAACTGCTTGTTTTTCTCTAATATGAGTTCAAAGCCTATTTATAGCTTTTCTTGGAAGTACCTGCTATGTTCTGTTAGACATGGCCATGATAAGACTGCAGTGTGTGTGTTTTGTTTGTTCAGGAATCACAATGTATGCAGTCGGTGTGGGCAAAGCCGTAGAGGATGAATTACGAGTGATTGCTTCAGATCCTGTGGAAAAACACTTCTTTTACTCGGCCGACTTCACTGCCATCACTCAAATCGCTGAGAATCTCAATTTCAACGTCTGCGCAGGTAAGTCTGACATCCAAAGGTCAAATGATGGCTGAACATCTAAATTCGCAATTAAATTGAAAATTGTAACTTGTTTTGGAACATTGTGGTAATTTTTGACATATCTGTGAGCTTACTTAATTTTTTTTTATTCATGTGCCCTCATAATCTTAAATCAAAAACGCAAATCTCCTCCCCTCCTCAAAACGATCTCTCTTTACTTCTGGTTATATGGTATGGTAGGTGGACGGGGTCCGGGAAAAGATTTCAGCGATTTGCAAATAACAACATGACCCAACTTTCAACGGTCTAATCAGTTCGCGATGGTCGAATTGAAGTCCAGCCCTGCGTTTTTACATTTCAGAAGTCGTTTCACTTGGATATACGTCACCACAATAAGACAATCGCCACTCCCATTTTATAGCGACTTTAGCTATTTTCCCGCCATTGACGAGTTATCAATTTAGAGAAAACCACTGTTATCCACTAGATGGCGCACTTACCCAATTCATAAAAAACTGAAGCAAATTTTATTTTTACTAATTTTACACTCCGTGTATGTTTTGATAATCGTTCTGAATCTGATCTCTCACAAAATTCCTTCACAAAAATGCAAAAATTCCTTCATTTCTTGCTTTTTGCAAGAAAAAATTATAGATTTTTAAAGACAAATAACCATATTAAAGAGTTTATAAGCAGAGAAGAAATATAGATAGGATGAAACGGTTTTTTTTTCCATTTTGATTGTTTGTTTATTGTTTGTGGGAAAGCAGAGGGTCTGTTCTTTCATTTGATATATTTTTATGCTTATATATTTTTTGAAGAAATTTTTTCTTGAATGCATATTGTGAAACTTGTGAAAATTACAAATGCTGCCGAGCAACTTTTCAAAAAAAGGCTGGCGGCGATTCCCGGCAAATGAGTTAATATAACAACTTATGTTAATATCAGCTTGGTCATCTGCATTTTCTGGATCAGATTCGGGCTTGTGTTGATAATGTAGTTAAAACAATATTATCCCCTGAAAGTATTGCTTTGGGAGCTGATCTTCCAAATATGGTAAGGAGCGTTACATTTCCTTCTCACGCTTGAGGTATTCGGCCAATCACAATGCACTGGATAGCTGGCCAATCAGGGCACACGGCGCTTTTCAGAACAATGGGCTTTTTTAATTTGGCGTGCTTCAGAAGTGTGGGCATAAAAAGCAACTGTAATGTATTTTATGTGAAAAATAATGTGTTTTTAAACCATAAACTACTTAAAGACATTGCATTGCACCAAATAATGTTATTTTTAACAACGTCATAATGAAACACAACTGAGAACTATATCAAATCTGAGCGCTATGAAAGAGAAACTTATGAACAGTAAATCTTTCCTCTGTGAACTTCTAATAGACATGAAAATGATGCATGAATGCGCTCAGTGTTAAACATTACACACACTAACAGTCCACAATAAGCTGTTCAATGGCGCCATCTGGTGTCGTTTAAGAGACTCACAGCATCTACCTGTAAGGCTTTACAGGTATGCAAAACTTTGCATAATGAAATAATCTTTGTCTCTTGTGTCTTTCTGTTTTCAGCTGAGAGTCAAGGGGAGATTGAGGTGAAAGAGCCCTGCGCTTGTGAAAATCTTGTAGAGTTCCAGGAGGCCACCATGAACGCTTTGGGCCAACTCAACCAGAAACATATCCTTTACATATTAAGGGAAGTTCCTTTAAAAACACTTTTTATTCTTTTATCAGTTTTTACACTGTCACAATAGTGTGCACAATGCAGGATTTTGAACTAGCGTTTCTTAATGCAGTATTCAAACTTGGCCACTCATCTAGCTGGATGAACATTGCTTTGGTGGTTATTTTAAGACATTTGACAAGTAAGGTGTGCGTTTTACAGAAAAATACTCAACAATTGTGACACATTTCTCAACCAATGAGAATAAAGCTTTCAACAGGCCCGTGGTATAATAAACCTTAAAAAGTTTTGCATAATTCAGTGTGTGGCCACTTGAGTGACAGGTGGATTGCCGCTTTTGAACTAGGTGGGTGTGGTTTTAGCAACCTAATGCCTCAGCTCCACCCACTTTCTGCCTCTTTGTCTATTTTTGGTTACCCGGCAGTGACGTGCGGTGACATGCTCCCAAGAAGGCAATTGCTGGCCCCGCCCACTTTGGGCTTCAAAATGGGTTGTGGCTAGAAGGGACACAGTGAACGGTGAAATCTCGCCGTATGAGCACTGTTTTCATTGTAATCCTACCCCCAAACCTAACCGTAAACCCAACATTGTTGGATATTTCGGTGTTTGCTTTATCCCTTCTAGCCAAAACTTCAAAAATGCTCTTCTGAAATGCTCTTACGGGCGACGTCATGGATACTAGGTCCATGTTTTATACAGTCTATGGTAAACTTTCAGCACTTAAATTATATATTTTTAAATAATACACAAATTTACAAAACTCCATGTTTTGCACTGACAAATTGAAAGTTACTTTGTTGTTTTATTTCACAATTTTCACCAGTATGACAAAACAAACGTTTCAACTCAGAAAAAGCCTTCTTCTGTGTCTGCGTTTTGTCCTCCTTGTGAAAAATGTCAAATAATAAGCAATTAAACTGATAAAAATCTTGCGCAGTCCACAAAGATTTTAAGGTTAAGCATCCCAGGGTTTCCCGCAGAAAATTTGTTAGTTAAGGTGGTAGGGTTGTGCAGGTGGGCGGCCCGGGGGCGTGGCAATCAAAGGGGCGTCATGATGAAAATATTTTATTTAAAACACTCAAATAAAACTCAATTTTGAAGAAACTATGACAGAAAATGAACACATACTAGATAAGTAATGAATTAAATGTTTTATCAACAGGCTAGTTATCCTCCAGACAGTGACGGATCATGTCTTTCTCTCTTTTCGGCCATGTGGCGTTTGGTGGAATTATTTTTTTGGACGACTTAGTTAAGGTGGTAGGATATCCCAGCTTAGGTGGGCCGCCTGAACTGAAAAGTGCTGCGGGAAACCCTGCTCCTCTTATGAAAATTAATCATTTTATCGTTTTATTGTGCAGTAACCATGGTTGTTTTCTGGTTACCATGGTTTTACTACAGTAACCATGTTTTGTTTTAACTGTAGTAAAACCATAGTTAATTATAATAAGGGTCGCTATTATTTTTGCTTGACTTCTGTAAGTCCTAAACTTTGGCAAAGTCATCATTTACTATTTGCACTGTGGAAATGAAGGATTAAAGTGCATGGCTTGTTTAAAATATGTTTTGAGCCTCTGTAAAGACCACTGTGGGTGGCGCAGAGGACTAAAAGGCTCAGCAAATGTTTCTGTAATATTAATATGTTTGTATTGTACACGTACACCTTTGGCACTTCTATACAGTATAAGGTCTGTAGATTTATACGTAATACACAGAGGCTTAGCAGAAGTTGAACAGAAGCCCCTGTGTAAAGCGAGACAGAGGGGTCTTATTGTATCTGCCACAGTGATCTCTTCCAGACCGACCCTTCTGGTTTGGCTCCTCACACAAACCTCAGTGACCGTAGCCTTCAATGGCTCTTTGTTGTCAATCTTAAACTCGGGATCATTCATCAAATCTCAAATAATCCTCTGTTCTCTCACTGAGTCCAGAAACAGATGTTTCTCAATTTGAATGTTTGGTTTTAAATAGGAAGGCACTATATTTGTCTTTCATCGTAGATACCGGTTAACATTTATGCAGTTGAGTCAGCTTGCAACATTTTCTGACTATTCTCTGTTCCTGTATTGCGTTAACACAAAAAGGTCATAGGTTCAACCCCAGATAACACACATACTGATAAAAAATGGATGCACTAATGGATGAAAGCATGTGCCGAATGCATGAATGTTATGTAAATGTAAGCATATTCTGCGCCATATAGATTGTACAAATTGTACAGTCATATTTTTACTGTTTATCGTTCATTGCACAAGCATTGTGAGAAATATTACATGCTAAAGTAGGGTTTAGGGTCTTAGCAAACACCACTTATATACTGTAACAATCCTAACCTTAACCTAACCCTATGCTTTATAAAAAATTAACCATGGTTTTAATACATATTAAACCCCCAAACCATGCATACTATAAGTAATCTTGGTTACCACAAATTAAGCATGGTTTGGCCATGGATCAACCATTGTTTTACAAATGCAATCTACCTCATTGCTCAATGCATACATGTAACCCTGGACCACAAAACCATTCATAAAGGGCCATATTTTTAAATTGAGGTTTTGCATCATCTAAAAGCTTTTCCAAGATACAACTATTTGAAAATCTGGAATCTGAGGGTCCAAAAAATCAAAATATTGAGAAAATAGCATTTAAAGTTGTTCAAATGAAGTCCTTAGCAACACATATTACTAATAATGTTTAATGAGATTTTAATGATATTTTTTATATCTATGGTAGGAAATTTACAAAATATCTTCATGGTCTTTACTTAATACCCTAATGATTTTGTGCATTAAAAAAATCTATAATTTTGACCCATAAAATATATTTTTGGTTATTGCAGTTCTACTTATGACTGGCTTTCTGGTCTTGGGTCACAAAATTAACATTTACATTTATGCATTTGGCAGAAAATGTTTATTCAAAATTCAGAGTATACATTTTTGCTATATGTGTTCCCTAGGATTGAACCCATGACCTTTGCACTGATGCTTGTGTGGGACTTGGCTGCACAAACAGGAAAAACAAGTACACTGTAAAAAATAAATTGTTGGCTCAATGAATTATTTTTTAGTAACTAGTTCCACAGAAATTTTACGTTCACTCAATTTCTGTCTCCAAAGTGTTACCTGGATTGATGTTTTTTAGTTGGCCCAAATTTGACTCAAATATAAAAAAGTATGTTGGCTCAATTAGCTTTATAGTTCATTCAACTAAAATGTTTTAATCAGTTGAATCTTTAAAAACTTACAGCAAAGACTCTGTCAATTAAAATTTAAGTATTTACTCAATGTTTTGTGTGTTACTTCAATTAATATTTATTATTTGGGATTTTTTTTAATAACATTTTTAAATTATTTATCAAATAATTTATGCTGGTGTTGTAAACAAAATAATTAACTTCAGTCACATAAAAACAAAAGCTTTTTATTCACTTATCATACAGACTGAACATACAGAATTAAGTCTTCTTTAAATAGAGGGCATAAAACAGTCCAAAAAGCCTCCAAAGTCAGTCAGAAGTTCTCCAGGGCCATTTAGGAGACTTTCCTCAGCCAGTCCAAGCGGAGACTGTCTCGCTATGTCTCGGGTCTGCCTCTGACATCATCTCCGCTCTGGTTTGATAAACAGAGGAATATAAACACACACACATACATAAATAACATGTTTAATATAATAAAGTTTGACGGTGAAATACTTTATTCCCTAAATAACGTTAATGTTAGGCCAAATTTCCCTCAGCCATCACACATAATTAAACACTATTGGGCGGTTTTCTCGGACAGGGCTTTTCACTGACTAAAATAACTTACTGACATCTCTTAACATATGAGTGCTATTGTTTTGTCTCAAAATGCACGCCAGTATTGTATTATATAAGGTTTGTTTGTAAAAATGTCCCAATTATAATAAAGACCGAGTTCTAAACTTTGTCCGGTAAACCAACCCTATATCCAGGCTTTTTATCTTAACTAAAATAGCTCCACTTTACTTCGGTCACATAACATAACACACTTCTAATATATCTTTACAAAAATATAATTACAAAAACGTCGAGTATTTGCGTCTTTGCCAATTAATATATTCTAAAATTAACATTTAATTACAAACACTTACCTGACGTGAACTTGAGGAAACGGCTGACTTGTGTCCTTCCTCTTGTGTGAATCAGTAAGTGATTCCAGCTGTTGCGTGCGGATTGATCTCAGATGAAATGACCTGTGATCCAGATCCTTCCGAGTTATAACATTTTAAATTCAAAATACACAGACGCACGCGCATACATACATACATGCACACGCGCGAGTACGCGCGCGCGCACACACGCACGCCCCCGGGTACACACACGGGTATATTTAGAAGTTTGTTTAGAAGTATATTTAGAAGATTGTTATGATATTGGGACTATTTCTCCACTCGCACCTTCGCTCTGAAGTTCAAATTCGCAGGCAGTACGCAGCCCAGTTATAACAAATGTGAAAGATATGAAATATCATTCAACAGCGATATCATTTAAGTGCAATCCTAAAATATGATTTAAAACATACCGGTAAACCTTTTTTTATTAAGTATAAGAAATTAAAATGAATTAAATCGCATGTTTAAACGCCACAGATATCAGAGCCAGCAGTCGATTTCTGATGGGCTTGCCGAGGCGATGCTGCGCTGGGCGGGGTGTGAGCGCTTAAGTGTCTGTGATTTTCTGGAGCTCATATGGAGCTCATCTCCGTCCGAAAGTGTCCGAGCACATTTTTAAATAGACGCTATCTATATTAACCGACCGCATATTTAAACTTAAAGCACATACATTCACGCCTGAACAACTCTTAAAATTACATTTTGTTACCAAATAACAGTAATATTATGAGCATTTTGTTGTCAGGAAACACAGCTGTCATAAGTCCACATATTTACCTGATTTGTCTTAATTAGTTCAGTCAACATAGCCATTCTGAATGTTGACTGAATTTGAAAATAACAATTCACTTAATGTTTTAAACACAGATTTATGTAGACTTAAAATAATATGTCTACTCAACTAAGCCCAAACAAGAAAATTGGTTTAACTTATATATTTTTGCCCTTCCAACATTTCATTAATTGGATTTTTTACAGTGTAGAACAATTATAAGGTTAACTACTGTATACTAACAAATACCACAGTAAAGACCTAATGTATTGCTTTATAAGTCCTCGATCATTTCTTAACCTTATTTTACTGTCAGCTATGACCAAACGATTGGAGTTTCTGGAGAATCAGCTGCTCACGAGAAAATGAATCAGCACTTCACATAGACTGGCGAGGTCAAAGGGTCCTTTGGGTATGAAGGGTCCCACAATCAAACCAAAGTTCCTGTGCCATTTTTGACATGGTTGACATTGTTCCCTATTTATACATGACCTGTGGTACGGTTTATAGAGAGGTTTGTATTTATAGTGAAATTTATATTAGCATTTATACGCTAAAAAGGGAAGTGAAGTGTTTTACCACTTTTAATATCATCATCTCCATACCATTTATATCAGTTTTTGGTTTTGCAGTGGTACAAGATTTGTGCACAATGTAAATATGTGGATCTGTAATACTGGAGCATGAAACAGTATATTGTTACTGTTATTAAATAACATTTAAGTACAAATATTATGTTACAAACTATTAATTGCTCATTTTACTGTTGTGTTATAATTTGATAACATAAAATACTGAAACGGACACAGTGAATGATCCGTTTCTTGATATTTGTTGAATGTTAGATTTGACTGCAAAGCAGACTTTTTGGTCAAAATTGAAATGAAAACAAGGTGATAGCGTACAGAAATGCCCCTTAAGATTGCAGTTTTGATGTATTATCGAAGTGTAACGTACAGTACATACACAGAATCCGGTTACCTCAGAATTCTGTGGCCTCAGGTTTTTTATGTTTTTATAAACGTCTGCAGAAAAAGTTCCATTATAAAGCTCTCATATGTGAATTATTGTACTTTTGAATATTTCCTAATAAACACTCTTTTTAAAAAAACATTTAAAGTGTCTTGGTTTTCTTTCACAATATAAAATAAAAGATGCATAAAAGCAAGAGCTTTTTCCCAAACTCCAGACTCATTGATTGGCATTTACATCATCCATCACATACTGTCATCTCAAAACTGCAAACCTGCATTTCAAAACAAAATCTCTCTTGATGCCTAAAGACCTTAAAACATCTAAAACAAAGTGTCTCATCATTCTCCATGAACTTTTCGATAGCTCTCAGTAGACATCCTAACAAATCCCCAGACACGAGCTCCCGATAAACAAGCGCTCCTAGCAGTATTGACCTTTATATTCAGAACTCAACGAGAACCCAAGAGTCTAAAGTCTCCGTCCTGTCCTCATCTTTCGCTCTGGACTCACTTGAGGCTGTGAAATGTCAGAGATTCCCTATAGTGTTCGTACCAACGTGTTAATTACCTTAAGCACTCGCATGTTAAAAAACAAATGTTAAAATGTCTCGGCAACAACGCCTGTTGTGATTCATTAAATGTTTTAGGAACACAAACACATTAAATGAAAGGTCAGGATTTTCCAGGGAGGTTGGATATTTTTAAATAACATTTTTTGACATGAAAACATGAAGATGATGCAAATTCACAACCTTATTGTGTTGTTCATTCACTTTATTGCCTCATTCTCGGTTTACTGAATTGATGATATTATTATCAACTATATGAACTACAAACATATAGGACAAAATATAATATTATATATATATTGTATATCTATGGCACTGAACCACAAAACCATAAAGGTCAATTTTGTAAATGAAGATTACATCTGAAAACATCAACAAGTTAAATAAATAAGATTTCCATTTATGTAAAGTTTGTTAAGACAATATTTTGGCTGAGATACAACATCTGAGGGTGCAAAAAAATCTAAATATTGAGAAAATCGCCTTTAAAGTTGTCCAAATTAAGTCCTTAGCACTAGTATTCACTCACCAAAATAAAAGTTTTGATATATTTACGATAGGATATATTTACATTATATCCTACAGATTTTGGCATAAAAGAAAAAGAGGTCATTTTGATCCATACTGGGTATATTTTGTCTTTTGCTACAAATACACACGTTTTGTGGTCCAGGGTCACCTGATGCAATATAAATTTTTTAGTCATATTAAAACAGGCTTTATGCCCAGCTGCACTACTTCCTGAATACTTCCTGAGGCTCTTGGATTAATCAGTTTGTCCAATAATGGCAGACAGGAAACAAGGAGCTGGCTGAAGTTCAGGAAGTAGTGCAGCTTCATGTTGCTGAGAATTTCAGAGTATTTTCTGAATGCTTTTAGTATGATACCCAACTTTGTTGTTGTTTTGTGAATCTTCATGATTATTTGTGTGGCAATGTTGATTGCAGTGCTGATTGTTGTGTTTTGTTTATGTTTGTTTTGTTTAGCAAAGGACTGCAGTTGAAAATTAGCTGTCTGGCTAATACCGGCACATTTACATGAATGTTGATTAAAGTGTGTTGTCCTTATAAATAAATAAAGTTAAGGACAACAATATTTAAATATGCCTATGAAAAATATACTTACATCTAAACGCGTCTGAGTCATTGTTTGATTGAGGACTAGTGTTGTAGCTTTTATCAAGACCTGGGGCCTCATTTATAAAAATGCTACATAAAAACCATCCTACATTTGATCTTACAATCATTATTTAAAAATGCATACATGTGATTCAAAGAACGAACGTAAGCACAAAAACGCGAGTACCACTTTATTTCAAATGGGAAATCTGTAAATGATCTTGAGTTGTGCACAGCTGAGCACCTTTCAACGATGCCTAATTAATGTTATTGACATATAAAAGAGCGTCTGTCAATGTTTAAATTATTTTCAAGCCGCAAGAACGGCTTATATTTCCAAAAACCTGCAGCAATCGGAAATGCAAAAGTGGGTACGTCGGCTCAGACCCTGCTGTGGCGCTAAGCACTTTTCCACGTCACAAATGGACTTTGCCGTGGATTTTTGGGTATGCACACTTTACGATGAAATCTGTGCATAAGCACGCTTTATAAATGAGGCCTAGGCATGGGACGGTATGAAAATGTATCCAAAGTTTAGACCAAAGTTATCACGGTTATCAATATTATCATGGTTTTGTTAAAATGAGATGAAAATGTTCAAAAAGAACTGATACACACACTGAAAACAAGTTTTATTTTTGAAAATCACAATATTTCATTTCCCTGAAATTATTTCTGTGGTAAAAAAATAAATAAATCTGTCCAAGAAGTTTACAGTGAATTAAAACAATACATTATTTTTTAAATGCCTTCTTGTGCAAAAAACTGTTGCATGTGCGCGCCTGCGTCAAACTGATTCTGGCTGGACAGGATTTACAGTGAGTTTTCAAAATCATGGTAATCAAACACGGTTGTAATGATAATTAAATTTTAAACGATAATGCTAACCGTCAGGACATGTTATCGTGGTTAATCGTGAAACCGGTTATCGTCCCATCCCTAATGAGGCCCCATGACAATATTAAGACTTTGAGAGGTTACGATGACCAAGTCCAAGGCAGGGCGAGGCCATGCCAAAACCAAGACCAGAGCAGTATTCCTCAAAATAAATAAATAAAACAAGATATAAATTCAAGATAGGAATGCAAACTACTTTTATTACATTTATTAACATTTTGACACAACCCCGGTTTATTTCTGACCCAGCATAGCCGTAACAAAAGAAATCTAGTTAGAAAAGTTATTGATTGCCAACATCAGGGCCAAGAACCATAAAAAGACTGAGTCAAGACCATGAACAAAAATCTTAAGAGCAGTCTAGAGACCAAGATTAGTTACTATAGTGAGGAGCACATCACTATCTATACAAACATCATAAATCTGCATAGAAACGATTTTATTTTTGTACATTAAGGGGTGGTTTCCCATACAGGGATTAGACTAGTCCTAGATTAAAATAAATGTAAGAGCTGTCCAAACTTAAAAACAACTTGCACTGACATATCTTAAAATACATGGGTGCCCTTTGTTTTGCCTCAAAATGCACACAAGTAATGATTTTAGTAAGTCATGTTTGTTAAAACTAGTTATATTTCCTAATTAAACTAAGGCCTAGTCCTGTCTTAAGGTAATCCATGGCTGGGAAACCACCCCTATATTGGTTATAGATTGTTTGTCATCACTTCATGTTAATATCGATCCTTTCACACATGCAGAGACAACCTGATCTCACGAATTTCCGTGGCATAGTCACTGGAATTTTTTGGTCATTTTTCCATGGCATTCTCACGGATCTCTGCATTTTTCCGTGGCCCTGCCATGGACTTTCTTTTCCGTGGCATTCTCATGGATTTGTTACTCAACTGTTTTGTCCTATTTTCTTACCATTGTCGCTTCGATTTAGGGTTAGATCAACATAAAATGGCATCCCTACCCAAAATGAACTCTAACCCCAACGCCAGGCGACAATTGTTTTAAGTTTAGAAAATATAAAAGAATACATTAGAAATAATAGTATAAACCAATACTTAAAGTGACATACTAACGCCACCAATAAATCTAAGCCTAAACCCAAGCAACAATGGTTTGAAAATAGGAAAAAGCAGTTGAGTAACCAATCCGTAAGAATGCCACGGAAAAGAAAGTCTGTGGCAGGGCCACGCGAAAATGCGGAGATCCGTGAGAATGCCACTATACTTCCGTGACTATCCCACAGACCTTTATGAGATCATGTTGGCAGAGAAGAACACACCCCTACAGCAAAAAATAAAACAGAGATCAAAATCTCACGTAAGCAATAATATTATTCCCAAGACTTATGTCACATGATTTTAAAGCCTATAAAATTTAAAGATTTGTGTTGCTCCTCCAGACAGCAAAGGTAGAGTACTGTCAATACTTAATGTCAGCCCAAGAATATTTAACTTTTTTCTTCTCTTATTTAAGAAAGCCACACTGAAAGATGAACAATTCGCTGGGAGGTAACTTTACACAAATCAAGATTTTGCGGTGACACCTTTGAAGCAGCGGTGGCCAAGAACGTGATTGTGGTCGGTCTGTGCATCTCCATCAACTACATCAACAGCACGCTGGTCCACACCTTCATGAAGCATGAGATCTTCACAGGAAACCCTCGCTATATTCTCTTCATCCACATGGTGCTCAATGACATTATTCAACTCACTATCGCAGGTCTTCTGCATATTTTGAGCTACACTTTGTTTACTATCAACGTCTCCTTGTGCTGCCTTTTATTAATGACTGCCATTTTCACGACGCTCAACACGCCGCTGACCCTCGCAACGATGGCAATAGAGCGCTACATTGCTATCTGCAACCCTTTACGTCACTCTCAGATTTGTAGCGTACGTAAAACGTACATCCTAATCGGACTAATCTGGATATTGAGTGCCATTCAGGTCCTCCCGGACATGTTTGTACTTTTAGCCATACAGCCTGTAATGTTCTTCCACAGCAACATCTTCTGCTTAAGAGATTATCTATTTAATTACCCGTACATGATAGAAAAAAGAAATGTGGTTTTTATCATATATCTGTCTTTTGTGTGGCTCACCATTGTCTTTACTTATTTAAAGATCATGTTGGTGGCAAAGGCTGTGAACTCGGACGCCCGAAAAGCTCGGAGTACCATCATACTACACGCAATTCAGCTCTTGATGTGCATGCTGACATTTGTATGGCCCTTTTTGGACAGGTTGCTTCCATACGTTTTTCCCATGTATGTTCTAGAGATGAGATTTGTTTGTTATTTAATGATCCAGATTATTCCCAGGTTTATCAGCCCAATTGTGTATGGAGTGAGAGATCAAACCTTTTGTACCTACATGAAAAGATATTTACTGTGCACAATGTTTAAGGTGAGGAGTCGAATCAAAAATGTTCAAACCGAGAGGAATTTAGAAAAAGTTTTCCAATAAATTCATGTAGGACTTTGTGTTGTGTACTGTGAATTAAAATAACATGGGAAAATTAAATTGGTCAGTGACATGTGTCTGGGTCATGTACTATAAAAATAACTTCATACATGTTATATGGCAAGTCATTTTTTATATAAAACTTTAGAAAATAGGTTATCTATATGAATAAATTAAATTATAAAAAATTCAAATTAAAATATTTTGGCATTAGTTTATGTTCAAAGTCTTTCCTATAAAGAAATTTCACCAATATCAGTAGTTATTGGGTTGTTTTTAATTTTTATTATGTAATGTACAGCAGAAAGTGACTCTATTTACATGTGATCAATAACAAAGAAAAATATAAAAAATAAATAAAAATAAAACAAGCAAACATACATATTCACTGCCCCTTTAAATCCATTATGAAAAGTTAGTGTATTTGTCAATGCATGTGTGTATGAAAAATGAATAAGAGCTATTTAGATTAATGTAAATGGGATTAGCAATTGGTAATTTAAACAGTAATGACTTAAATAACACTTAAAATACTTTAAATACAGCAATTGTGGCTTTTTTAAGTATCAATGCAACCTGATCTCACGAATTCCCGTGGTGTAGTCATGAAATATTTTGCTAATTTTTCTGTGGCATTATCCCAGATCTCCGAAATCTTCCCATGGCCGTACCATGGACTTTCTTTTCCGTGTCATTGTCAGGGATTGGTTACTCAACTATTTGTCCAATTTTCTTACCATTGTCACTTCGGTTTAGGGTTAGATTTACATAAAATTACATCCTTACCCAGACCCAACTCTAACCCTAACGCCAGGCGACAAGGTTTAAAAATCTGAAAATATAAAAGAATAAATCAGAAAAAATAATATAAACCAATACTTAAAAAGTGACATCCTAATGCAAACACCAAATCTAACCCTAAACCGAAACGGCAATGGTTTGAAAATAGGAAAAAGCAGTTGAGTAACCAATTCATAACAATGACATTAAATTAAATAGATTTGGAGTAAGCTCCCCCTTTTTTAAACCTCTTTTTTCTCCTTGCATCGGATCATAGTTTCTGAAGTCAGTAACCCTTATCAATTATTACAACTCACAAATACAATCCCTCAATATTATAAAATATCAAGACTTCGAGGGGTTATGACCAAGTCCAAGGCAGGGTGAGACCATGCCAAAACCAAGACGAGAGTCGTATTTAAAAATAAATAAATAAATAAAACAAGATAAAAGTTGTTTACATTCCTATCTTGAATGGAATGTGCATTAATATAACGTTTAATAACATTTTGACAAAACCCGCGTTTATTTCTGACCGTAAAAAACATAAACCATAAGAAGACTGAGCCAAGACCAAGACCATGAACAAAAATCTTTAGACCAGTTTAGAGACCAAGATCAGTCTCTATAGTGAGGAGCACATTACTATCTATACAAACATCATAAATCTGCATAATAATGATCTTATTTTTGTACTTTTTTATTATATATTTTTAACTACCCAGTCTCACAAAATTATGTACTTATAATCACGTTATTTTTTGATTCTTTTACGTGATACTGTCACGAATTTCCGTGTTTTTTCGCGATCGTATCACAAATTTCTGTTTATGTGTCATTGTCACGTATTGGTTACTCAACTGCTTTTTTCTTATTTTCAAACCATTGACGCTTCTGTTTAGGGTTAGATTTGGTGTTTGCACTAGGATGTCACTTTATACATTGGTTTATACTATTTTTGCAGATTTATTGTTTTATATTTTCATATTTTTAAACCATTGTCGCCTGGTGTTAGGGTTAGAGTTGGGTTTGGTAAGGATGTCATTTTATGTACATCTTACCCTTAACCGAAGGGACAATTGTAAGAAAATAGGACAAAACAGTTGAGTAACAACGTGACAATGACCCAGAAACAAAAAATTATGATACGATCCCAAAAAAACTTGGAAATTCGTGACAGTATTACAAAAAAGAAAAAGAAAATTATGTGACTATAGGTACATTATAGGTATACTAATTATATTGGTTATAGATTGTTTGTAATCACTTTATGTTAATATCCATCCTTCAAAACACACAGAGATGAACACACCCCCAGAGGCCAACAGTAGAAAATAAAATAGAGATCAAAATCAAAAGTCCTTTCTTTCTGATATCTCACGTAAACAATAATTTTATTCCCAAGACTTATGTCACATGATTTTAAAGCCTATAAAAGTCAGAGATTCTGGTACTCCTCCAGACAGCAACGGTAGAGTACTGTCAATACTTAATGTCAGTCCAAGAATATTTCACTTTTTTCTTCTCTTATTTAAGAAAGCCACACTGAAAGATGAACAATTCGCTGGGAGGTAACTTTACACAAATCAAGATTTTGCGGGACACCTTTGAAGCAGCGGTGGCCAAGAACGTGATTGTGGTCGGTCTGTGCATCTCCATCAACTACATCAACAGCACGCTGGTCCACACCTTCATGAAGCATGAGATCTTCACAGGAAACCCTCGCTATATTCTCTTCATTCACATGGTGCTCAATGACATTATTCAACTCACTATCGCAGGTCTTCTGCATATTTTGAGCTACACTTTGTTTACAATCAACGTCTCCTTCTGCTGCCTTTTATTAATGACTGTCATTTTCACGACGCTCAACACGCCGCTGACCCTCGCAACGATGGCAATAGAGCGCTACATTGCTATCTGCAACCCTTTACGTCACTCTCAGATTTGTAGCGTACGTAAAACGTACATCCTAATCGGACTTATCTGGATATTGAGTGCCATTCAGGTCCTCCCGGACATGTTTGTACTTTTAGCCACACGGCCTGTAATGTTCTTCCACAGCAACATCTTCTGCTTTAGAGATTATCTGTTTAATTACCCGTACATGATAGATAAAAGAAATTTGGTGTATATCATATATCTTTCCTTTGTGTGGATCACCATTGCCTTTACTTATTTAAAGATCATGTTTGTGGCAAAGGCTGTGAACTCGGACGCCCGAAAAGCTCAGAGTACCATCATACTACACGCAATTCAGCTCTTGATGTGCATGCTGACATTTGTGGGGCCCTTTATCGACACGTTGCTTCCCTATGTTTTTCCCATGTATGTTCTAGAGGTGAGATTTGCCAGTTATTTAGTGATCCAGATTATTCCCAGGTTTATCAGCCCTATTGTGTATGGAGTGAGAGATCAAACATTTTGTAGCTATATGAAAAGATATTTACTGTGCACAATGTTTAAGGTGAGGAGTCGAATCAAAAATGTTCAAACCGAGAGGAATTTGGAAAAAGTTCCCAATAAATTCATGTAGGACTTTGTGTTGTGTACTGTGAATTTAAATGACATGGGAAAATTAAATGGGTCAGTGACATAACATGCATTTTATTTTTATGTTTGGGGCATTATGTACTATAAAAATAACTTCATATATGTCATGTCCTTTTTTCTATAAAAATATAGAAAAAGGAGGTAACACTTTACAATAAGGTTCATTAGTTAATGTATTAACTAACATGAACAAACCATGAGCGATACATTTGTTACGGAACTTTTTCATCTTTGTTCATGTTAGTTAATAGAAATAAAGCTTTTATTTGTTTGTTCATGTTAGTTCACAGTGCATTAACTTTAACAAGATTTTAATAAAGTATTAGTAATTGTTGAAATTAACTTTAACAAAGATTAATAAATGCTGTATAAGTGCAGTTCATTATTAGTTCATGTTAACTAATGTAGTTAACTAATGTTAACTAATGAACCTTATTGTGAAGTGTTACCGAAAAAGTTCTATAGTCTAAATACATTTTCAGTATTTTTTTTTTCATAATAAATACTCATTTTTGTTTTAGAATCTCAAACTTTGTGTATATATATATATATATATATATATATATATATATATATATATATATATATATATATATATATATACACACTTTGTTTTTGAAAAACTTTTATCCAACAACTTGGATTTTCATAAATGTCAAGGTAGTACAACATGAAACATGGGCATTTTATTAATAAGAATACTTATTTAAATATTTAATAAAATACTTTAAATATGGCAATTGTGGCTTGGGCTCTAAAGCGAGACTTGAATGAACAAGTCCTGCAAACCTTTAGGTGCCAAAAAAAGTTTCAATTCACTTTAATTAACTAAATGAAATTTGGAGAAAATCTAATTTTTAAAACCTCTTTTGTCTCCTTGCATCAGGGGTCTAGTTTCTAAAGTCTGTAACCCTTACCGATTATTACAACTCATGATTACAATCCCTCAATATTATACAATGATGAATAAAAATAAACACTTGTAAAAGCACAGTTTATACAGAAGCTTTGCAGGTTGGTTGTTTCAAGCATGGTGTGGAGATGTTGCCACAGTTCTAGGTCGTCTCACTTTTTCAGTCTCTTTAACTAATCACATACTAGTCTAATGAGATATCAGATACTAGTGTGACCAATCTGTTATAGGTCATCTTTTTTATAATAAAATCGAACTTGATTATTACAGTTAAAGACAAAAGACGTTTGAAAAATTGATATTTCCTGTTGAAGCACCAAAGCAAACTGTATATAAAGTATTATGCAAGATAGGGGTCTCCAACCTGGTCCCCGCCAAAGCACATTCTATTAGTCTCAATTGTAATATTAATTTATTACATATTGTTTATATTAGCTTGGTTTACGTATAACATTTTAAACAATACTAAAACATATCAACAACAAGTAAAATAAAATAAAATCAACAAGTAAAACAAAACTGTGTTACTTTATCCATTGTGATAGCCCTGAGATAATGTATAAGCAGGCGGTTGTTATTGCAGAAATAAGCCCCGTCTTGTATTACACTGAACCTGCTGCCTATACATTATCCCGCTTATTACACAGCTATTAACCGAATAAGTATAAAGAACATTAAATATTGATTTGAAAATTTTCTTAGCTATTTTTTACAGAAGTTTACAATGGCTTGGAATAACCGGAGACGGCACTCGCTCCCTGTTTCCTGCTTGTTTGTACACTTCTCACCCTCAATCAAACAATATGACAATTAATAGCAAACCAAAGTTTCAAAAGCGCTCATGCTCCAATTTTTGATTGACAGGACAGCTGCCTCAGTCGTTGCACTGCTTTTTTCTGAAGTCAATTAAATAAAGGCAGTGAGGTCCGCCTCGCTTTTTACCAGTCAAAATGGTTAAAAAACACCCCTTAGAGTGCAATCAGCACCAAGCAAACATAATACAATTTGTATATCAGAGGGTTTCAATACACACCATTCACAATGCTTAAAGTTTTTTCCCCAGTGATCTGTGACATCACTCTTGTCCTCTTTACCGATCCGAGTGTTCGGGCATTTAAACAGTTGTCATGTCATGTGTTTGTTAGTACTGATGCTTGCCAAGCAGAGGCTGGATGAAAGTTCAACGGTCAGATCTGTTACCTTAACTCTCTGTGAACTGGAAGTTGTTTTTTTTTAAATCTCGAGACTGCTGTATTAGGCTGATTATGCTGTATTAATCCTGATTGTAAATGCTACTGCTTTAAATTTATGAAACGTGACTTTATTTATATTTATTATTTACCAATATAAATTGTTTGTTTCATGAAAACAGCATCATCAGTGATACGTACTATTAACTCTTTATCTACACTGTCGATAATGATATGATCAATAAGTCATATCAACATGTTTTAATGCTATTTATTAAATTAGGTTAAATAATTTTATTTTTTTAAGATATAGCAACCCATATCTAGTCAAAATGTAAAATAATAAGTTAAAACAACTTGCACAGTCATTTAAAAAAAAAAAAGGTTTAAGGTACGCTTAAAATTAAGCATTAAAATTAACTGTTTTAAGGTCAAACCTAATATGTGATTCAAGTATTTGACTATACATTAGGTTCTGATATTGTAAAATAATTTCATGTAGGGTCAGATCAGATCAAATTATGAGCTTTGCTTTGTTGCTGCTTTGCTTCAAATAATTTGGTTATCATAATTTTTGCATTGTAATAATTGCTTAAAGATTTATTACTGTACCAGTCAAAAATTTAAATACATCTATTATTTCTCAATACTGTTTTCCATGTTTTAGAAAAATAGTAAACGTGTTAAAATCGTATAATAACAAAGAGAAGTATGATGCATGCAGTGACCAAAATGTTAAAGAGATCAAAACTATCTTAGTCTTATATATCTTATACAGTATATGTTATATTATCTTCAATGCAGACTATATCTATACCAGACTCTACCAAAACTCTGACTATTCTTTAAACCAACCTCATTAGTTGGATTATAAAAATCCAAGAAATCGGAATTACAGTAAGTTACTGGCATTGACACTTTTTACAGTGTTTATTTCTGTTTTCCAGATTCAAATATGAATTCAACAGGTGCCCAACAAATTCTCATACGAGACACGTTCGCCATGGCCTTCACCAAGAACTTCATCGTGATCCTGGTGTGGCTCCTTCTCAGCTACATCAACGGCACTGTAGTGGCCACCTTCTTCAAGCACCAAATGTTTTACGAAGACCCTCGCTACATTCTTTTCATCCATATGGTCATTAATGACGCCATGCAACTTACTGTAACCATTGCACTGTTTGTGGTTAGTTACACCTTGTATACCATTAGCGTAAGTGTGTGTTGTTTTTTCATCCTGGTGGCCGTGTTTACCACCCGCAGCACACCTGTTAATCTCGCAGGCATGGCCGTCGAACGTTACATCGCCATCTGTTATCCCCTCCGTCATGCCCAGATTTGCACGGTTCGCCGCTCTTACATGCTCATAGGGGCTATTTGGTTTGTATCTGTGGTTCCTGACATCACAGACCTTTTTGTGACTTTAGCCACAGAACCGCTTAGTTTCTTCCAAACTGCTGTTTTCTGTCTCAGGCCAAATGTGTTCAAAGACCCGGTGTTGCTGTATAAACGCCAGGCCTTTGACGGGATCTACTTCTCAATGGTCTTCCTAACACTGCTGTGCACGTATCTGAGGATCGTGTTCGCGGCCCGTGCGCTCTCCACCGAGAAGACCTCCGCCAAACGGGCCACAAACACCATCCTGCTCCACGGGCTGCAGTTATTGATGTGCATGCTCTCGTACATCTCTCCAAATGTGGAGGGCTTGTTGCACATCATCTTCCCGGGACGCATCCTTGAAATCCGTTTTGCGAACTATCTTATTGTGTATATCCTCCCTCGCTTTCTGAGTCCGATCATATATGGAGTCCGAGATAAAAAGTTTCGTAAATATCTGAAGAGGTATTTTGTGTGTAAGTGGCATCGGGATACAAAAGTAGAATGTAAAGATGAAGACAAACAAATTGCTCTTAGTTAACCACTGTTGCAATGCGTGCCAGTTATTTGTAGGAATAAATTGGTGATTTTGTTTTATAGCGTATGTTTGGCTTTTAAAGCTTTCATGAAAATGAAAGATGTCGAAATGTAATTATCTTAGTATGGTTTGGTATTATGATTTTAAAGAAATGCTAACTTTTTAAAGAATTATCACACATGTGAGAGATGCCTTATATGTAATTTCTTTAAAATATAAGTTTAAACAACTTGACTTAAACAAGTCATTTCAACTTTCTTGACTAGTGAGGAGTTGGTATAAATAAAAAGTTAAATGGGCTTTAATAATGTATAGCAATGTCTAAAAAGTCAAAGTTTAAGTTTTAATAACTTATTCATTCAAGTTGTTTCAACTGAAACATTTAAGGGCAATTTTTACAATTGGCTTTCTACATACAATAAGTCATTCAAACAAAGAAATGTTTTTATGCACAAATTGGTATTTCTGTTTCAAATGCACATAAATGACATTTTGGCATTCTTGTAGTTTAACCACAATCTCATTGTTTTTAAAGGTACATTGAATATTAATACTTTATATTTGCCTTCTACTACAAAAATCTATTGATGAGAACACATTAAGGGCCAGATTTGTCTAAAACCAGCGCAAACCATAATTTTGCATTTAAATAACGACTGTCGGGATTTACAAAAGACACGCAGTGGATAATTAATGCTATAAAGGTGTGGTCTAGGTATTTTTGCAGTTGACCTTATTGCATATCATAGATATGTACACTAGATGTCGCCTTGGCTACAGCAGTTCAATCGAACCAAATGCGTCAAATAGAGCGGCCATCTTGAAACAGGGGAGCCCTGCATCAGCGTCAATGGTGTAACGGAAATAAAATCACCATAAATCATCATGAATGCGATTTTCTTGGTTTTCTTTTGGTTCGTTTCAACAGTCAGACATGTATTTAGCACTGAGTCCAAAAAAAAATTAAAGTTTTGATATTATGAAAATCTACTTTTTCTAACTATAATGCACAGTGCTAGTAGGCCTAACATCCATACGCAGCACAAAAGTCCGGCATCGTCCATCGTCCAAGAAGAACAGGCGGAGATAGCAGCTTTACCTTGCTACTTCCTATGACAAGACCCCTGTTCCAACATGGCCGCAGTTTTGACGTATGCTTAGAACCACAAGGCGACATCCAGTGTATATATCTATGATTGCATATGTATTTCTAGAAGTTTCTCTTCCAGACTCAAAATTTATGGGAGGAGATTATTTAAATGATTCATGCAACGCGATTTACTAATTTTTGGCATGTGATATTACTGCTATTTGCGCCTTTATTTGATGCCAAAATCATTTTGTGCTTTGAATGGCTGCAATTTTTCCTGATAGAAGAGGCATTACAGAGATCAGAAAGCGCATGGTACAAGGCAGAGGATTGTTTAAACATGTAACAGTTTATTTGGAATGCCAGAGAAACATATTGTTCAAAAATATTGTTGGCAAAATTATTATTTTTTTGATGGAGGAAATAAAAGAGGGGCCACAAGGAGAAGTCACACAATACCAGGTGTTTTAAAAATTCTTGTAAACCTTTATTTATTTTTTCAGTAAACTATGCCTTTGTTAGCTGGGATTTCACACCCTGAATTTTCAGCTGAAATGGTGGTGCTGAACTTAAGCGCATCAGGCGTTAGTAGATCACCCGCACCTGCAGGAGCATCAGCTCTGCTTTTCTGCGACCCTGAACTAATTTGCGCTGATCTTAGTAGATTGCATTGGTGATTATGGAAATCAGCTGTTGCGCCTGTGTTATTTATTTTGCGCCTTTCGCAGATATTACCACTCCCTTTGGCGCTAATTTGCCCGTTTAGTAAATCTGGCACTGAATGTTTTCATTCTTCCTAATCCTTACATGTAATACACATTTTAACCTATAGAGGCCGCCATTACGTTTAGCCCAGAGTGCATTCTGGATCGATGACGTGTAATGCTGCATTTACACCAGCCGCATTTGAGGTGTCAAAATCGCATCTAACGCGTATAGTTTGCCGCTTAAACATTTTGAATGCATTCGCACGTCTAGAGCAAAGTAGACGCGCAGAAAAAGCAAGCATTTGACGTGTGTCAGGGGCGAAATCCGCTTCTTGTGGGAGGGGCAAGTGCTATGCGGTTGTCTGTTTGCAAGATGGCTTATGTTGATCGTGCATTCATCGAGAGAGTTACCGGTTTGTATTTGGTAACCTTACTATAGGGGAAAATAGTAAAAAAAACGGCGGGGATGCAATGGGTCAATAAACGTTACGTGACTCAAAAGTAAAATGTGTATTTACAACATATCAGGTTGCCCAATGTCCTCACTGACGTTCAAAGTTCACATTTTTCAACTTGGAAGTCAGCTGCAAATTCGTGTCAAACGCAAAATGCACAAAAATTACCATTCAAGCGTACCGCGCCAGACGCTCAATTCACGGCAAAGGCAGAATTGCGTCTACTGTGTCTACTGCGCCGCGCTAAACGCCTCATTTGCACCGCAAGACCTCCAGACGTGCATCAACGCTTCTTCACATTGACTTAACATTGAAATCACTTGCGCTTGACGCCTCTAATGCGGCTGGTGTAAACGCAGCATAATGGTTGTTGCAAAACATTTCTTTAGTTTACTATAGTAAATACTGTACTATGGTGTCTACTATAGTTTTATATGTGAGAAAGTTTCACTCCCACCTTCTTACCTTTCCGTTTTTATCTGTATTGTCATTTATCATTTATGTTACTCTCCAGTTCAAATTGAATGGGCTGAACAGAAGTTTGTTGATGCAGGTGCCATGACACATACCGCCTGCTAGTGTCTGTATGCATTTATAACTCTCATCTTCTGTTTCACATCATTTTACAATCGACCAATATCAGGTTTACCTCTCGTACCCTTAAAGGAGCAAGTTTTGATCGCAAACTTTTGATTTCATGCATTTTAATGTAAACAAAAATTTTCACATTTTATTCAAAGTGTGACATTTGTTCTGTTTTTAATTTCACATTTAAATAGCCAACCCCAGTGTTCATCTATTAAGCCATATGTGTGATTATAGTCGGGGTACCCTTTAAGAAACACATATTGACCATGTCAATCACTTGTTGTATATAAATCGCTTTAGATAATAGTGACTGCTAAATTTGTAAAGTTTAGTAATAGCAGATTTTACAGCCTATGTGTTGTTCTATGCCACTTGTGCACCACCATACATCCATCTATCCCAGAGGACGAATAAAAGAAAACAGCGATTGGAGCAAAATAACAAACCCCAGACAGCATCTTCTTTGCATGTCCTCCATTCAACGATCTTTATCTATAACACACACACACACAGTATAAAAGACCCACCATAAGCCTGCACTGTCTGGCCGTGGCAGGTGACATTTTAGGTAAGAGTGGGTTTGATAAAAATTTTCTAACCCCGGTATCAGACATTTTGAGTGATTTTGACACCGCAAAATGTCATATTATGCTTTACATCAATGAATATCATTTGTTTCTAAGTGTACTTGTTTGTATATTTGTTACTGCAGTTATATAATAATAATAATATGAATATTACTGTAATGTAGATATTATGCATGCACCGATACATACAGAACTATAATGCATTATTATGAATTTATATATGGCAAACTAACAGATTAAATGATTAATGGTGCAAAATGCATAGTTTGTTTAGATATGTCAACTTATATAGAGTACTGTATGCCATATCCATAATGTTTGTTTTTAATGTCATCTCAGGTTTGGAAGATGAACTCCAGTTTTGTGTCAAATTATGTTAACTCCAGTGTGTTTCTTCAGAACGCTGTACCTCGTGACAGCTTCAAAGCAGCTCTCACTAAAAACATTGTGGCCATGTTGGTATGGTTGGCTCTCAGTGTACTTAATTACAGTATGGTGTCCACTTTCCGTAAACACAGCTTTTTCTATGAAGATCCACGTTATATCATGTTCATCTCTATGGTCATCAATGATGCTGTACAACTGACACTGGTCACTGCTTTGTATGTGGTTAGTATTAAGATGAAGTGAATAAACTAAATGTATATGGACACTTAAGCCATAGTTAAAAATGTATATGTTTTTGAATTAATATAAGAACATTATGAACCAAGTGACAAAAGGGTTGGTATTTTATATAATGTGTAATATCATTCATAGATGTTTTGTAATACTTATACAGTATAAAAGTTGCATTTGTTAACTAGAATAGAAAACATGAACTAACCATGAACAATACTTTATAAAGCATTTATTAACCTAAGCATTTTATGCTAATTTTAACACAAACTAATACCTTTTGGATCATAAGTTGTTTATGCTTACATTAGTTAATGCACAATGAATAAATTGCATACAATTGCATTTGTAATAAATAAAAATATTAACAAAGATAAATAAATGTTATAAGCATATTTTGCTTATTGTTAATCTTATTGTTAAAGTTAGCTAATGCATTAATTAATGTTAATGAATAGACCCTTAATGTGAAGTGTCACTGATTTCTTTTATGCAGTTTGTGTCCAAAAACTTTTAAGGCGACTTTTAGTAAATCGAGTTTAGTAAAACAAAAAGAAAGTCCATATTACATAAAACATCGTGTATGCAAGTGCATAAATGTTTAAAATGTATCTTGTATATCGAAATATATCAAACAGGTTGGACTTAATGTCATCTCCTGGTTTTATTCAAATCAGAAGTATTGTTTCATAAGACCAAAACTACATGCAAAGTAATTTAATTTGTAAAAATAAGAATAAGTTGTTTATGATGTTTTTACATTTTAGAGATTTTATAAATGAGAAATTCATTCATTAATTTAATTTAATTTATTGTGAAACATTGTAACACATTTCATCCCTCTTCCTTAAATTTGAATTAAAATCAATGTTTTGCATATATATATATATATATATATATATATATATATATATATATATATATATATATATATATATATATATATATATATATATATATATATATAGAAAGATAGATAGATAGATAGATAGATAGATAGATAGATAGATAGATGTAGTAACATCTATATGTAGAAATGAGATAAAGTATTGTGGACAATGTTATTTTTCTCTCTTCTTTTTCCAGGTGAGTTATGCCTTCTCCAAAATCTTGGCATCTGCCTGTTGCCCTTTGATCATGACAGCTGTGACGACCACCCGCTCGACACCCCTCATACTGGCTGGCATGGCCCTGGAGCGCTACATCTCCATCTGTTTCCCCCTGCATTACATTCAGATCTGTACGGTCAGACGGACTGTGTGGATCATCGGCATAATTTTCATCCTGAGCTTTACACCTCCTCTAACCGATCTCTTCATCACTGTGGCCAAAGAGTCACCCTCCTTTTTTCACTCCTCAATTTTCTGTGATCACTCGCTGCTATTCAGTGACCCTGCCATCTATTACAAGAACTGTGTCTTTGACTGTGTTTATTTCTCTTTTGTCTTCCTGACTTTATTTTATACATACTGTAAGATCATGCTAACAGCCCGTGCAGCATCCACTGACCTGGTGTCTGCCAAAAAAGCCCGAAACACGGTACTGTTGCATGGTGTGCAGTTGCTTTTGTGCCTGTTGGCATTTGTGGTACCCTCCATGCAGGCTCAACTCATACTACTGTTTCCGATGTACAGTCTGGAGATCCGTTATGTTAATTTTCTTCTGGTTTATATCATTCCAAGATTTCTCAGTCCAATGATTTATGGATTTCGGGATGAGAAATTTCACAAATACTGGCTGAGATATTTTATTTCTTATGTGCAGAGAGTTAAACCCAGATAATGGTGTGTCTATTTCTATGACTATATGTCTGTACTGTATTAAATGTATTATATGATGACATGAATGTGTTTTATAGATGATTGATCAGGATTTCTGAAAGGAGGTTATGTACATGAAATAATTTTGTGTTTAATCCACTGCATATTGGTCTGGCTTTCATGCACTGTCAGAAAAATGTACAAAACTCGGGTGGTAGAGTTACCTAAGGTTCTGTTTTGTACCTTTACATGTAGCCTATACAAAACATAATACAATGACCAATTGTGTACCTTTAATCAACCCTGTATCACGAAATTATGTACCTATAGTCACGTAATTTTGTGAGTGTTTTTGGTGACACTGACACATTTTCACCTTTTTGCGTGAACATGCCACGTATTTCTGTTTACGTGCCACTGTCACGTTTTGGTTACTCAACTGTTTTATCCTATTTTCAAACCATTGACGCTTCAGTTTAGGGTTTGTGTTTGCGTTAGAAGTCACTTTAAGTATTGGTTTACACTTTTTTTCATGATTTATTATTTTTATTTTATGATTTTATGAAACAATTGTCACCTGGCATTAGGGTTAGAGTTGCACTGTAAAAAAATCCGTAGAAATTTCAATGTTATTGCAGCTGGGTTGCCGGAAATTTACCGTAGATTTACGTTTATGTTATGTACTAGCAAGAGTTTGTTCAAAGTAAAATTAATTTTAAATATTAACAAGTTGTTACCTTTACAGAATAAAACTATACAATAACAGCCTCATGCAAAGCATTCTGGGAACCAGAAATCATCATCAACCTTTTTCTGTTTTTGCTTCAGATTTTGTTTTCCAGAATGTTTTGCTTGATACTGTTTTTTTTTTTTTAGTTTTACTCTGTAAAGACAAAGACTTGTAAATGTTTAATGTTCATTTAACTTTGAACAAACTCTTGCCAGTAAAAAACATAAATGTAAATCTACCGTAAATTACCATCAACCCAGCTGCAATTTCTACGGAATTTTTTTACAGTGTGGGTAAGGATGTCATTTAATGTAAATCTAACCCTAAACCAAAGTGACAATGGTAAGAAATTAGGACAAAACAGTTGAGTAACAAATACGTGACAGTGACATGTAAACAGAAATGCGTGACATGTTCACGCAAAAAGGCAGAAAAATGTGTCAGTGTCATGGAAAACACGTGTTCGACACGCAATACAAATGATTTCTTATTCAAATTATTAGTCTAACAGGCCGTCAAAGCAGCACAGATTTTCAGAGCAGCACTGAATTGTTTGTAGTGGAGTGTCCTGTCTAAATATTTTCACACGCATGCTAGGGTTGTGCCGATAGACGATAGTATCGTGTATCGACGATCGTCAGACATATCGCCAATGGCAGGCTTATACGATAGTTGGCGAAGGGTTATTATTATTATTATTATTATCATAGTTTAACATTAACATGCACATTGCATGCTTTTCCTTTTGTGGGCTTCACTTTACGCGGAGAGCGTGTAAAGAGAGAATTCCTTCTTGCACGCACCTGCACTTAATGTGTGCGTCTTGGACTCCTTCTAGCACCTAATGCAGCGCGTCACAGCTGCGCTTCTCTCTGTCTCACGTGCATGCGCTCTCGCATCTGTCCGAAGTCTAAACATAAACTAAACTAGTAATCCTTATGTATTTGTTCAGTTTAATGCGTTTCATTCGAGCTGAGGCAATCTATCCCTTTTGTTTAAAATATAATCCCCTGCATATTGGCGCCTCTCTCACTCTCGCGGACGTGCAGAGAGCTGCGCTCTGTCCAAAGTCAGATCACTAGGTAGTATGATATGCATTTCAAGGTGTTGTTGCTGTTAGCGCTCAGAGGGTTAAAACCAGCGAGTCTCTCTCCCTGCACACAGGAAATTTTAGAGCGCCTGATGACGCGATCGGATTAATGGCATAAGTTTTAGGAAGGTTGCGGTCATGATGGCGTTGCTCTTGTTAATTTTTGTCCACCAATTAAGTGACTTGTCATAATGAGTAAAAAAAAAATGAGTAAACTACTGCCCCGCCCCCCCGATACTATCGTGTATCGCCGATCTCACAGGCTGACGATAGGACGATCTCAAAATGGGGCATATCGCCCAACACTAACGCATGCGCTGTTGTACGCGGACTGTACGCGCACTCTCCGCGCATTCTCAAATTATTTGAAATTATTTTACAAATATTTTTCCTATTTAAAACTTAAATCTTATGAACTTACATCGTGTACTAAGACCGACAGAAAATTTAAAGCTGCGATTTTCTAGGCAGATATGGCTAAGAACTATACTCTCATTCTGGCTTAATAATCAAGGACTTTTCAGCTGGTACATGGCTGCACGAGGCGCAATGATATTACGCAGCAACCGAAAATATTTTCCCTTTAGTAATTTTTAATGGCATGGGACTATTTTCTGGCAGTGCGTAATAACACTACGCCTGCTGCAGGCATGTTACAGCTGCAAAGTCTTTGATTATTACGCCAGAATGAGAGTATAGTTCTTAGCCATATCTGCCTACAATATCATAACTTTTCATTTTCTGTCGGTCATAGTACACGATGTAACTACAGAAGAGTCAAGTTTTAAAAAGGAAAAATATCCAAACTCTTTGGTTATTTTTAGCGTGATGCTAATGGTCTAATCAGATTCAATGGATTATGCTAAGCAATGCTAAAAGGGGTAGCGCCAGACCCGGAGATCAGCTGAATGGATTCCAAAACTGTAAAAATCAAATGTTTAACTCTAGGGGAGCTGGAAAATGAGTATATTTTTTAAAAAAGTGGAGTGTCCTTTCAACATTTCAAGGTGCAGTCATGTTTGAATGAGAAACCTGCCACAATAGCGTTACATTAAAAAACTAAATGAATAGAAGCAAAAAAAATGTATTAAAAACATAAACGATATTTGGTCTGTGGTTGAATAAGTTGACAATGTAAATGCGCTTATTTGTTCAATAAACATTTTCTGCTGTTCATTATGGCCCCTAGAGAGCATTACCTGTTGTCATAACAAAGGAAAAACAGTTTCATCATCTATAAAAGCTGAAGTTGCCTTCATTCAGGTCAGTGGCCAAAGCAAACAGCAGGCAAGTATGTATGCTTAAAACCTAAGATAGACTTTTTAAAGTGTAAAGATTTTGATAATATTTTAAATGATAAGGTACATTAGTAAATGATTAAATATGAAAAAACAATGAATAACAGTTTTTGGTTTTGTAGGTCAATTCAACCTACTATATTGGCTTGTGATTATATAAGTTATGTTAACTAATGATTTTTTAAAAGTAATATAAAAATGCATGTTGTTTTTTACAGTAATTCTTGGTAATGTTAGTTCATGTCAATACAGTTATTCATGTTAGTTCATGGAGCATTAAGTAATGTTAACTGTTACAATGCTTGATTTTATAAATGTGTTACTAAATGCTGAAATGAACATGAACTAAGATTAATAAATGTTGTAGAAGTATTGTTTATTGTTAACTCATGTTAGCTAATGCATTAACTAATTCACAACTTTATTGTAAAGTGTTAAAATTGTTTGTTGAAATAAGCTGACATAACTGTATACATTATTGAACTGTTTCTCTATAATGCTTGAGTATTACCTGCAATGCAAAATAAATGTAGGGTTCTTCACAGTAATGCCATGATACAAAAATTTTGATTTGGATAGAAAGGTATCTATATGTTACCATTCAACCTGCAAGAGATCCTGTGAGGAACCTTTATTTGTGTGTACTTATATATGTACAGTATGTTTGAATATTGTAATCTTAATTTAATTTCAGTTTGTTAGTTAATGAGCATTTGTAATAAACAGCTGTATTGACAATAACTAACATTAACAAATGATTAATAAATGCTGTAAAACTATATCATCACAGTTAGTTCATGTAATCTAATGCATTTTACTGTAAAAAGTACTGTAAAGTGTACTGTACTTTTATTAATGCATATGTGTATTTAACTATATTTAGTATTCTTGCAGGTTACTGGATCGTAACAATGAACAGCACCATTCCCAGGGATCCATTTAATGATGCATTCATAAAGAACTTCATCAGTATAGCGCTGGGTTTAATCATCAACTATATAAATGGAACTTTTGTGCTTGTTTTCTTAAAAAATGATATTTTCCATAGAGAGCCCAGATATATTTTATACATCCATTTGGTTATTAATGACATGATCATGTTGTCCGTTTCTGTGGGCTTACAAGTAGCCACATATACTGTGCGTTTCTTCAATGTCTCAGTGTGTTGTTTTGTGTTGTTTTTTGCTAATACGGTCGGCAAAAATACTCTTCTAAATCTGGCATGTATGTCCATCGAGCGTTATATCGCCATATGTAAGCCACTGCATCACTCGCAATTATGTACAGTCCGCAGAACCTACATCCTAATCTGTTTTATATGGACTATGTCGACAGCACCGTCTTTAAGTGATATTTTCATTATGGCATCAGTTCGACCTGTGAGCTTTTTCTCAACCACCATTTATTGTGTCAAGCTATACATTTACAACACTTGGCAACATGAAGTCAAAGACATTGTGGTGAATGTTGTGTATTTATCATTTGTATGGATTACGCTGATCGTCACCTATATAAAGGTTCTTTTGGCCGCAAACGCAGCAGTCTCAGATGAGACCTCTGCAAAAAAGTCCCGAAACACGATACTGCTGCATGGTATTCAACTTCTGCTCTGTATGCTAACGTATGTCATGCCGCTACTGATTACAAAACTTGTGGAACTTTATCCTCAGAGTCAAACAACTATTCTGTACATTCAATTTTTGTTGGCAAATATTCTGCCAAGGTTATTGATTCCACTCATCTATGGGGTGAGAGATAAACAATTTTCCCAGCGCATCCGATTGTACTTTTGTTGTAAATGAGACAGGGCACAAAAAATATCATTTGCCCCAGGCACAACTCATACTACTGTTTCAGATGTACAGTATGTAGATCCATTATGTTAATTTTCTTCTGGTTTATATCATTCCAAGATTTCTCAGTCCGATGATTTATGGATTTTGGGATGAGAAATTTCGCAAATACTGGCTGAGATATTTTATCTGTTATGTGCAGAGTTAAACCCAGATGACAGTGTGTCTCTTTCTATGACTATTCAATATGTCTGTACTGTATGAAATGTATTATATGAGGACATGAATGTATTTTATAGATGATCAGGATTTCTGAAAGGAACTTATGTAAATAAAATACATTTATATTTAACTAACAAAGCTGCAAATTTGTCTGGCTTTCATGCACCATCAGAAAATAATTACTTTACAGGTAGCCTATACAAAACATAATACAATGTTGTACATTTTTGGGTACATACTGTACCTTAATTAAGAACCTATTTTGTACCTTTTATGGTACCGTTAAATGTTTTCTACCTCTAACATTTAACTGGCACACAATAGATCCTTAAAGGTACACAATAGCGTACTGTTCCCCAAAAGGTACAACACTTTAACGTGTTGTATACCCATAAAGGTACAAAAAGGAACCTTAAGGGTACCACCTAGTAACTGACAGTGTACCTCATTTTGACTGAACAATGCTCTTTTAAAATAAAAAACCCAGAAGAGTTAACATTTGTGTAGTCATATTTGAATGAGAAACCTGCCACAATAGTGTTAACTGCAAGCACCCCCCCCCAAAAAAAAACAACAACAACAACAACACATAAACCATAGTTGGTCAATGGATGAATAAGTTGACTTGCTGTACATGAGCTCATTTGTTCAATAAACAATTTCTGCTGTTCATTATGGCCCTTAGAGAGCATTACCCACTGCCATAACAAAAGGAAAAAATCCTCATCTATAAAAGCTGCAGTTGCCTTCATTTAGGCCAGTGGCCAAAGCAAACAGCAGGTAAGTATGTACGCTGTGATAAGTTAACATAACTTATAAAAAAGCTTTTTTATAAAAGCTTTTTATTTCAATATTACAATTATAATCAAATAACCCTATAGTATGTGTCATGATTTTCAAAGACAGAACCCAAACGCAGGCAGCTCTCAACAAAAATGAGTTTTAATAAGTAACAGCCCTCGAGGTAGCAAACGAGACAAAAATTAACATGACCAACATAACCAAAATACCAAACACATTGAAGACAATGAACGAGCACAAGACTGAAAACACCTGGACATTAAATTGGGAAACCAATCAAGGTAAACAGGTAAGAGGAGTAACTAATAATGAGTAATTAATTACATAACAAGGGGGCGGGGCCAGACTCAAAATTGGGAAAAATATAGCACACACAACTGAGGTCAATATTAGTGCTGCCACTAATGACTAATTTTCTAACGATTAATTTTTCGACAAATTTTTCGAATAGTCGACTATTCTAAATGACTAATTTAATAAAAAAAACTCAAGTGTTTGTTATTTCATTATGTCCATTTTATTTTTAACTCACCAGTGTCATAAACAATATAAATAACTTAAATGTTACCAAATAAAAAATTACAATGTAAACAATATAAATAATAATAAAAAATTCCAGTGCAAAGTAGTTGCTTAACAGAAATATGAAATGTTTCACTTCTACTCTTTGATCTATAACTGTTGCTCTTCTCATAATTAATGTGTTTTGAGCCATTTTTTTTATTTTAAATGCGAGTGATATAGCGCAGACAATTCAGTGCAAATTCAGAAATATAAGAGAATACATTGTTGTTACACAGACTACAAAACACGGGCATACAGCATCATAGGGAGGGAGAAAGCTTGCACACAGACCCACACTACTGCTAAACTTTCTTCAAGTCATATTAACTCAATCAGTCGTCTTTGTCAGTAACATCCGTGAATGTTGACATTTACACAAAAAAAGAAATTATACGAAGGAACGTACATTAAAAACACTGCCACCTTTTTACTGTCACGTGAGAGAGAGGCATGAGTGAGAGGGAGAGAGACGTGCTGAGCACTCGCAACAATGAACTGAGCCGTTTAAAATAGTAAAATAAAAATGTTAATGGGAATCATGAAAAATCTATTGATGCCAGTGTTGATTCCGTGGCAGAATCAAGAACAAATCAATGTATGGGAAACAACATCCAAAGACCGAGTCATTGTACTTCTCAAAATAGTTAATAAACAGTACAGACTAGCTCGCCGTTTCATTAATAATCATATAACAGTTACTTACATTGTCCTATTCTTCTCTGTGGGAAGTCATCATCGAGTATTTTCGTTTGAGATGCTCGTGCATTGTCGTTGTGCTCCCATGATAAGCCAGCGACGTTTGGCACAGTGTAACAGAACACACTTTTATCACAACTTGGCTTAAAATACTTTCATACTTTGGAAGCTTTCGGACTCCTAATTCCATAGACTCACCTGCCACCGCCAATTTTTCAAAATTAAAGCAGTGAAGGCAGGGGGAGAGGAAAGAAAGATGATAGAGTAGCAGATTAACCAGCAGGGCGCGCGCAGCGCACAGACTGGTGTGGAGGTGAATTACATTGAGCCATTTGAGACAGGAGACAGAATAGTGGGCCGTTTGAGACGGGAGAAAAATAAATATGCGACTCCTCGACTAAAAAAATTGCCGTCGACCAATTTTCATCGTTGATTACGTCGACTACGTCGACTATTCGCGGCAGCACTAGTCAATATAGCTCCCCCACAAGACATCTTAACAGAGGTAACAATGCCATGATCCTGTCACAATAAACAAGACACAAAAATACATGAAAGCTGAGAGGACTGTGACAGTATGCAGTGTTTATACAGTCACGTCCAAAATCATGTGACTGTGTCAGTACTGTATGTACTAAATTACTTCTCGTCCATTAATGCAGAATGCATAGACTATTGTAGACACGCTATCAAGATTGATAGCTCCTCCACATCAGCCCCATGGAATAGCAAATCATAGAAATTTTCTTCTGGTTTATATCATTTCAAGATTTCTCAGTCCGATGATTTATGGATTTCGGAATGAGAAAATTTGCAAATACTGGCTGAGTGATATATATATATATATATATAAATGTATACATGTTTACACTTATAGGTAAAGGTTTAGATTGGTATACACGAAATTGATACCCATCTGAACCTTTAAATATCAGTTTTTCCTTCCAAAACAATAACTGGAAGCAAAAAAACAAAACAAACCGAAAAACAAACAAATATACGATATTTGATCTGTGGTTGAATAAGTTGACAATGTAAATGCGCTTATTTTTTCAGAAAAGATTTTCTCTGCTGTTCATTATGGCCCCTAGAGAGCATTCTTCATCTATAAAAGCTGCCGTTCCCTTCATTTAGGTCAGTGGCCAAAGCAAACAGCAGGCAAGTATGTACGCTTAAGTTTTGGCTTGTGAAAAGTTAACATAACTTATAGAATGATTTTTTTTACTCAATTTTTAAGTTAAAGTAACATAAAATGTATGTTTTTTTTACAGTAATTCTTGTTAATGCTTGTTAATGTCAATACAGTTATTCATGTTAGTTTAATGTGCATTAAGTAATGTTGCCTGTTACAACGCTTGATTTTATAAATGTGTTACTACATGATGAAATGAAAATGAACTAAGATTAATAAATGTTGTAGAAGCATTGTTTATTATTAACTCATGTTAGCTAATGCATTAACTAATTCACAACCTTATTGTAAAGTGTTACAATTTTTTAGCAGTTGAAGCTGACATAACTGTATACATTATATGAATTGTTTCTCTATAATGCTTGAGTAATCCCTGCAATGCAAAATAAATGTAGGGTTCTTCACAGTGATGCCATGAAACATTTTTGATTTGGATAGAAAGGTTCTGTTGAGGATCTTTATGTTATGTTATGCATTTATCTGTAAAGTCTTACTGTACTTTTATTAATGCATGTGTGTATTTAACTATATTTAGTATTCTTGCAGGTTACTGGATCATAACGATGAACAGCACCATTCCCAGGGATCCATTTAATGATGCATTCATAAAGAACTTCATCAGTGTAGCGCTGGGTTTAATCATCAACTACATAAATGGAACTTTTGTGCTTGTTTTCTTAAAAAATGATATTTTCCATAGAGAGCCCAGATATATTTTATACATCCATTTGGTTATTAATGACATGATCATGCTGTCCGTTTCTGTGGGCTTACAAGTAGCCACATATACTGTGCGTTTCTTCAATGTTTCAGTTTGTTGTTTTGTGTTGTTTTTAGCTAATACAGTCGCCAAAAATACTCTTTTAAATCTGGCCTGTATTTCCATCGAGCGTTATATCGCCATATGTAAGCCGCTGCATCACTCGCAAGTATGTACGGTCCGCAGAACCTACATCCTAATCTGTTTTATATGGACTGTGTCGACAGCACCGTCTTTAAGTGATATTTTCATTATGGCATCAGTTCGACCTGTGAGCTTTTTCTCAACCACCATTTATTGTGTCAAGTTATACATTTACAACACTTGGCAACATGATGTCAAAGACATTGTGGTGAATGTTGTGTATTTATCATTTGTATGGATTACGCTGATTGTCACCTATATAAAGGTTCTTTTGGCTGCAAACGCAGCAGTCTCGGATCAGACATCTGCAAAAAAGTCCCGAAACACGATACTGCTGCATGGTATTCAACTTCTGCTCTGTATGCTATCATACGTCACGCCGCTAATGATTACAAAACTTGTGGAACTTTATCCTCAGAGTCAAACAACTATTCTGTACATTCCATTTTTGTTGGCAAATATTCTGCCAAGGTTATTGATTCCACTCATCTATGGGGTGAGAGATAAACAATTTGCTCAGCGTATCCGGTTGTACTTTTGTTGTAAATGAGGCGGGGCACAGACAATACCAAACATGTATTTTTACATGTGTTTTTTTTTTATAGTTTTCTGGAAGTCTATAAAATAATGAAGCTGTGTAATGGAAATTAAATCTATAAATAATCTAACTACCAAATAAATCTGTATAGAATAAGTCTTAAAAATGCTGCTACTGTCAAATAAAATACACAGTTTATCTCTGCTCTTTCTATTTTGTGTTTGGCAGAATGCATTTGGCAAAAACAGCCATTGCAAACCTTATTTCTGTAATCACATCTTAATGGATATCACATTGGCCTAACCTTGTATTGTTTATTGCCATTTTCATAAATGGCATCAGCTGCTTAGCTTGCTTTAAACATATTTAACATTTTGGTACACATTTAGTACACAAGTGTACTTTTTAAAAAGGTACCATCCCACTGGTACCATCCCTTTTACCATTTTCTGAGAGTTTACTCTTAAAAAAATGCTGGGTTTCAACCCATTGGTTTGTGATTTAAGCAGGGGTGTTGCTAGACCCCTTTTACTGGGGTACGTACCCCAGTGTAATCTTTTGTGCCCTGGTGTAAATCTCAAGTTTAAATTTAAGCAGTTAACTCTTTCCCCGCCATTGACGAGATATCTCGTCAATTAAGAGAAAACGCTTCCCCACCAATGACGAGATTTTCCGTCTTTCCGCAATACCGCTATTATCCACCAGGTGGCGCCCTTCTGCAACTTTTTAAAACCGGAAGTATTGCCCTATGGCAAGCTGCTGCATGCCAGTGTCTGTTTTAAAGATCGCTCTGAATCGGATCTCTATGAAAAGTCCGTCACAAAAATTGAATTATCTCTGCTTTTTGCTCAAAATATGGTGTTTTTGCAAAAACCTACCCATATTCAAAAGCTGATTGCAAAAGAACCACTAAAGGTAGGATGAAACGGTTTTTTTTTTTGATTGAAAGCAGAGGGTCTGTTCTTTCATTTGGTATATTGTATGTTTATATATTTAAAGAAGAACATTTTCTGGAAGGCATTAAACTTTGGTGAAAATCATGAAAAACGCTGGCACTGGCTGGCAACTTTTTTTTTAGAAACGCTGGCGGTGAAAGAGTTAACTAGTGTATTTCTTTACAAAGATAATAGTGGAAAACAGATCTATATGCAATGTTGTTAACCAATATACGCTTATAAAAGCGACGCAGCAGGCGCACTGACGCGTACACGCACAAATCCAAGTCCGTGCCCGTCTTTGCGTTCATCCGCATACAACCGCATTCAAAAGTCCAGGTGACGACACGCGATTAGTTACCTTATGAAAACATGATGAAACTAAAGTAAGTTTCTAACTAATAATCTTATTTTGATTCGATCACTATTGTCTTCTGTAGATGGACATCAAAAATGTTTTGTGCAAAGCAGGGAAAGGGAAGCAGAAAGGAACGATGATAAGTTTAAAGGACGTAAGACAAACTACATCCTCACCCTGTCAGGTCTCAAACATTAGAGGAAAAATCTCAGGAAAACCTCTTGTCCAGTCTATATGGGCATATAGGCTTCCTGGGCGCAGAATTGATGCTCGAATAATCCTCTCATGAGAATCCTTGCATTGCAATGGAAAGTTCATGACTGTTCAAACACCAAGAGAATAGATGCATCGTGTGCTCAGCACATAGTATATTGCATCCATCTTACTTCAGCTTACTGAGACTTTATAAAATCTGACCTTTAAAATGGCCTACAGTTATCTTGTGTTAAATGTGTTTGTTCCTTCACATGACGCTATTGAATGTATTAAAAGACTTTGAATATACTGCATAAAACGTTTATGGTGATTTTATAATACGTTGTCCTTTTAATAGCTTGTCAGTAACAACCACACTAACGCACAGGTTCTTCAGGTAAAAGTGGGGAACCACCAGGAATTGTGTTCAGGAATCAGTTTTTCTTAATTCATACTTCTAAACTCCCCATGGTTGACTGTTCATAATATATTGACAATCAGTGGCGAACCGTGGGTACTTCAGCTGGGCCTTCAAAATATGCAATGAAGTGCAAATGCCTCTCCATCCATAATACTAGGCTATTCGTATTTCGTTAAATCATACAGTGAACGTGTAAAAATTCTGAGGACGCAAAGTTAAATTACAGAATGGGCATTGTCTGCCTTTAAATGCAGTTTTAAAGTTTAAAATTACTTTAATCTAACTGATAAACACAAATACAGACTCTGCTGCTCTGTAATGACAGGGGCTCTGTAAATTTGCATTTAACATGCTTAAATGATGTTCTTTAATTTATTTTTTATTTTTTGGAAATATATATTTAGCTGTAGGATACCTTGTTAGTCTTTTTCTTAAAGGGAAATATAGCACCCTGCGTTCTCAGTGCACCTCCTTGAGGCTTATAACTGTTGTTATAAGATATCCAGGGCTTGCAAAATCTCTAGCCCGAGCCCCGAGGGCTACCAAAATGTATCTCCGCCCTGCCCATCGGGTATAGAGGGGAAAAAAAATATTTGAATGTTTTCGCATTCTCTCAGATTTAGTTATGAAATTATATTGTATGTAATTCGGCGTCGTCTGTCAGTCATTACTATCCTCACGTAACAAGTGAAACTGTCAGGAAGTAAAAGTATAATTAAACCCATTATTTTTCTCGCTCGTGTTCGCGTCATATGCACAGTCTCCTCTGCACGCGCTTCTACCGGCTGTGCTCTTCACGAGTACGCGCTTAAGTAATTTCGTTTTTACCTCAGCCCTATCAAGCTAACCACAACGTCAATCACGTTTTCCGCCATTTACCTCAACCACTCTCCCCGCAGAGATTCGGGCCACTAGACTGTATTTATATTAACGGTCTATGATCTTCGTCTTTGGTGTTTTACTGCAGCTCGCATCCAGTTTGTTGCATGCTTAGGACTTCATGAAGGCTTACAATGTTTTGTTTTTTACCCGCCCCCTTGAAATCAAAACGTGATTGGTCGATTTGCCCGTCACTCTCCACACCAAAACACATAGCTTGGCCTTCCCTCGGATTCATGAAGTCCTAACCAATGAATGAGCCAGATAACCGGGCCTTAATAGAGACAGACGATTCTGATTGGATTAGATGTTTTCATGACATGAACCTGACAGTAAACGTTAGACCATAGATGAGAGAAAATATATTACATGTATTGTATTAAATTGAATTAAATAGAAATGTAAAAAAATAAAAACATATTTTTATTGAATACTATATTATTTGTTTGTATTATTATTATAAAAAATATTTTTTATTAATTTTTTTAGGCCTTCTCTGAAGGCGTAGAAGGCCCTGAAGGTTCCCCACTGTTGACAATATAGTATACAATATTGACTGGTCCAGAGTTGTCGTCACAGAGTGGGGAACACACTGCCAACTCCCAAATACTGTTTTCTGTTGTTCCCCTGAGCTATAGATCTTATGACTGTGCCATAGAGCTTATGTCAGCAACTTGCCTGCCCCATGGAAGGCTCTTTTCCTTCTTTGGCCCTGAGAGATTAGATATTGACACGTATATGCAGGAAGCTCTAGATAATCAATTAATTCATCCATCCTTCCACTTCACCGGCAAGAGCAGGTTTCCTCTTTGTTGAACAGAAATATGGTAGTCTCAGACCTGTATTGATTATTGAGGCTTAAATCACATCACTATTAAAAATCATTACCTCCTCCCACGTACGATCACAGCCTTTGAGATCCGGCAGGGGGCCATCATCTTTTCCAAATTGGACCTTCGAAATGCATACCATCTTGTCAGGATCTGGGAGAGGGACGAATGGAAGACCAAAGCTTTTAATACCCCAACAGGCCACTACAAGTACCAGGTAATGCCATTCGGGCTGGTTAATGCTGCTGCTGAGAGATGCTTAATATATTTGTGTTTGTTTACTTGAATGATATTCTAATATACTCCCGCAACCCTCAAGAACACATTCAGCATGTCAGACATGTCCTGGCCAAGCTGTTGAAGCACAAGCTCTTTGTTAACCTGGAGAAGAGCGAGTTCCATGTCCCAGCTGTCTCATTTCTTGGCTTCCTTGTGTCCAAGGGCAGCCTCCAGATGGATCCCGGCAAGATCCGAGCAGTCCTGGACAAGCCCGACCCACTTCAGTCAAGCAGGTACAGGGCTAAAGTTAACGTTAAAACATCTCAAACTGTGTTCCGAAGATGAATGGAGGTCTTCCGAGTTTAGAACGACATATGAGTGAGTCATTAATGACATTATTTTCATTTTTGGGCGAACTATTCCTATTAAGGAGCCACACTGTTCCCTTTGGGGGCAGGAGCAAAAACACCCGCTTATCCAGTATGTAAATACACACAGACAATGACGCCCCCGCTGCACACTAGAATCTCCAGAAAAACAAGCCGATTTCAACCGCAAAATGTACGCTTTTAAATATACAAAAACTGCTATCTCAAGCATGGAGAGGTTTCTTCGTGATCTCAACTAACAGATTCTGCAATAAAACGAAAATCACAAATTTTGAAAAAAAAAAACTTTCTCACTATCTTGAAAGTTGTGCTGCCGACTTTTGTCACTGGTTTCCGTGACGGGTCACATATCATTTCCATCTGCCTGTTGCTTGTTTATCGTTTAATAAATACACCCTTGGTTTTAATCTGCTGTCATCTGTCTGTCTGTCTACCATAACACATTTTAAGATGCAGTCATGTTTGAACAAGAAACCAGCAGCCATATCACCCTGTAGCCTAGAGTAGAGTTAAGCCTGGTCAGTTATTGGATCACAGAATGTCTTTCCAAAAAAGAGTAGGGGTGTGCCCTGGCCAAACTTGCCTATTGGCCTACTAATCATCCCCTCATACTAATAGGCTATATCACCAATGCTATATAAATGTAACAACTATTATTTATTATTCTTAACCCTTGCAATAACATTAAATTAAAAATGAATTGTGTAAATAAAGTAAACAGCATAAAACAGCATTGACTACTGTAAATGTATTTACTTGTTCAATAAACATTTTCTGCTGTTCATTATGGTCCTTAGAGAGCATTACCAATTGTCATAACAAAGGAAAAAACATTTTCTAAAACTATAAAAGCTGCCATTGCCTTCATTCAGGTCAGTGGCTAAAGAAAACAGCAGGCAAGTATGTACACTTAAAACCTAAGACAGACGTTTTAAAGTTTAAAGTTTTGGTAACACTTTACAGCAGGGGTTTTCAAACTTTTTGTGTGTGTGGACCACTATTTGTAATCAAGAATTTTCGCGGACCACCTTATAATACTTATTATAAAATATGTCCACACAAAGTCCTGAATTAATCTGCACATCTAAATAGTCTTACTAGCACTAAAACTATAACTGGTCATCAGTACAACAGGTTTCTTAACCTTATATCATAATTATTTATATACATATTCTTAGTGTTGGGAAAGCTCACTTTCTACATGAACTAGTTTAGTTCACAGTTCACAAATTTTAAAATGAACTAGTTAAGTTCATAGTTCATAATTGAAAATGTTAATCTAGGTCACAGTTCCAAAAATGAACAAATTTATAGTTATTTTTTCCCATATTTTTTTTTAAATGATTGCCTTTATAGCCCATATAGAACCACCACAGACAGCAATTTTTTATCAGTTTTAACACTGAAGCTGAATGCGTCAGATTTCATCTTCATGTCCAACTTTAAATCCTTATCCAACCAGGGTTTACATTAGCATTGACTGTCTTTTAATTTTTGTATTTGCTTACACACACCTTGAAAGGCTAGCTGGGTGGGGGTCGCACCCCGGGCGAGAAGCGCTGCGAGGCATTGCGTGTATGACAACTCGCAGGTATTGTACACCACACGTGCACGTTAAATAGCGTGAGCTTAGTCAAAGTCTATTTCAAGATCCGGAATATGCGTTAGCAGCCTATGTTAATCGTTAACGATTTAGGACAAATATGATGTTATTTAATGTTAAACTATTTGAGTTGCGTCTGTGTTGTTGTGATGACGCATGCAGAGTGACTGGTGAACACCGAGTGGTGGCGGTGTTGCCAGATTGGGTGTTTTTTCCGCTACACATTAAGGCCTGTTTACAGTGTGTTTTAGTCGGGTTTTCGCCTGGAAGAATATACAAATCTGGCACCCTATTGAACGACGTTAAACTGAGAGAGCGTGCCGTTCACAGGCACCAGAATGAATGAGTTCACAGTTACGTTTATTAGGCAGCAGTACACGTTCGCCCAAAATATGAACGAGTTTGTATATTAAAATATACATATTCTTATTTTGCCTTTTCACGGACCACCTGCAGTACCCTCACGGACCACTAGTGGTCCGCGGACCACAGTTTGGGAATGGCCGCTTTACAGGATATATACAGTTATTCATGTTAGTTCATTACCTAATTTTAACAGTTACAACACATGATTTTATAAATGTGTTATTTATTATGTTATATATTTTTATGCTATTTTATGTTAACAAATTAAGCTAAACAATTTCAACTTGTTTTAAAGCCTTATGTTTACTTATCACAGATCAAAACTTATGATAGGAGGTTAAATTGACTTGCAAAACCAAGTAGTTTTAACTTCATGCTGCATGTTTTTATAGTGTGAACTAAGAGTCATAAATGCTGTAGAAATAATGTTCATTGTTAGTTCATGTAGACTAATGCATTAACTAATTGTATACATGTACGAAATCCTAATTCAATTTTAGTTTGTTAGTTAATGAGCATTTGTAATAAACAGCTGTATTGATCAAAATCCAAAATCACGTGACTGTGTCAGTAATCTACTGAATTACTTTTTGACCAATCATGCAGAATCCAGGTGTCATGAGTCCTGTCTATGTCTGCCCTTTTTTCAGTCTGCCTTGTTCCCTCTTGTTCCTTTGTTGCTCTGCCCCTTTGTTTGTTGCCAATTGAAACAATTGCTTCGAACATTGATTCAGTTTTTCGAAGTGTTTGACTAACAACACATGCTGGTGACAACTGTTGGTCAAATTTGTGTAAAAGCAACAAGATCTGTCCAAACATTTTAACTTTACAAAATAATAACAAGATTGTTCTAAAAATATGTTTTTAGTTATATTTAGGCAAAACAAATTATTAAAACTAACTCCCCTTTTAATTATGCATATTTTTGTCATTAAATCTTTTTATAAACAAAAAGTAGACAAAATTGTACTGTTATTAGTCAGAAGTATGAATGTATTATGAACTTGCATAAAACACTTGTCACTTAACTATATTAGACACTGGTCATTTGGGATCAACTTCCCCTAGTGTTGAATCATCTGATTTTTGAAACGTTTCGAAACAGTAATGACGTAATGAAGCATCGTTTGCTAAAATCACATGACTTGGCCAGTTTGATACACGCTTCGAACCAATGATTTTCTGTTAAAGGCTGTCTCGGACACCTGTGTGCACTACTCTAATGGTGGCTAGCCCAAGACTCATGGGGACTCAGGCTGCCACGGCTGCACCTATTCCCAAGATGGCTGCCAAGCCTACACCTGTTCCTAAAATGGCTGCCACGGCTGCACCTGTTCACAAGATGGCCGCCGCACCCAAGCCTGTTCACAAGATGGCCGCTGCACCAGTTTCTTGTGAACTTCATGACTAGACAACTGGTTTTGACTCCGGCAGACACTCCACTAGTGTCAGCGCGGGCGGCTGGTGCTCCTAGTCCAGTGGTCTCCAGTTTTGTGGTCTCTATGGTGCCTAAGGTATGTCCTTTGTCTTCTGTGCTCCCTGTGTTTGCCATGGCTCTGGGGTGTGTTTGGTCTGAACCAAAGTCCCCTGAACTTCCTGTCTCGACCAAGTTGGCTACACCTGAGTTCCCTGAATTTCCTGTCCTGACCATAAGGTCTGTACCGTGTTTCCTGAGTTCCCTGTCAAAGCCCCTGAGTTTCCTGTGTCCTGAAGGTCAGCCACCATGGCTGCACCCAAGCTTCATAGACTCTCTGCCCTTGCCAAAATGGCCATGCATGACTCTCAAAGACTCTCTGCCAGGACCAAGATGGCTGTGTCAGAGTTCTCTGGTGTCTCTGTCCTGTCAAAGGTGGCTGTTCCTAAATTCCCTAATCTCTTTGTCCTGTCCAAGATGGCCATTCCTGAGTTCCCTAGACTCTCTGTCCTTTCCAAGATGACTGTTCCTGAGTTCCCCAGGCTCTCTGCTATGTTTAAAATGTCTGTAATTCTGTTCTTGTTAACCTGCCCAAGCTAGCCACTCTCTCCCTTGTCTCTGTTTACAGGTCCAGAGCACCACCAGCACCACCCTGGCTTCCTGCCCTGCCAGCTCCGCCGCCGACTCCGCCCTGGTCCCAGGCTCTGATTGCTTTTTAAGGGCCTGACCCACTGTCCCTCCCCCTGTTACTCCTCTGCTCCTCCACCCACCTGGACTTTAGGTTTTTCAAGTTCTTGAGGAGTGTCTGGAAGCATATATATAGACGTTTTTGGTCTATATAGCTAATTTTGCCCTTCATGATAACTGTGAGGGGGGTGAGTTTTTGTGTAACTCATCCGTTTAAATTATATTAAGCCTTAAACTTCTGCATATATATATATATTTTTTACAGTCTATGGTATACCCATCTGAATCTTAATCAGTTATCCCTTCCCAAAACAATAACTGGAAGTAAAAACAAACAACAACAAACAAGCCATATTTGGTCTCTGGTTGAATAAGTTGACTTACTGTACATGAGCTCATTTGCTTAATAAACATTTTCTGCTGTTCATTATGGCCCTTAGAGAGCATTGCCCACTGCCATAACAAAGGGAAAAACAGTTTCCTCATCTATAAAAGCAGCTTTTGACTTCATTCAATGGTCAAAGAAAACAGCAGGCAAGTATGTACGCTTAAAACCTAGACTTTACAGGATAAGGTAAATGGATTAACTAACATAATCAAACAATGAATAATAGTAAATTCAACCTATTTTAAAATTTGGCTTGTGATAAGTTAACATAACTTATAAAATGAAGTTGAAATTGTTTAACTTTATTTTGAAGTTTAAGTAACATAAAACGCTTAAAATCTAAGACAGACTTTTTAAAGTGTAAAGTTTTGGTAACACTTTACAGGATATATACAGTTATTCATGTTAGTTCATTACCTGATTTTAACAGATACAACAAGTGATTTTATAAATGTGTTATTTATTATGTTATGTATTTTATGCTACTTTATGTTAACAAATTAAGCTAAACAATTTCAACTTGTTTTAAAAACCTTTTGTTTACCTATCACAGATCAAAAACTTAATATAGTAGGATAAATTGACTAGCAAAACCAAGTTGTTTTAACTTCATGCTGCATGTTTTTATAGTGTGAACTAAGAGTCATAAATGCTGTAGAAATAATGTTCATTGTTAGTTCATGTAGACTAATGCATTAACTAATTGTATATATGTACAACTTGTATATGTAATATGTATGAATATACGAAATTCTAATTCAATTTTAGTTTGTTAGTTAATGAGCATTTGTAATAAACAATTGTATTGACAATAACTAACATTAACAATGATTAACAAATGTTGTAAAATTATATCACTCATAGTTAATGCATTTTTCTGTAAAGTGTACTGTAAACTGTACTGTACTTTTATTAATGCATGTGTGTATTTAACTATATTTAGTATTCTTGCAGGTTACCGAATCGTAACGATGAACAGCACCATTCCCAGGGATCCATTTAATGATGCATTCATAAAGAACTTCATCAGTGTAGCGCTGGGTTTAATCATCAACTACATAAATGGAACTTTTGTGCTTGTTTTCTTAAAAAATGATATTTTCTATAGAGACCCCAGATATATTTTATACATCCATTTGGTTATTAATGACATGATCATGCTGTCCATTTCTGTGGGCCTACAAGTAGCCACATATATAGTGCGTTTCTTCAATATCTCAGTCTGTTGTGTGATGTTGTTTTTTGCTAATACGGTCACCAAAAACACTCTTCTAAATCTGGCCTGTATGTCCATCGAGCGTTATATCGCCATATGTAAGCCGCTGCATCACTTGCAAATATGTACGGTCCGCAGAACCTACATCCTAATCTGTTTTATATGGACTATGTCGACAGCACCGTCTTTAAGTGATATTTTAATTATGGCATCAGTTCGACCTGTGAGCTTTTTCTCAACCACCATATTTTGTCACATGCTATACATTTACAACACTTGGCAACATATTGTCAAAGACACAGTGGTGAATGTTGTGTATTTATCATTTGTATGGATTACGCTGATTGTCACCTATCTCAAGGTTCTTTTGGCTGCAAACGCAGCAGTCTCGGATCAGACGTCTGCAAAAAAGTCCCGAAACACGATACTGCTGCATGGTATTCAACTTCTGCTATCAATGCTATCGTATGTCACGCCGCTACTGGTTACAAAACTTGTGGAACTTTATCCTCAGAGTCAACCAACGATTCTGTTCATTCTGTTTTTGTTGTCAAATATTCTGCCAAGGTTACTTAGTCCACTGATCTATGGGGTGAGAGATAAACAATTTGTTCAGCGCATCCGGTTGTACTTTTGTCGTAAATGAGGCAGGGCACAGACAATACCAAACATGTATTTTTACCTGTGCTTTACCTAAAAGTTGGTATCACGAATTTGGTAAGAGTCGTCTGATTGGATTAAATATTTTAACTCTGCATGTCAGATGGTCGTGATGTGCAGAATTGCATACATTTAAATATTTTATCTCCAATATATTTTTTACAATTATTATGGAAGTCTATAAAATATGAGGCTGTGCAATAAAAATAAAATCTGAAAATAATCTGACAAGCAAATCAATCTGTATAGAATAAGTCTGTTAAAAATGTTGCTACTGTCAAATAAAGTACACAGTTTATCTCTGCTGATGCAATATGAAACACAAACCTGTAAACACCACAAAACATAATGATATTTTAACCTTTCTATTGTGTGTTATTGAGTGCATTTGTCAAAAGCAGCCATTTGCGAATCCTATTTCTGTGATCACGTCTTAATGGATTTCATATTGGCCTAACCTTGTATTGTTTATTGGCATTTTTATAAATGGCACCAGTTGCTTAGCTTGCTTTAAACATATTTATGAAGTCAAAAATGAAGATGATGCAGTTTAATAAAGGCATATACACTCAGAAAAAAGGTACACATTTGTCCTTGGGACTGTAAAGCCGCCTTTCCACTGCACACGACAAACGACGGTCGATAAGCCGGAAGTCATTCATTTCCTATGGAGAGTCGCAAAGCGGATGCGTGAGGTGCCGACCATCTGCGGATGCGTAAATATCGGATCCGTTTTGACGGTTGGATGCGTTAAAAAATTTGAACTTGTGCGACTAAATCGCATGCGATATGCCGACCGGAAGTTATGTTTTTCATTGTATTCCAATCACAAACTGTGTGTGAGGTGAAAATTATTAATCCTTTTGGTTTAACTTTATTAGTTACACTTGAATCTTTAAAAAAAACACTATTGATTACTGATAATAAATACATTATTAATTTAATTTGTGTATGTAATTATTTTAATCTTGTCTTTATATGTTCTCTCAAGAAAATATTGGCAATCTTTGTCATATATGCATAGCTGTTTATTGTTTCATTCATTTGCATTCATTTATTTATTCCACCATGGTAAAAATATTAGAATGAAGCCTCTTGAGCTGGAATGAGCTTCCCTCCCATATACGATTAAACTGAAACTTCATTACGACTGCCACTAGGGGGAGAACTCCGACTGTCGTTTCCGTATGTCGTGTGCAGTGGAAAGGCGGCTTAACTTTTAATAAGGTCCTAATATGTTACATTTTGGTACAGATATTTACCTTTGAGGAACCAATATGCACTTTTAAGTGTTTATTATTATTTACTTTTTGACAACTTTTCTACCTTCTTGTGCCTTTTTCTGAGACTGCACTCTATAAAATTCTGGCCCCAGCACCAGATAAAAAAGGGATGCACCTTACCCCTTGGGCTGTGATTAAAGCTATGCAGGCCGATTTTTTAACCAATTGTTGGGTAAAATAGGAACATTTATTAGGTAAAAGTATGAATAAATAAATGGATGAAATAAAATTTAGGTGGCACAGACTATAATGTTTCATTAAAAAAAATCACTAATAAATGGGCACTTTGAATAGTATATTCAATTATAATTTTCCATCTCCGCCATTTAAATGCATTTCTGTTTACTGTGAATTTATTTTCTGCAATAAAACCACATTGTACCTATATTTAATGCAAAATATTATTGATTCATTTTTTTTTATTAAAATATTAAAATTATAATCAAATTACCCTATAACATGCAGTGTTTATACAGCCAAGTCCAAAATCACGTGACTATGTCAGTAATGTACTGAATTACTTTTTGACCAATCATGCAGAATGCCTCTTGTTCCTTTGTTGCTCCGCCCCCTTGTTTGTTGCCATGGACACTCATTAATCCACCACTCCCTCCTTGTTTGTTGTCACGGTTACTCATTGTCTCTGCTCTTTCATTGGTTCTCATCATGTTTAAATTCCCTGTCTGTTCATTGCCTGTTTGTGAGTTGTTGTTTTATGCCAGTGTTTCATGTTTTCTGCACTTGTTTTATTAATTTTGGATTTTTAAATACACTCAAAACATAATTTGGATCTTCTCACCTTGTCTTTCCTTGCCTCAACCCTGTGACAGCAGGTACTATTGCAGAAACGCTATATATTGATAAAATTGAAAGGTCAGCCAACATCTGCCCCATGGCCCCATATGATAGCAAAGCATGCACACCGACATGAAATTAAGTCAACCAATACATTATTGATATGTCTGGTAAAGATCCTAAAGGTTGAAGTATAGTATACGTTTTACGTGTATACGCGTGGGTCCGCACACAGTGTGTGTGACGCAATTTTCGTCATCAGTAGACCGATTTTTAAAAAAACGGATTTTTTTCGTCACCGGATTTTTGAAACCCCACATACATTGTATGTGTAGGTCACGCATGCAGACTCAACTAACACAATCTATGTACAGTCTGGAGATCCATTATATTTATGTTTAGTACCTTTACATAAAATACAATGTTGTACCTTTTTGGGTACATACTGTACCTTAATTAAGGACCTATTTTGTACATTTAAAGGCACCTTTAAATGTTTTCTACCCCTAACATTTAACGATACACAGTAGACCCTTAAAGGTACACATTAGGGCAGTGTTTCCAAATCCTGGTCCTCAAGCACCCCCTCCCAGAATGTTTTAGATGTCTCCTTACTTAACACACCTGATTTAACTTATCAACTTGTTAGGGAGATGTGTTTACCATTTTGGAAGCAAGCTGATAAGTTGAATCGGGTGTTTTCAATAAGGAGACATTTTAAACTTTCTGGGAGTGGGTGTCACGAACCCGGGATGATCGGTTGCACTGTGTGTTTGTTTACTTCATTGTCTTCCCTCTCATGTAACATCCCCGTCCCCCTCCCTTCTCATTATCCTTAATTGTTTTCCGCCGCTGTCTTATTTTCTCTCTTCTATTTAAGGCTCTTGTGTTTCGTCCTTCGTCACACGTTCGTTTTGACACTTCCGGGTTACCACTGCCATGTCTTGCTGGCTCCGTTTGGTGTTGTTTTCTTATCTTGTTCAGATTTGTTTTCTTAACATTTAGTTTTTCCCTCAGGTTTCAGTCACTGTGGACTGTATCATTGTGGAATTTACTGGTGGATTTTCTCGTGTGGATCATTTGTTCTTGGACTGTTTCTCTCTTTTGCTTCCTCTTCAGTATTCCGTTGGTTTCCCTTGTTTTCAGGGAGTACACCAGTGGGTTCAGGAACTGGGATTATTGAGCGCCGCTTTCCTATGTGGATTATTGTGATTTCTCTCCAGAAGCCTTCATTGGTGTATCTCGCATCTAGACTAGAATAAGTACCCCTTGCCATTAAAATTCTACAGCCTTCGAATTATTACAAGGAGCTTGTGTCTTTACCAAGTTAGATCTACGCAATGCTTATCACCTGGTTCGTACTGAGGAGGGTGATGAGTAGAAGACAGCATTTAATACTCCTTCGGGGCACTATGAATATCCTGTTCTACCGTTCGGCCTATCGAACGCACCAGCCGTCTTCCAGACTATGGTTAATGAAGTGTTGGGAGACATGATTAACAAATTTGTCTTTGTGTATCTTGATGATATACTCATCTTTTCCCCCTCCCAGCAGATACACACACAACATGTTCGCCTAGTTTTACAATGGCTTTTGGAGAATCAGTTATTCGTTAAGGCGGAAAAGTGCAAGTTTCACAAGGAGTCGGTTTCATTTCTGGGTTTTGTTATAGCCGCTTGGGAGAACTGTCCTGATCCCACTAAAGTCAAGGCGATCGCCGAGTGGCCTGTACCTGACACTCATAAGAAGTTACAGCGATTTCTGGGTTTTGCTAATTTTTATTTCCATTTTATCAGAAATTTTGGTCAAATCCCTAAATCTCTTACCCCTCTTACTTCCACTAAAGTTGTTTCTGCTGGAATAGTGAAGCTCAGAAAGCCTTTGATGAGTTAAAGTCCCGGTTCATCTCTGCTTCTGTTCTCTCTATTCCTGATCCGGCTTACCAATTTATAGTGGAGGTAGATGCTTCTGATGTTGGGGTAGGCGCCATTTTGTCACAGCGGTCACCAATTGATGGTAAAGTGCACCTGTGCGCTTTTTCTTCCCATCGGTTAACCCAGCGGAGCGAAATTACAACATAGGGAATCGGAAGCTGTTGGCGGTTAGACTCCCTTTGGGTGAGTGGCGTCACTGGTTAGAGGGAGCCTAGGAGCCTTTCCTGGTCTGGACGGATCATAAAAACCTTGAATACATCCGGGGGTTAGGGTAAGGGTTTCGGAGAATTCAGAGAATGTTGGCTGCCATCCGCCAACGTTTTTGGTGGCCCTTCATGGGACCAGACGTCAGACCTGTCAGGTTTGTGCTTGTAATAAAGCATCTCATCAGCCACCTGCTGGTCTGCTTAAACAGTTGCCCATGCCCTCCCGCCCCTGGTCACATATAGCCCTTGATTTTGTCACCGGCTTACCGGCGTCTGATGGTAACACTGTTATTTTGACTATGGGGGATCGTTTCTCTAAAGTGGTTCATTTTATTCCCCTACCTAAACTTTCTTCTGCCAAAGAGATGTCTCAGGCTCTGGTTAACCGTGTTTTTAGTTTGCACAGTCTTCCGACTGACGTGGTTTCAGACAGGGGTCCTCAGTTAATCTCTCGTTTTTGGCAGGAGTTTTGCAGACAAATTGGCTCTACTGCCAGCTTGTCTTCTGGGTATCATCGGCAGAGGAACGGGCAATGTGAATGGGCTAATCAGGATCTCGGTCGTATTCTCCGCTGTCTGTCGTCACTCTATCCGAATTCCTGGTGCCATCAGCTTCCAGTATTCACATAACTCTCTTCCTGTTTCCTCGACCAATATGTCTCCTTTTGAATTATCTACAGTCCGGAGGAGAGGTGTTGGGTTTTGGCACGGGACATACTGGACCCTGATCTGATCGAGGATCTTCATTGGCAACAAGTTGAGCCTCTTCTGGGTCAGTCCGGTGCCGGTCCCGGGGGGGTAATGTCAAGAACCCGGGATGATCGGTTCTTGGACTGTTTCTCTCTTTTGATTCATCTTCAGTTTTCCTTTGGTTTCCTTGTCTTCAGGGAGTACACCAGTGGGTTTGCCTGCTGTTCTCCTCTCAATAAATTTTACTTTCATCACATTCGTTTTGAATCATCCTACCAGAGGGTGTTCAATGACCAGGATTGGGAAACACTGCAATAGGGTATAATATTGTTCCCAAAAAGGTACAACATTTAAACGTGTTGTATATCCATAAAGGTACAAAAAGGAACCTTTGAGGATACCATCCAGTGACAAAAAAATACAGTTTTGTACTTTGTTTCTGACAGTGTGTACCTCATGTAAGCTACTTGACTGAATCATGTTCTTTCAATATAAATAAAGAGTTAAGCCAAAGAGTTAACGTTTCAAGATGCAGTCGTGTTTGAATGAAAAACCGCCACAATAGCGTTAAATAAAAATTAACTGTGTAAATAAAGCGAACAGCATAAAAATTTTTTTGTGTATACCCATCTGAATCTTTCAGTTTTTCCTTCCAAAACAATAACTGGAAACAAAAACAAACAACAACAAATAAGCCATATTTGATCTGTGGTCGAATAACTTAACTTACGGTACATGAGCTCATTTGTTCAATATACATTTTCTGCTTTTCATTATGGCCCCTAAAGAGCATTACCCACTGCCATAACAAAGGAAAAAAACGGTTTCCTCATCTATAAAAGTTGCCGTTGCCTTCATTCAGGTCAAGTGCAAAAGTAAACAGCAGGCAAGTATGTACGCTTAAAGACTTTTGTAACATTTTACAGGAAAAGGTACATTAGTAAATTGATTAACTAACACGAACAAACAATGAATAATAGTCAATTCAACTATTTTAAAATTTGGCTTGTGATAAGTTAACTTATAAAATTGTTGTAATTGTTTAACTTAATTTTTAAGTTAAAGTAACATACAAATGTATCTTGATTTCACAAAAATGCTCTACATTTATTAATTCTTGTTAATGTATGTTGTTAATGTCAATTCAGTTATTCATGTTAGTTCATTACCTAATGTTACCAGTTACCACACTTGATTTTATAAATGTGTTAGTTAATGCTGAAATTAACATGCACTGTAAAAAAATGCATTGTAGTCAAATCAACATATATATTTTATGTTACTTTAACTTAACAAATTAAACTAAAAAAATAAGTTTTTTCAACTTTCAAAACCTAAAATAGTAGGTTAAATCGATTGCATGTTTTTATAGTGCGAACTAAGATAAATAATTGCTGTAGAAATATTGTTCATTGATAGTTCATGTCGACAAATGCGTAACAAATACCTTTTTGTAAAGTGTTACAGTATATTAATTGTTTCGTTTACTTATATATGTACAAAATGTATAAATACACAATATCCTAATTAAATTTCAGTTTGTTAGTTAATGAGCATTTGTAATAAACAGCTGTATTGACAATAACTAACATTAACAATGATTAATAAATGTTAGTTTGTGTAAGCTTATGCATTTATCTGTAAAGTGTTACTGTACTTTTATTAATGCATGTGTGTATTTACTATTCTTGCAGATTACCTCTTGCAGATTACCGGATCGTAACAATGAACAGCACCATTCCCAGGGATCCATTTAATGATGCATTCATAAAGAACTTCATCAGTGTAGCGCTGGGCTTAATCATCAACTATATAAATGGAACTTTTGTGCTTGTTTTCTTAAAAAATGATATTTTCCATAGAGACCCCAGATATATTTTATACATTCATTTGGTTATTAATGACATGATCATGCTGTCCGTTTCTGTGGGTTTACAAGTAGCCACATATATTGTGCGTTTCTTTAATGTCTCAGTCTGTTGTGTGATGTTGTTTTTTGCTAATACTGTCACTAAAAACACTCCTCTAAATCTGGCCTGTATGGCCATCGAGCGTTATATCGCCATATGTAAGCCGCTGCATCATTCGCAAATATGTACAGCCCAAAGAACCTACATCCTAATCTGTTTTATATGGACTATGTCGACAGCACCGGCTTTAAGTGATATTTTAATTATGACATCAGCTCAACCTGTGACCATTTTCTCAACCAACATTTTATGCCACACTTCATACCTTTACAACTCTTGGCAACACGCTGTCAAAGACACAGTGGTGAATGTTCTGTATTTATCATTTGTATGGACTATGTTGATTGTCACCTATATCAGGGTTCTTTTGGCCGCAAACGCAGCAGTCTCGGATCAGACATCTGCAAAAAAATCCCGAAACACGATACTGCTGCATGGTTTTCAACTTCTGCTCTGTATGCTATCATATGTCACGCCGCTACTGAGCTCAACACTTGAGAATCTTTATCCTCAGAGTCGAACAACAATTATTTTCATACTGTTTTTGTTGTCAAATGTTCTACCAAGGTTATTGAGTCCACTGATCTACGGGGTGAGAGATAAACAATTTGCTCAGCGCATCAGGTTGTATTTTTGTTGTAAATGAGGTACAGACAGTACCATATATGTATTTTTACTTGTGCTTTACCTAAAATTAAATAAGCTTGATTAAGGAAAAATAAGTATAAATAAAGGAATTATATCTTCTAGACAGCAGACGATTCTGGACAGGATCCTTCAGCATGGATTTATTAAGGATCTGGCCCAGAGTCTTCTGCTGTCTGGATGAAATATTTTACTCCTGCAAGTCAGATGATTGTGATGTGCAAAATTCCACACTGGGTTGAAAATAATCCAACATTTGTTTGTGTGTATTGTAAGTAAAAGTATGAATAAATAAAATGGATTTAAATGGAAATTAAATGTAGGTGGAACAGACTAATCAATAAAAAATATATAAATTACTAATTTCAGAATAATGGGCACTTTGAATACTATATCCAATTATCATTTGTACACTGTAAAAATGCCTTTTTATCAAATCAACATATTTTTTGCTACCTTAACATAACAAATTAAGTTAAAAAGTTGCAACTTGTTTTTATACGTTATGCTAACTTATCACAGGTCAAAACTTAAAATAGTGGGTTGAATTGATTTGCAGAAACCAAGTTGCATTTTTGCAGTGTAGAATCCACTTTCCATCTAAGACATTTAAATGTATTTCTGTTCAGTGTGAATTTATTTTCTGCAGTAAAATCACATTGTAACCATATTTGAAGAGTATGGTTCCAAAATGCAAATATAGCTGCAAGCAGCGATGGCGGGCCCTCGCACGTTTTTTTTACCGCTACACGGTGCCTCCGAGAAAACGATACACGGTGGGCAAGTGCATCAAGTGTGTAAATATCAGTGGGCTATTTAATGTTGTTACTGACCCATTTGGGGACTGTAGGTAACCCCCCCACACATTTTAGGCAAACGGGGGCGCTACTGAGCGACTTAAGAGACACACCTATGTCTGACCTGTTTGTCCACACTAAACAGTTGACAACTCTGATGTGTGTGCCAAATTTGAAGTTAATCCAAGCACGCCAAGAGCCTTAAATATGGCTGAAATTATAATAACTTTGATGCGTTGCCATGGCAACAACATTTGAGATGTCACAAATCCCTTCGCAATTTATCATCTCCACTGTCTCTGCATCATGTTGACCAAGTTTGGTGTCAATCGAATAAATCCTCTAGAAGGAGTATTTAAAAGTTCACTGCATGGAACTGTAAAAAAAACACCTTTGTGACTGACACACTTCCTGGCGCCTGGTGGTGGCGCTATACCCTGGAGTCACAATAGGGACATCGATGCGTTCGGAATCTTCAGACAAACAAACACTCCGCGTGTCATCACAATAAGACATTTTTTGCCTTAGATATTAGACACTTCCTGTTTCTCTGATTTCGCCATAAATTTGTCGCCTCACCATGGCAGCACCGTTCGAGATATCAAAAATCCTTTCGCAACTTAGAATCTCCAATGTCTCGGCATCATGTTCACCACGTTTGATGTCAATCGCATAAATCCCCTAGGAGTATTTAAAAGTGCATCACATGCATTTTTGAAACAATCCAAAATGGCAGACTTCCTGTTGGGCGGAGCTAATAGGTTTGAGTGAGAAAGTTCTTTGGGTCGATGAGATCTATATGTGTACCAACTTTCGTACATGTGCGTACATGTTTGCCCGATCTGCGCACCAATGTTTTTTTTTTGCGTTACAGGGGGCGCTTCCACCCTTTGCCCGGTTTCAAGAGTTTTCGAGTATGTTAAGGCACCCAAAATGCCCAAAAGTAAAAAATAAATAAAATAAATAATAATAATAATAATAAATAAAAAAATCGCTTTGGAGTTGCGGAACGCACATGTGGTTAAAAGTGTTCGAACAGCCACACGCGACCGCCTTCTCTCCGCCCATTTATCTAATCTGAGGTATTAAGCACAAGTTTTATGTCTTTTTATTACATCTGGCGTGAACATACGGTGAACAGCGTTATTTTTAGCCTTTCATTGATAAACCTAAAGCGGCTGATCTCCGTAGTTTCGTTTTGAAAGCGTGTGAAAGTTGGGCAATCCTATTTCATCAATTGCGCTGAAAGTTCAGAGAAAGCTTTTACATAGGACTCAGGACAGAAGCGGTCGAAAGTGGACAAAAGAGACGGATTTAAATACCAGGTGTAAACGTAATGTGTCTCTCTCGTCCACTTGTGATCCGATCGATGAAAACACATCTTAATACCAAGTGTAAACAGCCCCTTACAGGCGATGGAGATTTGTGGGAATGCAGATCCAGGGCACGAAGCTCCCATTCCACCACATCCCAAAGATGCTCTATTGCAGGGGTGTCAAACTCAATTTCATCCCGGGCCACATCAGCATTACGGTTAATCTCAAAGGGCCGGTTGTATTTGAACGACTGTATGAATGTATCAACTCTTTTATTACTGTACATTGCATAGTTTTCTCTGCATTTGCTTACTATTGGTTTTTTTAAATACCTCAATTAATATCTAGCTTTGAAAGTAGAAGCCCAGGCAAATAATGACAAAGTGTATAGAGTACAGAATAGATTATTTAAAAAATAATTGTGGTAACAAAAACACATGTAGTATGTGAGTGCACTCAAAATGTTCTGTTATCCTTCATTGTGCAGGTAAGAAAATGAGTGGCATTTTAAGATACTAATAAAGAGTTTTACAATCTCCACCACAATAGGCCTATGCATTTATTAGACACATATACTCTGGCTTGTCATTTCTTGCCCTCTTTACAAAAAAGCTGTGATTTTTTTACCTGGCTTTGAGTGTCTGACTGATTGACTGACGTCTCATGAGTTCAGTGTTGTAGGCTACAGATCAATAGTTTCAATCGTTTATTAAAACGTAATCGGTTCAGATGAGTCATTAGTTCGCGTATTTAGCGGGAATAGACGTGTTGTAAACTAATCCCAGCTGGACATCGCGAAACATTTCTGTACACGAGACGGAAAACATTTTCTCGCTGGATCCGCGTGAGCGTGCGCGAGAGAGGGAGAGAAAGAATGAGCAGATACTGTCCGTTTCCAAAGGCTGCAGCCTGCGGAGGTCGCATAGGCAGCGTCATCAAGCCTGGTTTATTCAAGTTAACTCACCATTACATTTGCAAGTCATACGCATATTACAACAATTTACTATAAACAAAGAATAATATTTTACTTTATAATTGGTAATATTCTGAAACAAGACAGTCTTGATGACGTATGCAGCCTGGATATGCGACTTCCGGAGGCTGCAGCGTTCGCATTCAGACACGCCCACTCTAGTAGTGTGCGCGTGCGGGGCACTGCTCGTTCTTTCTCATGCAATCATAAACATTATCACTATAATTACATTACAAAAAGACTTTGGCGGGACAAAAATTAGTTTTGGTGGCTGCTAATAAAATCAATGTAGGAAATATCCTGCAAAAAATAAAACTTATAATAACATTAAAATAATCTGTAAACTCTTGCGGGCCACATAATTAACATAATTTGTAAACTCTCGCGGGCCAGATGAAATGAGGGGGCGGGCCGGATTTGGCCCGCGGGCCTTGAGTTTGACACCCCTGCTCTATTGGGTTGAGATCTGGTGACTGTGGGGGCCATTTTAGTACAGTGAACTCATTGTCATGTTCAAGAAACCAATTTGAAATGATTCAAGCTTTGTGACATGGTGCATTATCTTGCTGGAAGTAGCCATCAGAGGATGGTACATGATGGTCATAAAGGAATGGACATGGTCAGAAACAATGCTCAGGTAGGCCGTGGCATTTAAACGATGCCCAATTGGCACTAAGGGACCTAAAGTGTGCCAAGAAAACATCCCCCACACCATTACACCACCACCAGCAGCCTGCACAGTGGTAACAAGGCATGATGGATCCATGTTCTCATTCTGTTTACGCCAAATTCTGACTCTACCCTCTGAATGTCTCAACAGAAATCGAGACTCATCAGACTAGGCAAAATTTTTCCAGTCTTCAACTGTCCAATTTTGGTGATCTTGTGCAAATTGAAGCCTCTTTTTCCTATTTGTAGTGGAGATGAGTGGTACCCGGTGGGGTCTTCTGCTGTTGTAGCCCATCTGCCTCAAGGTTGTGCGTGTTGTGGTTTCACAAATGCTTTGCTGCATACCTCGGTTGTAACGTGTGGTTATTCAGTCAAAGTTGCTCTTCTATCAGCTTGAATCAATCGGCCCATTCTCCTCTGACCTCTAGCATCAACAAGGCATTTTTGCCCACAGGACTGCCACATACTGGATGTTTTTCCCTTTTCACACCATTCTTTGTAAACCCTAGAAATGGGTGTGAGTGAAAATCCCAGTAACTGAGCAGATTGTGAAATGCTCAGACCGGCCCGTCTGGCACCAACAACCATGCCACACTCAAAATTGCTTAAATCACCTTTCTTTGATTAGATTTTTTGACATTCAGTTTGGAGTTCAGGAGATTGTCTTGACCAGGACCACACACCTAAATGCATTGAAGCAACTGCCATGTGATTGGTTGATTAGATTATTGCATTAATGAAAAATTTAACAGGTGTTCCTAATAATCCTTAAGGTGAGTGTATAAATGTGCATTAATCTTTGTCGTGTTATTTTAATTTAGTTGACTAGTGGTACACACTGATAAAAAAATAAATGGCATTAATCAAAACGCTTACTTTGTCATATTAAGAACACTGTCATTTCTGCTGTTATACCTGGGACGTCGTCGCAGAACTTTTTTTGACAGCGATCAGCTGTAAATTGTTTTGGTCCTGCTCGATTTCGTTGACTTCGAGTAAAATAATGGAAAGTTTTTCATAAGATCCTCTGGGGTCAATGTGTTAGCATGACAGAAGCAAGCAACAGCCAACATTTTTCCTTCGACCTTGGCGCGCAGTAACATCATCACTACTAAATACTCCCCCTCTTGCTCAAACTTCCATCAAGGGCGAAGTACTTACAAACTAAGCGCTCTTCCGCCATACAATATAGTTCTCATTTTTTATCCCCTTAAAAGTCGACACATTTTATTTTGTGCCACCATACTTACTCGTCAACAAAAACTTTCATACTAAAACTTATTTAAATGCATGCAAAAACGTAAGAACAACTTAGACCACACGTACGCCATAATCATGAACAAGGAAAAAATATATAAAATATATAACACATATACATTATAGGGTTCTTTTTCTTTGTTCATGATTATTGTGTACTATGGTTGTTCTTACGTTTTTGCATACATTTAAAGTAAATTTTAGTATGAAAGTTTTTATTGAATGATGATTTGTAAGTTAAAATGTTGGTACGCACATTTTAGGAACAAATTTGTGCGTGCGCATGCTTAGTGAATAAGACCAGAGATAAAACTATTTGAAAATCTGGAATCTTAGAGTGCAAAAAAACTAAGTATTGAAAAAACTTTAAACAAAGTCATTAGCAACTACATCAAAAATAAAGTTTTGATATATTAAGACATTTATAAAATATAGTAAGAAATTTACAAAATATAATTTAATTTTCTTAAGTAAATTATTTCCTTTAACATCGATATTTTGTCCCATACAAACATACCAGTGCTACTTAAGACTGGTTTTGTGGTCCAGGGTCACATTTGGTGTATATTTTAACCATCTGACAATTGCAAACTATTAAGTCTTCTGTTTCATAACCAGGAGATCATAAATTCAATGTATTCTTGTTTTATGCCCCGCCTCAATATTGCCAACGTATAATCAATCTTAAAGATTTTACTCACTCCCTCTCTCACTCTCTCCTGCATTTAAACATGTCACATTATCTCTGGTGCTCACTCTTCCACTAAGCAAAGAGTAAAGGTAAGTTCTCTTTTAATAAATGAATGTATAACATGTCTAATATAGTTTATTTTTATAATGCATGTATTCATTATACATCATTTGTCTCTTTTATTTCCAGATCAGATGAGACAGCTGCCACATACAGTTTTGTCTGCCTAAAGGATTGAATAAGGACATAACCTCACAATCAAAGGATAGTTACTATACTGTATAATGAACTCTACAATGCTTATAGCAGACACATATGTGGAAGTCTTTGCAAGAAATTTCACTATTGTTTTTCTTGGAATCATTATTAACTCTATAAACGGAGTATTTGTGTTAACCTTCTTCAAAAGTTCAATTTTCTACAATGACCCGAGATACATATTATATATTCATCTGGTTATTAATGATATGCTCATGGTTTTTATAACAATAGTTCTTTCTGTGATGGCATATGCATGGCCCAGTGTCCCTCTGCCATTCTGTATTATACTGTTAATGATCGCCTCCACAACTCATAAGAATACTCCATTGACTTTGGCTGGTATGGCCATTGAGCGTTACATTGCCATATGTAAACCACTGCATCATTCTCAGATCTGCACCGTACGCCGGACCTACATCCTCATCTCTCTCATATGGGGCGTTGGAGTTTTACCCAACTTGGCTGACTTGATTGTCTTTTCAATCCTTCGTCCTTTACCCATCTTTACAAGGGTGCTCTGTAGTTCACCAAATCTTTATAACACACCATACCATGAACAACAGAGCAAACTTACTCATGGGATTTATACATCTGCTGTGTGGCTGATTCTTTTATTCACATACTGTAGAGTTATGGTTACGGCCAGAAGAGCCAATACGGATAAATCCTCAGCTAAAAAGGCCCAAAGCACCATCCTGTTACATGGACTACAGCTGTTGCTCTGTATGTTATCTTACATCACTCCTGTTATAGACAGGATTTATGCCCCACTTACACCTGCACTGCGGACAAAAATCACTTTTCTTAATTATCTTCTAACAAACTTATTTCCACGGCTGCTCAGTCCTTTGATATATGGTGTTCGAGATAAACATTTTTTTAAATCTATTAAAGGAATTATTTCATGCAGGTTTGTAATTGTGAAAGTTAAACCAACCTGCAAGAAGATTTTAAAGTAGCATTTGATAAATATGTTTCTGTGCTTTTATTTCTCTAAAAATTAAGTCATATATTTTTAAAGCTGTGAGGTCATATGTGCTTGTTTTCATTTGTAATGGTTCTGAATGATGGATACAGAGACATGGTTTCTTAAATGATGACACTATGTGATTTTTATCTTAAAAACTAAGCTTAAATTATTAATGTTTTTTTATTGCTGAACTCTGTAATTGTGTGACAATATTCTCCATCATTGGGGCATGTTGTAATAAATGTTATTGTGTGTTAACTGTATCTTGCATCCTGCGCTGCACAGTCATAAAAAGTGGTCAAACTGAGGCTGTACCCTTTAACATGTACTACTTAGCAACAGATCTGTATAAACTTTGTACCTTTGATGTATAAACTCTTTGGTACCCATACATAAAATAAATCTTTAGGTGCAGAGGTGTACTTTTTAAAAGGGTGTTGCCCCAGTGACAGCTAGGGACTATTTTTTAACCATTATTTTCTGATGGTGTGGGCAACAAGGAAAAAAGATGAATGTGACCTGACCTTAAGAGGTTTACCCAAAAATGAAAATTACCCCATGATTTACTCACACTCAAGCCATCCGTGATGTACATGATTATATTTTTTTAGACAAACCCAATCGGAGCTATATTATAAAATGTCCTGGCTGTTCCAAGCTATATAATGGTAGTAAATTATGTTTTTGATTTGAAGCCCGAAAAAGTTAATCCATCCTTCACATAAGTAATTCACAGGGGTTCAAGGGGTTAATAAAGGTTCTTCTTAAGGGCAATTGATAAGATTTTGTAGAAAAAATATGAATATTTAAACTTTACAAACTAAAATATTAGTTTTTAAATTCTGGTAGTTACTTTCCTATATCCATGTAATGTGTGCACCTTTGAAAAATAAACCTATCATGAAAAATATTAACTCACAGTAAGCTTTGGTCTTTCTTTAATTACAGTATATTGAATAAAACTGTAGTATTCTGTATCTTGATGTCATTTAGATATGAACGGCTTTGTGTGGGGCTAAAAAAGATTTAGGTTACAATAAGGTTGTGTTTCTTAACATTAGTAAATGCATTAGAAATATCGTTTTTAACATGTATTGATCTTTGTTTATATAAAAAATACCACTTTTGTTGTTATTTACTGATCTTGAATGCTATCTGGAATGACTCACATCTCCTCACATGAAGCAATATGACTTCAGAAGAATAAAAAGTTTTATGAAGCACGTTTAATAACTTTATTATTGTCCCTGTTCTTCACTTTTATTATATGCAAAAGAATAACCATAAATCACAGCTTTTTTGTTGTATGGACAAATGACATACAAGGTTTGGAATGACACAAAGATTTAATGATGAAACAATCATGAAATTTTCATGCACACACCTCCCCTGCCTCTCTCATCTCATATAAACTGATGTTTTACTTCTGGTCTCAACAAAGCAAATGGAAGAGGCCGTGGTCTTTTCTTAAACAAGTCTATCAGTTTGTATTTGTATGCATAAGTTGCCTTGAAGTCATTTTCAATCATTTTATTTCCTTTTCAGAAGAAACAAACAAAAGCATTTGGGACAAACAAAAAAACTAACAACTATCCGTCTGCTTAACAACATTTTCTCGCCTTTCACTGAATTTCAAGGAAGCGCACAGGACAATGAACTCCACCATGCTTGGAAACACATCGGAAGACAGATACGCAGCGAATTTTGTTCAAAATTTTACTGTCGTTGTTCTTGGGATCATTATTAACTCTGTGAATGGAGTATTTGTGTTTACATTTTTCAGGAGCTCAATTTTCTACAATGATCCAAGATACATATTATATATTCATCTGGTTATGAATGATATGCTCATGGTTTTCATAACTGTAATTATTTTTGTGATGGCATATACGTGGTCTAATGTCCCTCTGCCATTCTGTTTTATATTGATAATAATCGCCTCTACAACTCATAAGAATACTCCATTGACTTTGGCTGGTATGGCCATTGAGCGTTACATTGCCATCTGTAAACCGCTGCATCATTCCCAGATCTGCACCGTACGCCGGACCTACATCCTCATCTCTCTCATATGGGGCGTTGGAGTTATACCAGCTCTAGCTGACTTTTTTCTGTTTTTAATAGTTTTTCCTCTATCTGTCCTTTCCAAAGGTACACTCTGTAATTCATTGAATCTCTATAGCTCACCGTACCATGATATGATGAGCAAACTCCTGCATGGACTTTATACATCTGCTGTGTGGCTGATTATTGTGTTCACATACTGTAAAGTTCTGGTTACGGCCAGAAGAGCCAATACTGATAAATCCTTAGCTAAAAAGGCCCAAAGCACAATCCTGTTACATGGACTACAACTGATGCTCTGTATGTTATCTTACATTACTGTTCTTGTCAATAGGATTTATGCCTCGCTTTTACTTTCTGAGCAGAAAAAAATGATATTTTTCAATTATATTCTGACAAATATGATGCCACGACTGCTCAGTCCTCTGATTTATGGCATTCGGGATAAACATTTTTATAAACACATGAAGGGACATTTCCCATGTCGATTACTTATTGTAAAAGTTGAAGCAACTAAAAGATAATCACAAAAAATAAACTGTATACATCAGATAAATACACATGGTTACATTTCTGTTAACATATAGTGCTTCAGTTCATTATATAAGTAATGTTGCTTTATTAATATTAGGTTTATACATTTCTGAAGCTTTATAAATACTGCTGGTTGATAAGAGCTGTATCAGTAACTGTGAGGTCATATATGCTTGTTTTCATTTGCAGTGGTTCTTTACAGTGGGTACAAAGACATGGTTTCTTAAATGATGACACTTTGTGCATTTTATCTTAGAAACAAATTATCAGTGCTTTTTATAATTGCTGACCTCTGTAATTCTGTGATAATATTCACTTCCATAGTATTTTATGATTCCTACTATTGAAGTGAATGGGGTGCATGATCAGTTTACAAACATTCCTCAAAATAGATTTCTTCGTGTTCATTGGAATAAATACATTTATACAGGTTTGCAACAACACGAGAATCAGAAAATGATGTCATTTTTGGGTGAACTATCCCTTTAAATAAACTGTATTTTTTTTCTCCTGCGCTGCACTGTCAGAAAAAAATGGTCAAACTGGGGAAGTAACTTTTAAATTTGGTAACAGATTTGTATATATTTGGTACCCATACAATTTAGATGAAATAAACTCTGTGGTGCAGAGGTGTACTTTTTTAAAGGTTACTGACCATTTTTTAACAATTATTTTCTGATGGTGTGGGCACCGAGTATAAAAATATTAATGCAGTCAGACCTTTAAGGGATAGTTTATCCAAAAAAAGAAATTTACCCCATGATTTACTCACACTCAAGCCATCCTTGATGTATATGATTATCTTTTTCAGATGAACACAGTTAGATTTATATTAGAAAATGTCCTGGCTGTTCCAAGCTTTATAATTGTAGTAAATTATGCTTCTGATTTGAAGCCCGAAAAAGTGCTTCCATCCTTCACAGAAGTATGAAAATGAAAAAATATGAATTTTTAAAAGTTTACAAACTAAAATATCTTCCAGTAATGACTATCATGTATCCTTTTAATGTGTGCACCTGCATAAACTGACTTTGAAAAATAAACCTATCATGAACAATATTAAAAAATTTGACAGTAAGCTTTGGTCTCCCTGTTCTTTTCTCTCAATTGACCCCTTCAGCCATCACCCCTCACCTCTCTAGATGGCGGAGCCGCTAAGGTTTACAGTGGGGCGCCCAGTTGTGATGCAGTTGTGTGATGCTCACTCCTTGAGGGTCCAACCGACCCTTCCCTCGCAAGCTAGCAAGCAGTCATCCGCTCTAACGGGGTCTGCCTATCAGGCTTGCGGGAGGGGGCAACTCTGGAGCTGCCTCCCCTGTCGTTTAAAATCGACTCCAGATAGAGCCACTCTGGCAAGAGACCTGCCCTCCCTTTGGCCCTGACTGGCTGTGGTAAGATGGTCTTTGCAGTGGCTGACTGACAGTAAAGAAAATGGCAAAACTCCAAATAGTCCAAGGAAAAAACTTTTATTTAGGTGCCAAGGCGAAATATCACTTGAAAAATTAACTTTAAACAAACAAAACAAAATAATAAAACAAAATAAACTAAAAAAAAAACCTCAACACATATTTGACCACAAAAAAAAGGTTTAAACAAATTGTTGGCTACTGTTACAACAAACACCCCTCATCCCTTCACCATTTCCTTTGTTCTTTTATACTCTTGGTTCCCGCCCTTCACATTCAAACGGACCAATCATAACACTCCATTTGTTATAGCACTATATTTTACACATCACAGATTTTTCCATTTTACAAGTCACCCCCAATACAAGGTTTACATGGAACTGTAGGCATTATGTTTTATTAAATCACCAAATCATAAACACACAACATATTATACTCCATGCATGGTTAATTGGGTAGCTCCTCCCCTTCAGGATGATATAAAACTGGCTTCCTGTTTGCCGGCCACTCCTTTTAGGCCTCTACAACACCGGTAAGACATAGAAACATTTACATTAACACACAAACATGTTTGATAGATTTACCTCTACATTGTATGCTTATAATGCTAGCAGTTAGCATGGAATGTGCACCTTCCATGTGACTGCCTCTAAAGCAAAACCACAAAAATAAAGGACTTACCAAACTCTTGTGTATTTATTTATCATTAGCTTTGTCTGCTACATCACATTTTCCCCCTTCCTCTCCCTCTGGATGAACTAAATTGGGCATACGGGATAAGTAATCAGCAACAAAATTTTTCTTACCTGGACAGTGCTCAATTGTAAACACATAGGGCTGCAGGGCCAGACACCAGCGCAGTATCCTTGAATTACTGTTCTGCATAGTTTGCATCCACTTCAGAGCACGATGATCTGTCCGTAACGTGAATTCACGTCCCAATAAGTAATACCGCAGAGAGTCCACAGCCCACTTGATGGCAAGGCCTTCCTTCTCAACGGTTGAATATTTCCGTTCTCTTTCAAAAAGTTTTCTGCTCAGAAAAAGAACTGGTCTCTCCTGATCAGCCTCTCCTTGGACCAGTACTGCTCCCAAGCCAACATCAGAAGCGTCCACCTGCACAACAAACCTCTGAGAGAAATCTGGGCTCTGTAACACTGGTTCATGGCATAACAAATCTTTAAGTGCATTGAATGCTCCTTCACACTCATTAGTCCAACCAAATTTAGCAGGACTCTTCTTGGTCAAATCAGTCAAAGGTGTGGCTACTGAGGCAAAGTGAGGAATAAATCGGCGGTACCAGCCGATTAAACCGAGAAAGGACCTCACCTGCTTTTTAGTTTGTGGACGAGTAATGGTTTGAATAGCCTTCAGCTTTTCCACTTGGGGCCTGATCTGTCCATGTCCTAGTAAGTAACCCAGGTATCTCACCTCTTTCTGAGCCCATGAACATTTGGTGGTGTTGACAGTGAGCCCTGCCTCCTGAAGCCTCTTCAAAATGTCCGCAAGATGTCGTAGATGTTCTTGCCAGGACCCGCTGTATATCACGACATCATCAAGGTATGCAGCTGCATAGTGGTCACATCCCGCAAGTACACGGTCCATCAGTCTTTGGAAAGTGGCCGGTGCTCCATGTAACCCAAAGGGCATAACCGTATACTGATATAGTCCTGAGGGGGCTCGAAAGGCAGTGTAGGGCTTACAAGACGAGTTGAGGGGCACTTGCCAATACCCTTTACACAGATCTAGTGTAGTCATAAAGGATGCATTACCCAGTCTCTCAATTAACTCATCAATACGAGGCATTGGATACGAATCAAAGCATGAGACACTATTTAATTTTCTAAAGTCAGTGCAAAACCTAATTCCACCATCTTTTTTAGGGACCAGTAGTATTGGACTTGACCACTCACTTGTCGATGGTTCTATAATCCCCATTTCCAACATGGTTTCGATCTCAGTCTTTAACTGTTCGACCATCTTCTCTGGGACTCGATAGGGTTTTTGTCGTATAGGAGTAGTGTCTTTCAAGATGATATTGTGTGTAAGGATCTCAGTCCGACCTGGTCTTTTCTGGAAAAGAGAGGGAAAAGTTTGAAGTACGTCAATTAACTGCTGTTGTTGTTGATTATTCAAATGTGAATAACATTCTGAGGCAGTCTGTATTGATCGTGCCGGTTCCATGTCTGGTTCGTCCTCTTCCTCCACTACGGCCCTCACCATCATCACTTCGTCTTTGCCACTCTTAGGCCCACCGAGATCAGACACCTTCTCCCTAAATTCTCTCAGAAGATTAGCATGCAGAACCTGTTTAGGCCGTTTTCTTTCGGGACACAAAATCTCATAGGTTACTGGACCCAATTTTCTGGTGATAACATATGGACCCTGCCATTTGGCCAACAACTTGCTGGTACCTGATGGTAGTAGTAGCAGAACTTTCTGTCCCGGTTTGAATTCCCTGTCCCTGGCATGTGTGTCGTACCAGACCTTTTGTCTTTGCTGGGCCGCTGCTAGGTTTTCTTTAGCCAGAGCCCTGAAGTTCTCCAACTTGTCCCGCATCTGTAAGATATATGATGCAATACTGCACTGGGCTGGTTCCTCTGCGATCCACCCTTCTTTGAGCACGTCCAGGGGGCCACGGACTTGCCTGCCAAACAAAAGTTCAAAAGGTGAAAACCCGGTTGAACACTGAGGGACCTCTCTATAGGCGAACAGAAGAAAAGGAATCCATTTATCCCAATCCCTCCCAGACTCATCAACAAACTTCTTAAGCATGTTCTTTAAGGTAGCATTAAATCGCTCTACAAGTCCATCGGTTTGAGGGTGAAATGGTGTTGTTCTAATTCCCTTAATACCTAGATGTTTATACAACAGCTTCATCACATTGGCCATAAAGTTTGTTCCCTGATCAGTGATAATTTCAGATGGAACTCCAACCCGTGAAATCAAATCAACCAGACATCTCACTATGTGTTTAACTTGGACTGAACGCAAGGGGTAGACCTCGGGATATCGGGTAGCGTAATCACAGATCACCAACGCAAATCGGTGACCTGCGCTACTCTTTACCAAGGGACCTATTATATCCATTCCAATACGATCAAATGGAGTACCAATAATGGGCAAGGGTTGCAGATAACTTCTATCAGCTTTCCGAACAGGTGCTACCATTTGACATTCAGAACAAGTTTTACAATATTCTTGCACATCATGGTACATTTTTGGCCAATAAAATCGTTGACTGACTCGTTCATATGTTTTCTGTTGGCCTAAATGCCCTGACCAAGGGATGGTATGCCCCAAATGTAAAATCATTTGGTGCAGTACTTTGGGTATCACTAATCTAGGACTCTCTAGGTCAGCCAGGTACAACAGGTTGTTCTTTAAAATGTACCTGTCCTCTCCAAACTTTGGTACCCCAACTGGTTTACCATCCACTTCACACACTTTGTCGAACAATGGTTGTAAAGTAACATCTCCTTTTTGTAACTCCCCAAAATTATCAGGAACCTGCCAACGACTGTCAATCAACTCTGACCCAGGGTCTGCAAAATGTGGTAAACTCTCTTGTACCTTCCCCCTATACTTTTCTTGGCGTCTCTGTCTTTTGCTTTTTCTATCCTTCCCTGCATCAGAAAATAATTCAGCATCAGCATTGGGAAGGGGTTGCAACCCTTTAGTCTGGGACCTTGTAACTACCGTACACATTTTGGATGCTGACTTCACCAAATCAGTTAAAGAGGGTAAATCTTCCCCTAAAACCACATCAAATGGTAGTTTCTCAACCACCCCCACCCTTAACAGGTATGCCTGTTCTTCTATAACAACAGAGACTTCAGCGGTTGGATAAGTTTGTTCATCCCCATGTACACATCCCAAACACACAGTATCAGCATAGTTCAACACTTCACAGTTAAGTAAGTCAGATTTCACCAAGGTTTGTGTACTACCTGTGTCGACCAAAGCCTGAGCCGGCCGACCATTTACAGTTACCATTATAAGGTGGCTATGTTTCTCGGTAGGTGTTGATGATTCATCTAAGCACTCATTCCTGGGAACATAACACATATTAGTCACTTTGGGTTTTTTAAGGGGACAAAGAGAAGCCTTATGTCCGGGTTGTTGACAATAATAACAAATCAAAGTTGTATTAGAATGTTTCCCAGACACACCCATAGTCTTATCAATAGGCTCCTCAAATTTACCCCTGCCCACAGTCACAGTACCTTTGTTGGTTCGTGGTGAATCTCGATGTGCAGCCATGAATCTCTCAGCCAACCTTGCAGCCTCTTCACCAGTCAATGGTTGGTTTTCTTTGACCCATACTCTTACGTCGGGACGCAACACTCTTAGATACTGTTCCAATATGATGGTTTCTCCCAGCTGTTCCTTGCCCTTCATCTCCGGACGCATCCACCTCTGATACAAGCCCTTGATGCGGTTGTAGGTTTCTCTTACACTTTCTCCTGTTGGTACGGTCAAACTCCTGAAACGCAGGCGATACGTCTCCTCCGTCACGTTGTACTTGGCCAGCACTGCAGCTTTGATATCCACATAAGATCCCGACCGTTGTTCATCCATGCCTGCATAGGCCTCCAGAGCTTTGCCAGTCAACAAAGTTACCACTCGAGGTGCCCACTCGTCGATTTGCCATCCCCATGTTCTAGCAATGCGTTCAAACCGCACAAAGAAGCTCTCCACATCCTCTCCTTCCACAAAATCAGGAATTCGAGGTTCATGATAACGTCTATATGGCACTATCGGTGGTGTAGACATACCTGGCAGATTGTCCTCAGGTTGAATTGCATAAGGTTCTGCAAACGAAGCTCTTCCTGCTGGTGCTTGAGGAAGTGTTCTAGGTGTAGGTAACGGGTAATGAGTTTGTTGGCTTATCTGATCAACTGAGTCCCACCCTGTCTTGGGTTTCTGTAACATAGTAGCCTTTAATCCATTCAATTCATCAAACAATAACTTTTCATTTCTTTGTTGTTGCCTCATGAACCTCCTCATTTCAAGAAAAAACTCTTGGTCCACCACAATACCTTCGGCTTCTCCTCGGGGTGTACTCACTTTATCACTCTTGGGTCTCACCACAGGTTCAGTCTCAGGATACTGCATGTTCATCCTATGAACAGAGTCTGTCAAAGCTTCCTCCGATATCACAGCCTCCAATTCACCTGCTTGAGCTTCAACAGTGTCTTCCTCTCCTTCAGAACACAGAACTGGGTGGGCTCGGGTAACTCTTTGGGGAGCTCCATATTCTCTTGTAGCCATCTTGTGGTTTGAAGTTTTCGTCTTGTATTGTCAGTCACTCCATAAAGACTTCATATCCCACTTCTGACACCATTTGTGGTAAGATGGTCTTTGCAGTGGCTGACTGACAGTAAAGAAAATGGCAAAACTCCAAATAGTCCAAGGAAAAAACTTTTATTTAGGTGCCAAGGCGAAATATCACTTGAAAAATTAACTTTAAACAAACAAAACAAAATAATAAAACAAAATAAACTAAAAAAAAAACCTCAACACATATTTGACCACAAAAAAAAAGGTTTAAACAAATTGTTGGCTACTGTTACAACAAACACCCCTCATCCCTTCACCATTTCCTTTGTTCTTTTATACTCTTGGTTCCCGCCCTTCACATTCAAACGGACCAATCATAACACTCCATTTGTTATAGCACTATATTTTACACATCACAGATTTTTCCATTTTACAAGTCACCCCCAATACAAGGTTTACATGGAACTGTAGGCATTATGTTTTATTAAATCACCAAATCATAAACACACAACATATTATACTCCATGCATGGTTAATTGGGTAACTCCTCCCCTTCAGGATGATATAAAACTGGCTTCCTGTTTGCCGGCCACTCCTTTTAGGCCTCTACAACACCGGTAAGACATAGAAACATTTACATTAACACACAAACATGTTTGATAGATTTACCTCTACATTGTATGCTTATAATGCTAGCAGTTAGCATGGAATGTGCACCTTCCATGTGACTGCCTCTAAAGCAAAACCACAAAAATAAAGGACTTACCAAACTCTTGTGTATTTATTTATCATTAGCTTTGTCTGCTACATCACACTGGCCTTGACCTGATCCTGACTGTATTAAACAAACTTATCAAACGGATGATGGCAGTGAGCATTACGCAATCAGAGGTAGAATAGCACAAGTCTTCACAGAATGTGGGAAGGAATGTTTTTTTATGAATGAATGCTGCACAACTCAAAAATATAGGACAAACGCGGTCCTGTATTGATTCAAAATGGGACACGCTTATTCTCAAATTGAGTACGACTTAAGAAATGTTTGGGAAATTTTAGCTTGTTTGGAAACTACTGCACTACTGTGTCAAAAAAGACTTCGCTACTGAAAAGCTATTTGATTTAGAAAGCAGTGAAGCTACCACTAAGCTACTAAACTAGTAGCTTTGCTAATTGTAGCGATGCTATTGCCCAACACGTTTGGTATAACTCCATCGCCTTGGCGGCCAATGTTGCGGAGCAAAGGCTGTCAGCATTTCATCAGATGTATTTATTGTGTTAAGGCCTAGGCATCCATATTACGTCCCCTATGCTAGGTTTCTATATGTGTATTTTCCGCGGGGTTAATACTATCAGCCCACATTTTTTCTTAGCAGAGCCTGTGTCACAGGCCGAGGCGGACTACAGACTTTGTGAGTCACGCCCCTCCCTAGGTTCCACCTCGAGGAGGTCCCCAAAGCACCCCAATGACCAGACACACGAGTAAGACAAGGAAAATAGTTGACAATCTTTATTAAATTAGTTAAAATAAGTTGGGAGTGGGGAAGGGGAATTTAAAATAACTTTCTCTCTCTCTCTCTTTCTCCTCCAGGAGACGACAGGGATCCAGAGAATGGGGGAAGGGCAGCTAGCCAGGTAAGTGTTCCCAGGGAAAGGACAGGACGGAGCTCCTTCGTCCCTGTCCACTTCCTGTGGTGTAAATTGCTCCCGTGGCACCCTTCACTTCTCCTGAAGGCAGAAATCAGAAACACACGATGAGTATAATGGGGGGGGGCAGGAAGTAACTACCTGAGTCTCGCAGAGGCGCGTTCACTCAATCCACTCCAAGCAGACTCCCAACGGACCCTTGACTCCAATCCGGCGATTCTAGGCCTCGGGGTGAATATAGCTGGAACACAAGATGTGGGTAAGTATGGCTTTTCCGTCGAACTACAGGTAGGGGTCCCTGTTAAGCGCAAGCTCTCTGTTCCTCTTACAGGTTTCTCAAGGCGAGTGTGATTCTAACTGGGTACACAGGTAAGTATTTTGGAACAATCACAAGGTCTCAATTCATCGCACCCATTCTTCAAGGTGAGTATAGCGTTAGCTAGGACTGCGATAAGTATCTCCAACAATCACAGACTCTGAATTCAGTATACAGGTTCTTCGAGGTGATTATAGCTTTAGCTAGGGGTGTGGTAAGTATCACCGATGATCACAGACTCTTTGTTCGGTTTACAGGCTCTTCTAGGTGAATATAGCTTTATCTAGGGGTGTGGTAAGTATCACTGGCGATCACAGGCTCTTTATTCGGTTTACAGGTTCTTCGAGGTGAGTATAGCTTTAGCTAGGGCTGTGGTAAGTATCACTGGCGGTCACAGGCTCTTTATTTGGTTTACAGGTTCTTCGAGGTAAGTACAGCTTTAGCTAGGGGTGTGGTACGTATCACTGGCCGTCACAGGCTCTTTATTTGGTTTACAAGTAAGTATCTAGGACTATGATAAAGACTCGGAATCATACATCACCTCTAGACTCGGTGGCACAGGTGGAAGAGAGGAGTTTGTTACCCGCGGTTCACTACAGTGGCTAGAGAGGTCCAATAGGGCTGGTGGTTCTTCGATGGTTAGGCTTAGGGGTGAAGTAGCCGACCCGCGTCCGTCCTCGTAGCGGACACGTCTTCTTCCCTTCCTCCTAGAGGCTGGTGAAGATCTAGACCGTGGGGGTGGACAGCTCAGATCACACTGCCACCATGGGGTATACACACACAGCAATTAGTTCTTCATATAATACTTGCAACGTCCCTTTCGACAGTATGTGATTATCTGTAACGCTGGGCACAGTACCTCACTTGACGACACAATCCACGTTCGTTTGGCTGGAATTATAGCGGGCAGTGATAGAGGTTGGGGGACCACCGTTGCGGTAGCTCACGTTCGCCTCCACAGGGCCTTCTGTACCTGGGGGTAAGTGCAGACAACAAGAGACACGGCACGACACTGCAAAGCTTCAGGTGCACACACGTCACAGACAGACTCACCCACGGCACAACACACACTTCGGTGAATTGAAGAAGGTCCACACTGTTCTCCCAGTCGAGACTCGCCCCAGCTGGAGACTTCGATACACTGCCCCAACGATGTCCTTCCTGGGTCGTAGTAGTCCCGCAAATAACGCCGGCTAATTCGACTTCAGCTCGCCCGCCCACCTCAGTATGAACGGCAGGGCCGTGTAAACAACAGATGGTTATGCCACAATCTTACTTGCATCCAACATCAATGATGTAAAGACTTCGGTACTCACTGTGCATGTGTTAATACTCTCTCCCTTTGTCTTTTCTTCTTTCGCAGGTCCTCACCACATGCGGAGCTACAGCGGGAGCTTTACCCAAGCGTGTAATTCAGATAATCCTTCGGTGTGACACACACCCAACCTGCAAGTATTATTTCTTCCACATATGATTTCTCTGACCTCTGTGCCATTAGTCGTTGTCCTCTTTCTCCGTGCTTTACACGTTTTCACAAGAGCTTCGACCTGTTTTCACTCCACTTCCGGGTTTTGACTCACCGCTCGCTCGTCGCAATTGTTCCCCCAAATCGTGTACCTCTTCCTGCATCTCCACACTCTTTATATACTCCTCCTCACCCTCCGATTCATCCAATCAGCGATTGCTGCGTCATTTCCCACACCTGTTGCGGGTTTCAGTGATTTGGGGCTTCCCCTGGGGATACCCGGAAGTGCCGGTGTTTGTCGACTTCCGTCTGGGCGGAACCTCTTCTCTTATTTTTGGTTCCGCCCAAAGTCACTCCGTGACACCCGCTTTGCATCTCTGTCAAGTTCATGTGACTACTCAGAGACTTTGAAATGGGGAACCTATCGGTTGTTCCATATTATGTACACCACCCAGTAGAAACCTCCTTAGGGGGTGGCTTCCGCACTGTTCCTAGTTCCGCCCAGACGGGTTCGCTTCCCAGTTTGCCTAGTTCACTACCTTGGGTTAAGGGACAAGTAGTAAACGACCTTCAGAACTATAGACGGAAGGTTTACACAGGCACTGGAAGGGGCAGCTCCCATGTTCCTGAAGAAAGGGAACGAAGACATCACATCCTGTCGCCATGGCCATGCTATACCATTGCTGATGTTGGCCTGGAACAGGATGCTTGGCTTTTTCAGCCAAAAATAGCTGATGTGGTATCGCACCTGCCCCTCATTTTATATTTACACGACGGAATGCACCAGCAGATGCAAATACCTGCATGCCAAATTCATTGGCATTTTAGAAGTTTTTGAAATTGTTTGGTCCCGCTAAGTGTGTGCCCAATAGGTCGGTCACGACGTGATGTCTCCGTTCCATTCCTTCAAGGAACGAGGGTTACATACGTAACTGAGATGTTTTTAACATTTATTGATCTTTGTTAATTCAAAAATGACACTTTTGTTGTTATTTACTGATGTTATCTGGAATTACTTTTATCTCCATTTGCTTTCATGAAGCACTTTCAATAACCTTTATTATTGTCATTGTCTCCATTCTTCACTTTTATTATATGCAAAACAATAAACAGAAATCACAGCTTTTGTGTCGTATGGACAAAGGACAAACAGGTTTGGAATGACACAAAGTTTAATGATGAAACAATCATGAAATCTTCAGCCACATACCTCCCCTGCCTCTCTCATCTCATATAAACTGTTTGTTTTGCTTCTGGTCTCAAATCAACAAAGCAAATCGAAGAGGATGTGGACTCTTAAACAACTCTATCTGTATGGATAGGTTGCCTTAATGTTATTTTTCAATATTTTTTATTTTCTTTTCAGAAGAAACAAACAAAATCATTAAGGACAAACAAAAGAACTTACAACATTTTCTTACAGGGAAAAAAAATCGCTTTTCACTGAATTTCAACCAAGCACACAGGACAATGAACTCCACCATGCTTCAACATACAGCGCAAGACAGATACGCAGAGAATTTTGTTCGAAATTTTATTGTCGTTGTTTTTGGGATCATTATTAACTCTGTGAATGGAGTATTTGTGTTTACATTTTTCAGGAGTTCAATTTTCTACAATGACCCAAGATACATATTATATATTCATCTGGTTATGAATGATATGCTCATGGTTTTCCAAACTGTAATTCTTTTTGTGATGGCTTATGCGTGGTCTAATGTCCCTCTGCCATTCTGTATTATACTGTTAATAATCGCCTCTACAACGCATAAGAATATTCCATTGACTTTGGCTGGTATGGCCATTGAGCGTTACATTGCCATCTGTAAACCGCTGCATCATCCTCGGATCTGCACCGTACGCCGGACCTACATCCTCATCTCTCTTATATGGGGCATTGGAGTTATACCAGCACTAGCTGACTTTTTTCTGTTTTTAATAGTTTTTCCTCTATCTGTCCTTTCCAAAGGTACACTCTGTAATTCAGCGACTGTCTATAGCTCACCGTACCATGATGTGATGAGCAAATTTTTGCTTGGACTTTATACATCTGCTGTGTGGCTGATTCTTGTGTTCACATACTATAAAGTAATGGTTACGGCCAGAAAAGCCAATACTGATAAATCCTCAGCTAAAAAGGCCCAAAGCACCATCCTGTTACATGGACTACAGCTGATGCTCTGTATGTTATCTTACATCACTCCTGTTTTAGATAGGATTTATGCCCCTCTATTACCTTATGAGCAGAAAAAATTTGTCTTTTCCAATTATATTCTAACAAATATGATGCCACGACTTCTCAGTCCTCTGATTTATGGCATTCGGGATAAAAAATTTTATAAACACATGAAGGGACATTTCAAATGTCGATTACTTATTGTAAAAGTTGAAGCAACTAAAAGATAATCACAAAAAAATTAACTGTATATCTCACATAACAACCCAGTATCACGCTAAAGCGTGTAATAGACACGCTGGTCCACTAGAGGATGCGTGTCAATGTCACGCTTTGCCTCCTCTAGGCGTGAAAATGACACGCATTTATGAGGATGATAACCAATAGGGGGCGATAATTTCCTCAATGCCAACAACTTCAACAAGAGAAGCGATGCAGTGATATTGCGTTCTCCGGAGTTCCATGGGTAAGGCTTACTTGGAAATTTGGTGATTAATGTTACTAAAATTGAGTAAATCCTGTGTTTATGTTAAGTCTTTGTTGCAACGTTAGCAATATAATATCACCGCTAAGGCAACAGACAAGTCGCACGCGTTTGGTCAGAATCCAATTGGCTCATATTTAGGACATAATTGTTGTTCAGGTGCGGTCATTTAAGAAATCCTAAAGTTGGTGCAGCATAACATTTAATTTGCGTGTGTGGACTATGGAGTTATCTATAGTGGTTTTTACGTTACTAAGGTCAGAAACATTATTGGATGACTGTTTGATAATCAGCTAATGTATTAATCACAGAAAGCTGCAGTGACTGCATTATATTATGTTGCTAAACAGTTGTTCTAGCGTTTTTAAACCAGTAGTTTTATTAATTTCGCGCGGAATGCAGTTCGTGAAATAAGCTCTAAATGAAAAAATAACCGATTTAAGTGAATAATTGTGTTCATTGTAAATCTAAACATACAAGGGGGAACCAATCGATCACAGAGAGCGATCGCTGCTGACAACGTCAGCAGCACTCACATTCAGATTACAATAATATTTCACATTATTAGTGTTTTTACTGTTTTTTTATATCAAATAAATGCAGCCTTGGTAAGCAGAATCGATATATTTAATTATTTAATATTATTTATATTATATAATTAGGCTAGTTTGTGCAGTTACATTTATGTCAATTGATCGTTAGAAGGGATTAAAATTGATTGTGTTATGTTCTGTAATTGTTGTTAATAAATCTGTCAGAAGAAAGTGTGTAAAAGTTTGACTACAGTAACCATATCTAACCAAGCTTCAAGTACCAAGATAATTATTTCATTTATTGTTCATTTATGCAGTTTATGCTTTATTTATAGGTAGCATAACTGTTACTTTTTTTTACAGTTCTGCATATATAATATGACAAACCTAGGAGACTTTGCTGTAAGAGAATTAATCATGTTTTTGTTTTCTTTTCTCAGGTCCGGTCAGTACCCACCACCCTTCCCTGTTAACATCACCCACAGTTTATACTTTTTCTTAGAAAACCAGCGGCTCTTTTAAGAGCCACTTCAATAGACCCTTTTACAGCCCACGTGATCAAATAGCCTGCACACGCATTTTGGCAACGGAAGTGATGTTATTTCCCAGTGGTTCTAACATGTAAGCAACTCAGAAAGTTTATCAAAACGTCTGGTTGTAGCATTTGGTTGCACTAATATAATATACGTATATGTATTTGGCCATCTGCTAACGTATTCTATCCACTCCACTATAGTACACGGATCTGGTAACTGTGTAGAAGATAAGTCAACTTTTTAAACTAACTCTCTCTGTCTGTGTTGCTTCACTGCTGATTCTTGCCGTGCTTCCGTTGCCAAACTGCGTGCGCATACGTTGCCATGTCATCATTGTGTACAAACAGTAAAAGGGTCACTCATTCACTCTTTCGCAAGCTTCTCTGTTTTCAAGTAAGTATTGTAATTTTATTATTTTGTTTTTCTTTCATTTTACTCTCTCTCTCACTGTCCAAAACACTTAGCCTATGCCTCTTTCTCTGACCAATGTAGTTTTGTTGAAATGGCTGCTGAGCAAGACAGAGGGAGAACAGAGGATGTTATTTTCATAGCAGACAAGCTTCTTGCTCAAATCAAGGTGAGTATATTTGTTGAGATTGTGTTCTTGCAGTATTGTGATAATTCTAAAGTGTGTGATTTAGAGTGCAATAATTGTGTGAACTGCTCAAGAGTTGGCTGTATTTCAGTATTACCATACAAGGCACACTTTCTTTTATGCAAGGCAAAGGAACCCAAGGGCAAAGCAACAGCCATTAAAGGGAGTACATTTAATGTCCGATAGGTGGAGAAAATGCTGAAGGACGTCCACTACTAAAAAGAAACAGAAGTGAAGAGATACAAAGCTTCAGCTACAGGTATCCATGTTCTACCAGATTATTTGTGATTTGTCAGCCTCATTTTTTCTAAGCTATATTACTGTGCCCATTGTTAATGCTTTCTCACAAATTATTGAACTTCTGTTTTCAGTCTGTTTATTGCCTACAGTGAGACCTCCACATTTCTGCACTTGTGATCATGCAAACATCCAGTGTAGAGCACTTCACCTGCCCGGCATGTAGACCCAACAATGCTCGCTCTTTGTGCAGATGGCAACAGAAAAACCTACAGATTCCGTCAGTCAAAAGAGTTAGTTCTTTTACTCTTGTAGTTTTAAAGAAAAATAAACTTTTTGATTGTGTAATTTTTGCTTTATTAAATAGTTAATGTATCCCAGATGTTGTGAGCTTATATAATACGTAAGGAATATTTGACAGTGGGCTGCTACGCAGCAGGTGTGCATTATTTTCAAATAGTCAATAATTCTGCTTATACCACAGTTACCACAAACATTGCTTTGGGTATTTTAAGACATTTGACAGGTTAGGTGTGCGTTTTACAAAAATAATCATTTGGATATGGGAATGTGTGCTGGCACCCAAACTGGCTAGTTTAATAGCTTGGTCATTCATTATTACATATCAGTTTGTCACCCTGACTTTCAACTAGTTTGTGTACCTGGAGTAGAGAAAGCAGAAGATTAACTTTTTAATGCTCCATGAATCCTGAAAAACCTTTAGTTTAAAAGTAAACCTTTATTGTCTACAATCATTATAAAGATGCCTGGTGGTGTGATGTAATTTGAAACTAATAGAAAAGTAAGCAAACTTGATGAAGAGGGCCTTGAGGTGGTTGTTTGCAGACACGGAGTGCTACTAAAAGCTCTTAATGTGCCGGGGAGTAATATTTTCTTATCCATCTATACCTGCAGAAGGAGCTTCAAGCAGCCACAAACGGAGAGTTCTTTTGAACAGATATTGCTTGCAAGTATTGGCCATACCTTGAAGGCGTCAGTCTCCATGTTGGAACTCAGACCTTTACTGCAGATGAGACCTTTCCTTTCTGTCATGCATGCCAAGGCTCATTCAACCAAGTGTCAGGTAATGCATATTCTTTATCGTACCATTTGAAAATGTATTTGTATTACTTATTAATACACTTTAACTGTTTATGGTTGTAATATAGGTGTCACACATTTGTTAGATAATCTGGCAAAAATCAGGAAGGTGCTGGTACAACTGCAGTTGTGGAGGTCGAAATGGTCAACAGCAACCTGTCTCGTTGTGGCCTCACAACCAAGTATCTGGTAATTGATGCCCATTTATAATATTTTAGGAAACATGTCTTTATTTTTTCACTTTTTTATTCTTTCTGTCTAGTACTTTGAGATTGCATAAGAGTAAGCTGTAACTGTTCAAAGTACATAAAAAAATTGGCATGTAGTTCTCTCTTAAATTTTAAACTCAATTGTCAGTTTCTGGATTAATTGAAATACCACAAACATTAATGGTTACCACAAACATTCCTTCATCACATACATGTATTGTTAATAGCCAGGAATGACATGCTAACTGTCCAAGCTATTGGGTGGAAGCAAGAAGGCCTTCAGCATTATCCAGCAGATACGTCAAGGTCTTATATTATGACTGCGTTATATAGGCACAAAGATTTTTCTCACTTTAAGATTGCAAGGACAAACATATTTTTATGGCATTCTTTCAGAAAGGCTCAGAGACGGGAAGATTTGAGCAGTGAACTGGGGTGTCCTGAGAACATTGTGAATCAGTGGGTACAAGATGTCAGACAAAAGGCTACTGATGGTAATGTATTTTATGGACATTATTTAAATTGGTTTACAATATTGCAGTGTGATAATCAATTTTGTAACTGAAAATCTTTGCCATGCATAAGTATTTAAGTAAAGGTATGTCCTGTTTTAATCGCAATAAACTTGTGTCCTTTTAAACTCCTTTGAGACATTAATTTGATTTGGGACATGTACAGCCTAAAAGACATCATAATCATTTACTTGTATTATTATTTTTGCTTTTGGTAGGTTCCAGATGTGAAGACCAACATAACCTTCAGAAATGAATTGAACAAATGTTTCTTAGTCTTCATCGAAAAGCCAGCCTTTATAATCACACTGGTACGTTGATAACTCATCTAAAACATTTTGTCATTTTTGTTGATTGCAGTTATACCAGGGGTATGTTGAATGCTGTATTCTGATTGGCTAAGAAATGTTCTGTGGGTATGCATTAATTTCTGATAACTGCACACCTAACTTGTCAAATGTCTTAAAAATAGGCAACAGAGCAATGTTTGTGGTAACTGTGGTATAAGAGGAATAATTGACTCCAGTCCTTTGAATTATTTGAAAATAATGCACACCTGCGGAGCATCCAGTTTGCGTCGTGCCTCATTGCACCAAATGTGCTTTTGCACCAAAAGTGCTTTTGAGAGAAACAACAGATATAGAACAAACATAATATTTTTTGTCTGTACTTTTAAATTATTGAATGACACAATTACAATGTTCATTTTAATTTTACAATGTACTGACTGCTACTCTGAAGATTTAGTCCATTATTTTTCATTAGGGTGATGTTGAAACTAGGTCTTCAGTTGGCTTACACCACATGTGATATAAGATGATGTTATTTGTGTGACTTCAGAATCCAGCAACACCCTCACCAAGAAGATTTTTTTGATGTATACATGTCAAAAGTGCGCCTTCAAGAAACAAAGATCATTGTGATGAGGAGATGAGACACCACTGCGCCGCACCTATCTCAGAAGCCTGGCTAGGAACATCGGGAAAATGATATCAGAAATGTCTTCAGGCAAAAACAGTGGTAAGAGGCTAACTTTTATTACCATCTTGCAATGATGCATGCCATTTGGTTTCTATAAATAAGGGTTACAAAAGTCTCAAGACACATGTTAGTTTCACATTCTGAAATCAAGTTTCTTTGTCATTTGGTGATAAAAATCACAGATAATCTAGATGATTAGACACACTGAATAGCAAATACGACAATAAAACCCCACTCATTTTTAGATCCTGAAGTGTTACGTTATAGTTTTCTTGTGGTTGGATCTTAATGATCTGTAGTTCTTTACATAGAATAGAAACAAAGAAAATCAAGAGACAATGAAAGCATGGCAATTGTTGTATATAGTTTAGAAAGGAGTACATGGAGGTATTTAAATGTATTTCCTAATAGTATAATGTAATTAGAAATACTAATGTGAAATCTTTAGGAATATAATTGGACCTTAATAATGAAAGCAGTATTAACATAATGTACAAAATAAACCTCAAGTTAAACCTCTAAGTATTTTCATGCATCCCTTCAATTTTTCCTTTTAGGCAGTTTAAGTGAAGAGTGTCATCGCTGGCTACTGTGTCGTCTTCAGAAAAGGCTTGCAGATGTAGAGAAAAAGTTCTAAGTTTGCTCAAGTTACAGCCAGGCTTTAGGACGATGTTCTTCACTCCCAACCCTGGAGAGCCGGTGTCCTGCAGACTTTAGCTCCAACCTTAATCAAACACACCTGAAAGCTAATCAATGTCTTCATGATCTAGAAAATCACAGGTACGTGTGTTTGATTAAGGTTGGAGCTAAGCTCTGCAGGACACTGGCTCTCCAGGATTGGGAGTGAAGAACACTGCTTTAGGACCTAATGCTGTTTCTCTGCTGGAGGATGAGCCTGAGGAGATACTGGAGGACCACGAAGAGCTGGATTATGAGAGTTCAGATGACATTTTGGATTTGGAACTCTGAACTGGTGTATGCATTTAGACTGTGTCACACTGAACTGCAGGTGTGTTTCATGGAAAACATAAAACTATTTGGAAATGTAATGGATGTCTGATACAGTGCTTTTATTTTGGACAACCGTTTCCTGCAGTGTGTAAGCACATTAGCCTCATAGATTGATGGGAAACTACTGTTAAATACGTTTTTGTATGATAATACATATCTCTGTTTACAAGCAGCAGGTTAGCTATTAGGTTTCCCCTCCACCTCCGATGTTTCACAGACTACTCCTACAGTCAACTGTGTTGCTACAACTTGCAAATGCCACAATCCTCTTGCAGTGGTTACTTCACCAAACTGTGCCCATATCATCTTGTCAACATAATGACATTTACTGTAGAAAAATATGTAACACAGGCAAAATAGATTTGCACATGTTACTATTATTGTTATATAGTTTTATACTGTACAAAGTTTTTTCATAGTGATTTGTGGATACTTTTGGATTGAACTAACTGTAGCCTATGTCATTGGATGAAATACTTTCCATAAATGACTGCTCAATAGCATACCCATATTTGATGCATGAGTTAATACTGTTGTTACCTTTTCAATGAAAGGAAATGTTTTACAATGCCATGTTCTTGAGGTAATTATTAAACTGTTTCATATATGTACCTGCAAATTTGTTTGCTAAAGCGTTGTTTACTTTTCCTTGTTTTGAAAATGAGATGTAAAACTACTTTTTTATTTATGCCTTAAAAATAAATGATAGTTTAATACAGGTTAAATAATAAAACTTGTTAATAGTTAATATACAGTTGTGTTGTATTATTTATGGCAATAGTTGTTATAATTAATACAAGTTTTTCATTACACTGCTGCATAACTTTGCTCTAGATAATAGTAGGGTATTAACACTAGACAGTTCAAAGATGGTTAACTTTTAAGTTATGTATACTATAAATACATATATTTACGTATAGTATGTGTGAATGCTTTTGGTCTTTGATTAAATGCTTGTCAGCATGGGAAAGTGCTTTGTAAATAAAGTTATTTTTATTATTTGTTGTTTCTATTAGTAAATCAGTGATGGTGACCAGTCCGACTTGAGGGTGTAGCATACACCACCTAGCCCAGCCAAACGGATAAGCAATGGATGGATAGAAATAAATAGCCAGCCCCTAACATTTAGTGCCTAAATTTCAATCTGAAACACATTTATAAATAATGACATTTTAAATTATTTCTTAGCAATATCAGTATCTTTTTTCCCCCAACCTTACTTAGGCCTATATGTGTCTGTGGTCAGGCTACACGGTTAGCTTAGCAACTAGCATGAACTCGTTTTAATTCTTACAATATGTTTTATTGTTTGGTCTGTTAGAAAGTCACTTTATACTATAGTTCTTTTGAAAAGGTGTAAACAATACTGGTCCAGAGGCACTGCCTGTTTCAGTTTGTGACTGTTTTTTTTTATTTCACACATAGGCTATATCATTATCTTTAAGATGTTTGTTTAACTTTTTGACTCGGTTCTATATGTTCTGTTGGTTGTAATTTATCCCAACCATTATCTAGTGTTAAAAAACTGAAACAGGAAGTGCTTCTGGACCACGTGTTGTTTACATTTTTTGAAATGGTCTATTTGCAAACCTAAGAACTACATATTTAACAGGCTGTCTATAATACACTGCAACAGGGAAATTATTTGTAGGCCTAGTGTTTTTCATGTCTGGAATATTAAACCCTAATGGAAAAAACAGCATAGACCAGCATAATTCCCATGCTGGTTTGGTGCTTGTTTAGCTGGTCACCAGCATACCAGCACCAAAACACAACATATAGCATGCTGGTCTTGCTGGTATGACCTGCATGGGATTGGTGGTGGTATGCCGATGACCACCAGCACCAACCCAGGATGGGAATTATGCTGGTCATCAGCAAACCAGCACCAAAACACATAATTTCCCTGCTGGAAAAAACAGCATATACCAGCATGAGTATGCATTTAGGGTTATGCAGAAGTGAAGCACAGTAGTGTTGTCAGAATTAAAAATATACATGACAGCAAAGTGAAATTTAATTTGTATCACGTTTTGTGATGCTATCTATTAGTGATCACACCAAACAGTACTCCTCATGATGGAAGAGTTCAAGGGCTTTGTAAAACAGTTGGTCTCATCATTGTAGTCCCTTTCCTTTTCTGAATGATGAGACTCACATATATGCATCATTTTTATAGTTCAGAGGTCAATATATCAAAGCAAAGCAACTGTATATTTGGTTTAGTCCTATGACAACATTTTTAATTTCACTCTGCCCACTTAGCCCTCGTATCACACATTTCAAAGACATGAAATGGTCTAGTGCATTTGTCAGACATATTATTAAATTCCTTAATGATTTTTTTCTTATTTGAATCAAACACTACTGTGGGCCTCTTGGGATATTTGTTTGTCACAAACCCTAACACAATAAATACTGAATTGTACCTCAAGAAAACAGTTTTAAAGTAATCTCAACTCAATAGTGTTATGACTATTAAAATACAAAAGTTACATTAAAAATAATAACAGTATCATTATAGATGGCCCTCAAAGCAGCAACAGTTGAAGGGGGCTGATCACATCCCAATTAGCTTCAAGTAATGTACTGCAGAACTCCAGTGTCCATCCTCTTATTAATTTTATCATTATGTCTGTTTGGGCTGTGCACATATGGGTGTAAGTGGTTATTTTCAGAATCATCATCTAATTTAGAGAGCTATTATATGACACTTCCCATACCTTGAAAAGCAATAAAGTAATAGACATAGTTAGGCCACTTTGTAAAACTCACAGCAGCATTTACCACAAGCAGAGCAAGACACCAAATCATGAGGCCTGATTCAGGGTCAGATTCACATATGAAATCACAAAAGCATATTAAAACTTGATTCTAGGGCAAAAACAGACTAGTTGGGACAAAATTTCACAAGGTTGACACCTTAGCTCACTCTTAAACGTCTCGTGCTTATAATTATACATAAGTACAATGTAAAGTTTATTATAATATGATGCTAAAAATATAAATGTAATCCCATACATTATTTTGGAAAGACATTCGTTTGCAGTACTTTAAGAAAAAGTAATCTACACACTGTTAGTAACAGCTTTCTGAATATGAAGGTGGCAGGACAGCTCCATCCAGGACAAATTAGACACAAACTGTACTATATGTCATAATGAAACACATATACAATACTTGCTGATCACTGATGTTTTAAAACTTTTCTATTGCTCAGAAGTTCACAATGCATTTGGCAACATTTAAATGATGGTGTGATTACTCAACACCTTATGTATTGTTGGTTTATATATGTTGCATACTGAGACTATTTCTGGTGCACTTCTGTATTGTTGTTCTTGTGTTGCTCTAAATGCTACCTCATTTGTAAGTCGCTTTGGACAAAAGCGTCTGCAAAATTATTAAATGTACAAACAATTACTTATTTCCCACCATCAATCTTCAAGTAAAAAAAGCTTTGTATAAAGTTGTCTATCATGTTGTCACTTAAAAATTAAGGTGCTCTAAACCACAGCATTTCCATTGCTTGATAGATAAAATATGTGATCAATTAGAATGGATGATTGATTTGTTTTTAACAACACAAGACAGGCAGAACTAAATATCGTTTCTAGAAACTAAACAGTTTTCCTATAAATAATACAAGGATCAACAGCTATGGATGTTTTTTATTCTCTGAGCAAATACATTTTATGTTGTCTTGAATGTTCACCAAGTAGACTTTTTAATAAATAGTGTGTGTGAAAATAAAGAAACCAATGAATTCCTCAATGTTTATTGAAAAAAGTAAAGTAAATAGACTCACTGTACTTAACATCATTACATCACAGTAGGATATAACATTGATTAAAACAGTTAAATTGACAATAATTTGGTTGCAAAACAGTATTAACAGTATTCAGTATTAATATCCAAAAAAGTGCAAAAAAGCACACCTGAAAGGAGGAGCAATAAAAGGGTCCAGGAAACAAGTGTTTGTTTAAAACATAAAAGAAAAACAAGTTACACAAAGAAAATAATAGTGCTTCTTATTGTATCAGGTCCCCAAGAAGATGCCGAAGCACTAACAAGTGTCCCCATCCGCCACCCACTCCAATGGCCACTTCTTTTATCTGTAACACAAAAAGAAAAAATGCAATTACATGTTTGGTTGGGCAAATAAACTGTAGACACATTAAAGGAGAACACCACAGTTTTTCAATATTTACTATGTTCTTACCTCAACTTAGATGAATACATACATATCTTTTTTCAATGCGTGCACTTAATCTTTGTACAGCGCTTCTTGAATGTGTTAGCATTTAGCCTAGCCCAGCCCCATTCATTCCTTAGGATCCAAACAGGGTTCAATTTAGAAGCCACCAAACACTTCCATGGTTTTCACACTTTCCATGTTTTGTTTTGTGCCACCATACTTACTCGTGTACTACTCATGTAAGAGTCTTTAAATATGGAAAACATGGAAGTGTTTGGTGGCTTCTAAATTCATCCCTGTTTGGATCCTAAGGAATGAATGGTGCTAGGCTAAATGCTAAAGCATTCAAGAAGATTAAGTGCACGCATTGAAAAAAGATATGTATTCATTTGTCTAAGTTACATAGTAAATATTGAAAATGGTGGTGTTTTCCTTTAAGACACATTAAAACTGCAGCTGTTTTCCTAAAGCTGTGTTTTGGTGGGGGTTCATTATATCACAGTAGGATATGCAAGTCAACAATGCAGAAGAAAGCCTTCATTGTTCTTTTACATCAATTTGTGTTAAAGCATTACTTGACTTGTTGCATTTTGTTCTGGTAACTCCAAAGAGAGGAATGTGAAGTTCACATTTAACTTTAAGACAACATATGTGATAAATGAATCACAATGTTAACATTGTTTATGTCTCAATTTGGTGTTTTTAACAATTAAAGAATTATGAATTAAATTCATTATTCAACAACTTTGTCTCTAATTATATGGAGAAAATACTCCGCAGTCTAATTCCCGTAGTTTAAAATCACCTGTGTTTCCAACGTCACAAACATAACATAACCAATCACATCAACACAGTTGAACGCGTGCATCAATAGTATGTATGTATGTATGTATGTATGTATGTGTATATATAGTCTAAGCTCAGCAGTTATGCGTCTAGACAGTGGTCACCAATCCTGGTCCTTCAGGTGTGTTTGATTAGGGTTGGAGCTAAAATCTGCAGAGACACCGTCCCTTCAGGACCAGGATCGGTGACCACTGGTCTTAGATCATATACATGTAAGTAGATGCTACATACAGATGTTTTAGCTGTGCAATTGAGTAGATTAGCATATTCATAGATCTGCGCATACAATGTGACAAGCAAAACTTTATGTTATTATATTATATTATATTATTTTTTTATTATGATGTTCAAAGATGCATTTTAACTGATGCAATTCTTGACTAGAATGAGACTTTAAAGAAAAGCACATGAGCAAGGTAACAGGGAATTCTATATAAATACCTAGAGACAAGGAAATCTCATTTTGCAATGATGCCAAAATCTTACATTTTTGTCTCGACCTTATCTTCTACAAGGAGTTTAATGGGTTGACAAATCCTCAGAACTATGACTTCACGCAGGCCATTTAGTGTGGGCATACTACCTTAATTTCATTATTTGCCTAAATTGTTTTGCATGTTAATTGTGGACAGTAGGTGTTAGTGGCAATAAGATATACTGACAACAGATTAAAATTAACAGTGAACATGCCACTTCTCATTGGCATGCGTTTTAACACCGAGACGTTGTACATACCAAAGTTTGCATGACTCCCACTCCACCTGCTTCCATTTCTGGCCCTAAAAAATAGTGGGACTTTTTTAGTTTCAAATATTTACTGTGTTTACCAATAAGTTTAAGACCATTACATCAATAACAAAACAAAAAAAACTATATCATCCCTTTTCAACTGGAACATTATATAACCTGTGTATTGTTTGAATTGTATTACATTTAACCTTAATAACTCTGGATTTGGCAACCCTCTTCACAGGGTAAAAATCCTGTCTCCCTGTCACATTGTGTGGACATTCTGAAAGGAATACAATACTACATTCAAAAAGCTTAACACTACACTAAACAAGCATTACAATAATTGGTTAAGCTAGCAAGGGTTGTACTTGGGCACAGTTTCGCACTGTAGTTTTTTTTTGTTTTATACTGTAGTAAACTACAGGGTAGGGTGGTTGGGATAATTTCATACTCCTATACATAAAGATAGATAGCATTCTACTGTCAAACAAAGTAAATGTTAGGTTTTTAAAAAATACATTGTTTACTTTATGATAAGTACACTGCATAACTGTGATTTTATTTTTTTTCTACATAAACTCATCCAACATAAAGAACATTGTGTGAAAATGTTACCGTGATATCCTTAATATTGACTAAGTAAGGTCGTGTCAAACATTGAAATCATAGTGAAATAAATAGGTGAAATCAATGATGCACATTATTCAGAATTTGATTCTTAGACTTTAGGCCATGTTTTTCATGTTTTCATGTTTCAAATTAACTTGGAGAAACGAGAAACACAATCTATATTCAGAAATTCTGAATAATACATTTTAGAAAATGGAATGGGAGTAATAGTCTGAAAACTTTTTTTTATATACACTCCTCCATTGCTGATTAATCTAGTTAGATTGTGATCTTTTTCCCCATCAACCAATTCAAATTTAGCTTAAAAGTCATTTAACTGTCTGTTGTCAACACACCTTTCCTTTGATCTGGCCGCACTATAGTGAGAGCTGGAAAGCCTTCTTTCACACCATCTGTTAACAACAGAGAAACATTTAAAATGTAGAAATTATTATGTAAATTACTCAGTTTATAATAAAAACTTGACTTTTTTCCAAAAAATCTTTTCATAAAGGCTGCACACGGTGAGCACTGGTGTCTTGTACAGTCAGTAAGAAATAACGCCATCACAGTAAAGTAATCACAACAGAAAATAGCCTCTCATTCCACAGCTTTATAATCTCAAATAGACAGTTTATACTTGCATGGACACTTGCACGTGACTGGGCAACTGGCCAATGAAACATGATCATTAGCAGTTCCAAGTGGGCTCTAAATCTAACGCAACTAAGCCACACAGTCAACAGAAAGTATGCCGTTTTTCTTTATGATATTATGCAATGAGATATTGTGATAAAGGTACAGAGTCAACATATTTTGCACCCCTAATTGGAGCCCACCAAAACGATGTCTTAGATATAGGCAAACACAGGCATGATTTAAGTTATGACAACAGCATTTCATGGAATTTGCCAAAGACACACAAAACTGTTATTTGATTGATGGTACCTCTCGTCAAAATTCATGAAATGCTGTTTTCATTACTTAAAGTGGTGGCCAAAATGATTAGAACACCTGACAGATTATTAAACCCACATGGGCTATGAGATAACATTACCGATAAAGTTCTGAGTAAATATATTGACACTATGCCAGAGAGATGTGCTGCTGTAATTGCTGCAAAAGGTGAACATACCAAATAATAAAGTTAAAAGTGGATAAAAACAGTACGACTCACCTCATCTGATATTTGTTGTGCTCAAAGCAACCATTGTTTAGAAAAGTAATGTTTTGGAAACAAAAAAGTCAATATTTCACATCTGTCAGGTGTTCTAATAATTTTGACCACCACTGTATATAAATATCAATTTCTGCAACTCCTATTCCAAATGCTTTGAATGCAGGGATCCCAGGACTCTTAATTTGATTACAGTTTCACATTACACAAAGTAAGAGTATGGTTTTATAAAGCTTACAATTTATTTTCAATGCACTTCATAAAGCTCCTTTTTTGCTTACCTTTTCCAAGAGAAACTGGCGAGGCTCTTGGGAGTCCATCTGGGTAATGGGTTTCTTTTCCCAGATTGCTGCAGTGGGGTTGCATGGTGTCCTGAGGGTCCTAAAAGGGATACTGGCTGTCAAATTGGGGACTTTGGTGGTCCAAAAAAGGGCTGCTGGTGGTCCAGTTGGAGCTGCTCTGGTATGAGGCAGGGCCACTGGTTCCTGGAGATCAGGTTGGGCCATTTGTGGTCCAGTTGGGGATTCAACTCGGGCTGATGAGGTTTTATTGACTTGTTCTGCAACACCTTGAGAGGTCCCGCCTACATTTTCGAAATACAGAATTATTTAGAAAACACTGATCAACAGTTTTAACAATTTTATAGACCAAACATCTAAACAATAATTTTAAGAAAAAAATGACAATAAAAATAATCAGAATAAGTTGCAGCCACAGTAGTAACAAGAGATGTAGTAAAAAGTGAGTATTGTTCTACCAAACTACTTCTACCAAACAGTAATAATTTAAAATAGAAATGTGATGGATGTTTGATAGTCTGGTTGTTGACCAATTGTGCCACTTGTTCTACTGTTATACTGAAATTGTATAATTACAATATTCATATTTACTATTTACAGCAGTGGTTTTCAATCTTGTCCTAGGGGACCCACTGTCCTGCACGTTTTGCATGTCTCCCTTATCTAACACACCTGATTCAGATCATCAGCTCATTAAGGGAGAGATCCATGAACAGAACTGGGTGTGTCAGTTAAGGGAGACATACAAAATATGCAGAGCTGTGGGTCCCCTAGGACAAGATTGAAAACCACTGATTTACAGTGTCTGCCAATTCAATGTGATAGTTAATGTTATAAACAAATGATAAAATATATGCAAATGTAAAGTTACTCTGATAGGACCAGTGTTATCACCTTTAGGGGTGGTTTCCTGGTCAGAGTTGATCCTAGTCCCAAAGTAAAATGCATGTTTGAGCGTCTTAATTAGAAAAACACCTTGTACTGACATATCTTAACATACATCAGTGCCAATGTTTGGTCTCTAGATGCAGGCACTGGTTCCTTGATTAGTAGTAAATCACCATCACCTGCTTTCAGATGGAGCAACATTTACCACACAAAGCGAAGTACACTGACAAGCTACGCAATATTGCATTTATCATCGTTGACAAATTGCCTGTGACAACGAACTGGATATTGCCTAGCTTTTCAGAGAAACACGGCTTTGTGTAGTAAATGCTGCTCCACACACACACACACACACACACACACACACACACACACACACACACACACACACACACACACACACACACACACACACACACACCAGTTGTAAACTAAAAGCATCAATCACAATCTGAGTACTACATTAGTTGAGAGAAGGCATCACATATTTACCTGTAATTTTTAATAAATAAAAAAAAAATAATAATAATAATAATCTTACCTTGAATAGGTTCTTTAATCTTTCCAAGCATGTAATGGATGTCTCAGTCAAGTGACAACGGGGTGTCAAAACCTCAGACCCCCAAGCATTTGGTTTTCTTCCAGGCCTTGATAAATACAAAACATAACAAACACGCAAAATAACATATATATGTTGTATGCATGTATGTATATAAAACAATAATCGCAATTTCATACCAGCATATCTTCCATATTTTCATCTTCATCATGCACCCAGCTCTCACGCTTCTGATCAAATTTCTTCAGTTATTTTTTACCCTAAACTTATGTGGTTGCTCTACCTTGCATGTGTTGCAGGTTTTGCAAGCTACATTTAGTTGTGTAAGGCAGACCACACACTTTCTAGTTGTTGACCCCTGGCCTGGCATTTCTAATAAAGATAAGAGTAAACGGGAGAGAGTGAAAGAGACTTTGAGAAGTACAAAGCAGGGCAAGATTAAAAAATTAAAAAGCAATACTTACTTGAGGAGAGTGAGTGAGTTGATTATTGAAGTGGCTCTTAAAAGAGCCGCTGGTTTTCTAAGAAAAAGTATAAACTGTGGGTGATGTTAACAGGGAAGGGTGGTGGGTACTGACCGGACCGGAGAAAAGAAAACAAAAACATGATTAATTCTCTTACAGCAAAGTCTCCTAGGTTTGTCATATTATATATGCAGAACTGTAAAAAAAGTAACAGTTATGCTACCTATAAATAAAGCATAAACTGCATAAATGAACAATAAATGAAATAATTATCTTGGTACTTGAAGCTTGGTTAGATATGGTTACTGTAGTCAAACTTTTACACACTTTCTTCTGACAGATTTATTAACAACAATTACAGAACATAACACAATCAATTTTAATCCCTTCTAACGATCAATTGACATAAATGTAACTGCACAAACTAGCCTAATTATATAATATAAATAATATTAAATAATTAAATATATCGATTCTGCTTACCAAGGCTGCATTTATTTGATATAAAAAAAACAGTAAAAACACTAATAATGTGAAATATTATTGTAATCTGAATGTGAGTGCTGCTGACGTTGTCAGCAGCGATCGCTCTCTGTGATCGATTGGTTCCCCCTTGTATGTTTAGATTTACAATGAACACAATTATTCACTTAAATCGGTTATTTTTTCATTTAGAGCTTATTTCACGAACTGCATTCCGCGCGAAATTAATAAAACTACTGGTTTAAAAACGCTAGAACAACTGTTTAGCAACATAATATAATGCAGTCACTGCAGCTTCTGTGATTAATACATTAGCTGATTATCAAACAGTCATCCAATAATGTTTCTGACCTTAGTAACGTAAAAACCACTATAGATAACTCCATAGTCCACACACGCAAATTAAATGTTATGCTGCACCAACTTTAGGATTTCTTAAATGACCGCACCTGAACAACAATTATGTCCTAAATATGAGCCAATTGGATTCTGACCAAACGCGTGCGACTTGTCTGTTGCCTTAGCGGTGATATTATATTGCTAACGTTGCAACAAAGACTTAACATAAACACAGGATTTACTCAATTTTAGTAACATTAATCACCAAATTTCCAAGTAAGCCTTACCCATGGAACTCCGGAGAACGCAATATCACTGCATCGCTTCTCTTGTTGAAGTTGTTGGCATTGAGGAAATTATCGCCCCCTATTGGTTATCATCCTTATAAATGCGTGTCATTTTCACGCCTAGAGGAGGCAAAGCGTGACATTGACACGCATCCTCTAGTGGACCAGCGTGTCTATTACACGCTTTAGCGTGATACTGGGTTGCACATAAATACACATGGTTACATTTCTGTTGACATTTTTCTTGCTTTAGTGCTTCATTATATAAAAAATGTTGCTTGGATTATACATTTTTAAAGCTTTATAAATACTGCTGGTTGATAAGAACTGCATTAGTAACTGTGCGGTCATATGTGCTTGTTTTCATATGCAGTGGTTCTGTACGGTGAATACAAAGTCATGGTTTCTTAAATGATGACACTTTATGCATTTTATTCTAGAAACTAATTATCAATGCTTTTTATAATTGCTCAACTCTGTAATTGTGTGACAATATGCTCCACCATTGGGACATTTTGTCATAAATGTTACTGTGTGTTAAAAGGATAGTTCAAAAATTATGTTATTATATTATTACCTAATGTTGTTACAAACCTTTTCATGAACCCATTTTACTTCCACTGTATAATTTTATCCTACTATGGAAGTAAATGGGCCTCATGATCGGTCTGGTTACAAACATTTCTTATAATATCTTCCTTTGTTTTCATTGAAATAAAGACATTTATACAGGTTTGTAACAACATGAGGGACAGAAAATGATGACAGAATTTTTATTTTTGGGTAAACTATTCCGTTAAATCAACTCTATATTTTCTCATGTGCTGCACTGTCAGAAAAGAAAACTCTCTAAGAATAGATGTGTTCATTTTAACACATTGTTTTGTCTTAAACTATTTAACACATTATGTGCATATCACATGTAGCCCAAGACAGCTTGCCCACTGAAGGTAAGCAGGGCTGAGCCTGGTCAGTACTTGGATGGGAGACCACCTGGGAAACCAGGTTGCTGCTGGTAGAGGTGTTAGTGAGACCAGCAGGGGGTGCTCACCCTGTGGTCTGTGTGGGTCCTTACACCTCAGTATCGTGATAGGGACACTTTACTGTCAAAAAGCACCGTCTTTCAGGTGAGACGTTAAACCGAGGTCCTGACTCTCTGTGGTCATTAAAAATCCCAGGATGTCATTCGAAAAAGAGTAGGGGTGTGCCCCGGCATCCTGGCCAAACTTGCCCATCGGCCTACTAAACATCCCCTCATATACTAATTGGCTATATCACTCGGTCTCCTCTCCACTAATAAGCTGGTGTGTGTGGTGGGCGTTCTGGCGCAATATTGCTGCCGTCGCATCATCCAGGTGGATGCTGCACATTGGTGGTGGTCGAGGAGACTCCCCCATTCATATGTAAAGCGCTTTGAGGTCTGCAGAAAAAGCGCTATATAAATGTAACAAATTATTATTATTATTATGTGTTATTTTAACACATTAAAATAGACACAAAATTTGTTATTTTAACACATTTGTTTTAACCCTCTGGGGTCTAAGGGGTTTTTAAGGCCCTGGGTAAGTTTTGACATGCACTGACATTTGTGCTTTTTTCAGTTGCTTAAAAACATATTAATGGCAAAAGTCTCATAACACTGTGTTCATCACAAACTGGGCTACAATATTATATGATCAACATGTATGTACATGTTTGTATTTTTAAGAGAAAAATGTTTATGCGTAGTTTTTGAAAAAGCAAATTTTTTAAGTCACTGATATAAGTCCACAAAACTCATTCTAAACATGTTTTCCCAAGACTTTTAAAAACAGGATCTAGTAGTCTAGAGTTTTTTCTTCAAAATGATGTTAAAATCATTCTGCCTACTCATTCACATAAAACAATATATTGATTTACAATTTCTAAGACACTTTTGCTTGGGAAAGGCCGTATGCGTGGAGGCGGGAAAGCTCCTGAATAATCTGTGATTGACGGCTGGAGATTGACGGTTCATTTAACACTGCTGAGTTTGCTGTGTATAAATGTTTTCTATTAATTTCAAAGTATACCTTTAAAAGTGTAGTATGGACAACGGACAAACAACATGAGGATTTGATGATGAAACAAGTATGAAATATTCAGCCACACACCTCCCTTGCCTTTTTCCTCTCATATAAACTGATGTTTTACTTCTGGTCTCAAATCGAAGAGGCTGTGGTCTTTTTTTAAACAAGTCTATAATTTTGTATTTGTATGCATAAGTTGCCTTTATGTATTTTTTCAATCATTTTTATTTCCTTTTCAGAAGAAACAAACAAAAGCATTAAGGACGAACAAGAGAACTTACAACTATCTGTCTGCTTGACATTTTCTTACAGATTTCTCGCCTTTCCCTGAATTTCAACCAAGCGCACAGGACAATGAACTCCACCATGCTTGAAAACACAGGGCAAGACATATACGCAGAATATTTTGTTCGAAATTTTATTGTCGTTGTTCTTGGGATCATTATTAACTCTGTGAATGGAGTATTTGTGTTTACATTTTTCAGGAGTTCAATTTTCTACAATGACCCAAGATACATATTATATATTCATCTGGTTATGAATGATATGCTCATGGTTTTCCTAACTGTAATTATTTTTGTGATGGCATATGCGTGGTCTAATGTCCCTCTGCCATTCTGTTTTATATTGATAATAATCGCCTCTACAACTCATAAGAATACTCCGTTGACTTTGGCTGGTATGGCTATTGAGCGTTACATTGCCATCTGTAAACCGCTGCATCATCCTCGGATCTGCACCGTACGCCGGACCTACATCCTCATCTCTCTCATATGGGGCGTTGGAGTTATACCAGCTCTAGCTGACTTTTTCCTATTTTTAATAGTTTTTCCATTATCTGTACTTTCTAAAGGTACACTCTGTACTGTAGCGAATGTCTATAGCTCATCGTACCATAATATGATGAGCAAACTCTTGCATGGACTTTATACATCTGCTGTGTGGTTAATCCTTGTGTTCACATACTGTAGAGTTGTGGTTACAGCCAGAAAAGCCAATTCTGATAAATCCTTAGCTAAAAAGGCCCAAAGCACCATCCTGTTACATGGACTACAACTGATGCTCTGTATGTTATCTTACATCACTCCGCTTATAGATAGGATTTATGCCCCGCTTTCACCTTATGAGCAGAAAAAAATGGTCTTTTTCAACTATCTTCTATCCAACATGGTGCCACGACTTCTCAGTCCTCTGATTTACGGCATTCGGGACAAACATTTTTATAAACACATGAAGGGACTTTTCACATGTCGATTACTTATTGTAAAAGTTGAAGCAACTAAAAGATAATCACAAAAGGATAAATTGTATAGCCTACATCAGATAAATCCACATGGTTGTATTTTTGTTGACATTTTTCTTGCTTTAGTGCTTCATTATACAAGAAATGTTGCTTTATTTATATTACGTTTATACACTTTTTGAAGCTTTATAAACACTGCTGGTTGATAAGAGCTGTTTCAATAACTGTGCGGTCATATATGATTGTTTTCATTTGCAGCGGTTCTGTACGGAGGATACAAAGACATGGTTTCTTAAATGATGACTTTGTGTATTTTATTTATTTATCCTGGAAACGAATTATCAATGCTTTTTATAATTGCTGACCTCTGTAATTGTGTGATAATATTTACTTCCATAGTATTCTTTTTCCTACCATGGAAGTGAATGGGCCTCATGATCGCTTTGGTTACAAACATTCCTCAAAATTTCTTCCTTTGTGTTCATTGAAATAAAGAAATTAATACAGGTTTGTAGAATCAAATGTTTAACCCCAGGGGAGCTGGAAAATGAGCATATTTTTGAAAATAGTGGAATGTCCCTTTAATATGTACTATTTAGCAACGTATGTGTATACATTTGGTACCTTTGATGTATAAACTCTTTGGTACCCATACATTTTAGGTCATAAAATAAACTCTTTAGGTGCAAAGGTGTACTTTTTTAAAGGTTACTGCCCCAGTGACAGCTAGGGACCATTGTTTAACCATTATTTACTGATGGTGTGGGCAACAAGGAAAAAAATGATGCACCCAGACCTTAAAGGGATAGTTTACGCAAAAATTAAAATTACCCCATTATTTAGTCATTCTCAAGCCATTCTCAATGTATATGATTTTCTTTTTTTACACAAACACAATCAGAGTTATATTAGAAAATGTCCTGGCTTATCCTACTGTACATGTAGCTTTAAAATGGTAGTAAATGTTGCTTCCGATTTGAAACCCGAATAAGTTCATCCGTCCTTCACAGACGTAATCCACAGGGTTTCAAAGGGTTAAAAAGGCCTTCTGAGGGCAACTGATAAGATTTTGTAAGAAAAATATGAATGTTTAAACTTTACAAAATAAAATATCTTCCGGTAATGACTGTTGTGTATCCCTTCAATGTGCACACCTGCAGAAACTGACTACAAAAATAATCCTATCTTGAACTATAAACTTCTGTAAAATCTGACAACATGACTTCAGAATGACTTTCATGAAGCACGTTTAATAACTTTATTATTGTCATTGTCCCCATTTTTCACTTTTATTATAAGCAAAAGAATAACCAGAAATCCCAGCTTTTGGGTCATATGGACAAAAGACAAACAGGGCCTGGAATGACACAAGGATTTAATGATGAAACAATCATGAAATTTTCAGCCACACCTCCCCTGCCTCTCTCATCTCATATAAACTGTTTGTTTTACTTCTGGTCTCAAATCAACAAAGCAAATGGAAGAGGCTGTGGTCTCTTAAACAAGCCTATCCGTTTGTTTGTGTATGGATAAGTTGCCTTTAGGTTATTTTTCAATTATTTTTATTTCCTTTTCAGAAGAAACAAACAAAATCATTTAGAAGCGAACAAGAGAACTTACAACTATCTGTCTGCTTGATAACATTTTCTTACAGAGAAAAACTCGCTTTTCACTGAATTTCATCCAACCGCACAAAACAATGAACTCCACCATGCTTCAAAATACAGCGCAAGACTTGTACACAGAGTATTTTGTTCAAAATTTTATTGTCGTTGTTCTTGGGATCATTATTAACTCTGTGAATGGAGTATTTGTGTTTACATTTTTCAGGAGTTCAATTTTTTACAATGACCCAAGATACATATTATATATTCATCTGGTTATGAATGATATGCTCATGGTTTTCCTAAGTGTAATTCTTTTTGTGATGGCTTATGCATGGCCTAATGTCCCTCTGCCATTCTGTATTATATTGTTAATGATCGCCTCCACAACTCATAAAAATACTCCACTGACTTTGGCTGGTATGGCCATTGAGCGTTACATTGCCATCTGTAAACCGCTGCATCATCCTCAGATCTGCACCGTACGCCGGACCTACATCCTCATCTCTCTCATATGGGGTATTGGAGTAATACCAGCACTAGCTGACTTTTTTCTGTTTTTAGTTGTTTTTCCTCTATCTGTTTTCTCTAAAGGTACACTTTGTAGTTCAGCGAATGTCTATAGCTCACCGTACCATAACGTGATGAGCAAATTCCTGCTTGGACTTTATACATCTGCTGTGTGGCTGATTCTTTTGTTCACATACTGCAGAGTTGTGGTTACGGCCAGAAGAGCCGATACTGATAAATCCTCAGCTAAAAAGGCCAAAAGCACCATCCTGTTACATGGACTACAACTGATGCTCTGTATGTTATCTTACATCACTCCTATTATAGACAGGATTTATGCCCCACTTACACCTGCACTGCGGACAAAAATCACTTTTCTTAATTATCTTCTAACAAACTTATTACCGCGGTTGCTCAGTCCTTTGATATATGGTGTTCGAGATAAACATTTTTTTAAATCTATTAAAGGAATTATTTCATGCAGGTTTGTAATCGTGAAAGTTAAACCAACCTGCAAGAAGATTATAAAGTAGCATTGGAAAAATATGTTTCTGTGCTTTTATTTCTTTAAAGATTAAGTCATATATTTTTAAAGCTGTGAGGTCATAAGTGCTTATTTTCATTTGCAATGGTTCGGTATGGTGGATACAAAGACATGGTTTCTTAAATGAAGACACTATATGATTTTTATCTTTAAAACCAAGGTTTAATTATTAATGCTTTTTAATAATTGCTGAACTCTGTAATTGTGTGAGAATATGTTCCACCATTGGGGCATGTTGTAATAAATGTTACTGTGTTAAATGAACTGTATCTTGTATCCTGCGCTGCACAGTCAGAAAAAGTGATCAAACTGAGGCAGTACCCTTTAAAATGTACTACTTAGCAACAGATCTGTATAAACTTTGTATCTTTGATGTATAAACTCTTTGGTACCCATACAATTTAGATAATAAAATAGACTCCTGTACGTTGTGATTGGCCAGAATACCGCTGATGTCAGCCAGAAATTTGACGCTCTTAACATGTTTGAAAGATTCGCTCACAATGCAATGCTGACAGGAGTTAACTTGCAGGCTGTAAGTCAAAGCGGGAGGAATTATGAAAATGGCTGTCATGTCCATGTCAACAAGCCCAGGAAGTAAACTGTTGCCTACAATCCGTGTGTGTGTTGTAGTCCAAGAAAAGAGGTTTGCATATCGTTAGCATGTACTAACACACACTTACACACAAAAGGAAATGTAAAATTGTGAATTGGACCATAGGTGCCCTTTATAATGGTAGTAAATTGTGCTTCTGATTTGAAAAAGTTCATCCATCCTTCACCAAATTAATCCACAGGGCTTCAAGGGGTTAATAAATGCCTTCTGAGGGCAACTGATAAAATTTTCTAAGAAAACAAAGAAATAGTTGAAACTTTACAAACTAAAATATCTTCAGGTAAAGACTGTCATGTATCCCTTTAATGTGTGCACCTGCATAAACTGACTTTAAAAAATAATCCTATATTAAAAATATTAACTGCTGTAAAACAGTAGTAGATAACTGCTTTAGTAGATGCATTAGATAAAATGAACAAACAATGAGAAATATAGTTCCCTTTCAGTCGGTAACTAGGACGTCACTTCATGACTGACGTATTGGGAATGCGTTTCACGTTACCAACCAACTTCGAGAAACTTCTAAAACGTCCTCTCGAAAAAAAGTCTCTATGTCTACCGCTGCATCGGAGGAGGGACAGTCTATTGCTGAGGCCAACTCGGATCCAATCCCTTCTTCGGGTGGGGTTGCAAAGCCCATGTTTAGATTGCGGCCATGCTCGCTTAGGCAGCGGCTGAGGTTTGCTTGAAGTGGGCTCTACCTCCCCACCCGAACCATCACGTCTCGATGACTAGTACTTTGGAGCCGCTCGGGTGTCTCAACCCTCACCTCCAGTACCTTGGTCACTGCACAGGCCAATGGTTGTGGGATGTCCACACTGGTGCTCCAGGAGCACCATCTTTGGCTGTGCCTGATGGACATGAGGGATGTCGACCTGAATTTTTGGTGAGACCATAGAAAACTTTGCCCAACAATTCCAGGCCGCTGAGAAGCAGACTGAGGCCATCAGTAAGATCATGCCGCGTCAGAAGAAAGCTCCCCCTGGTCCGTCAATGTCGGCACCTCAGATTGCCTCTCGCCGGGGACCACATTCAGGTGGCCTGGCATGTAGACCGCCCTCAGCGAGCACAGTTTCCTGAGACCATAGGAGATATTGCCGCGCTAGCTTGTAAAGTTTCGCGTCCATAAACCTCCTTGGTCATTTATATGGGAACCACCAATGTGTTGTCTGTCTGGACAAGCACATGTTGGCCCCTCAGGTCTGGTCCTCAGTCCAAACCCTACCATCATCATTTCCAGGCAATTTATGTGCCATAGCCAATGATGCAGTTTGCAGCGATTGTGACCCTGTCGGCCTTCCATAACAGCCCAACCTGTGAGAGACGTGTCTGTTGTCAGCATCACACGCTGATAATGCGAACCCAGCACAGGACCTTGAGAGAGAAAACATGGCTTTCTCCACATTATGAGTGCAGACAACGATGCGTGACTTTAATCACACATAGTTTTTGAGTAATCATATGGTCTCCACAACCTCAGTTGGGAGCATGATATCCTTCCAAAGGTGTATGGCAGGCAGAGACTGCTGCCACCTAATTCTTAAAGATGGAACGAGTTAAGGCAGGAAAGAATTATTCCTGCAGAAACATCAGCACCACATAAACAGGGCAATTTACTGGGTTTGTCAGGACTAAAGTATGGTCTCCACAACCTCAGCTGGGAGACCTGAGCCTACAAGCCTGTTCCCATCAGAGGCCAAACCGACAGCTACCATATCTCTGGCAAACCTTCTCCAGAACTTCTGTGGCAGAATACACCACATCTGGCTGGAGTCTCAACTCCCCGGCAATGGGCATTGCCTTACAGGGAATCTGCCATGTGCAGGAGGCCTGGGAACTAAACTGTCGTCATCAAGCACAGTTTGTCCAGAGATCGCAAATGCCATTGTCCCAAAATCAATAATGTTGTGATTTTCACCCTCTCTACCTTACATCACTCATATGTACTCCAACCTGTAAGGGATGCATCTGTTGTCAGCATCACACACCATCAGCGCGCAATCAAAAACAGGCCTTAGGATAGATAGCCCAACCCATACCACCATCATTCCCAAGGCAATTAAAGTGCAATAGCTAATAATGAGTTTCCGAGCTTAAGAAAATAGCTGATTTGGTATAGCACCTGCCGCTGGTTTTATACCCACGCCTGCATGCCAAGTTCATTGGTGTTTTAGATGTTTTTGAAGTTGATTGGTCCCACAAAGCACATTCCAAATATGTTGGTCATGACGACGTCTCCATTTCCTTCCTTCAGGGAACAAGGGTTACCTACGTAACCAAGACTTTTTTTAACATTTATTGATCTTTGTTCATACAAAAGTAACACCTTTGTTGTTATTTACTGATCTTGAATGTTATCTGTAATGACTTACATCTCCATTTGCTCCTCACGTGAAGCAATATGACCTCAGAAAAATAAACACTTTCATGAAGCACTTTCAATAACTTTATTATTGTCATTGTCCCCATTTTTTATTATATGCAAAAGAATAACCGGAATATCCCACTTTTTTGTTCTATGGACAAAGAACAAACAGGTTTGGAACGACAGGAAGATTTGATGATGAAACAATCATGAAAATTTCAGTCAGACACCTCCCCTGCCTCTCTCATCTCATATAAACTGCTTGTTTAACGTCTGGTCTCAAATCAAGCAAATCAAAGAGGCTGTGGTCTCTTCTTAAGCAAGTCTATCATTTTGTATTTGTATGCATAAGTTGCCTCATTAAGGACCAACAAGAGAACTTACAACTATCTGTCTGCTTGACATTTTCTTACGGATTTCTCGCCTTTCACTGAATTTCAACTAAGCACAGGACGATGAACTCCACCATGCTTCAAAATACAGTTCAAGACATATACGCAGAGTATTTTGTTCGAAATTTTATTGTCGTTGTTCTTGGGATTATTATTAACTCTATCAATGGAGTATTTGTGTTTACATTTTTCAGGAGTTCAATTTTCTACAATGACCCAAGATACATATTATATATTCATCTGGTTATGAATGATATGCTCATGGTTATTATAACTGTAATTCTTTTTGTTATGGCTTATTCGTGGTCTAATGTCCCTCTGCCATTCTGTTTTATATTGTTAATAATCGCCTCCAAAACTCACAAAATTACTCCATTGACTTTGGCTGGAATGGCCATTGAGCGTTACATTGCCATCTGTAAACCGCTGCATCATCCTCAGATCTGCACTGTACGCCGGACCTACATCCTCATCTCTCTCATATGGGGCGTTGGAGTTTTTCCAGCACTTGCTGACTTTTTTCTGTTTTTGATTGTTTTTCCTCTATCTGTTTTCTCTGAAGGTACACTCTGTAGTATTGTGAATCTCTATAGCTCACCGTACCATTATATGATGAGCAAATTTTTGCATGGACTTTATACATCTGCTGTGTGGCTGATTCTTGTGTTGACATACTGTAGAGTTGTGGTTACGGCCAGAAGAGCCAAAACTGATAAATCCTCAGCTAAAAAGGCCCAGAGCACCATCCTGTTACATGGAGCACAGCTGTTGCTCTGTATGTTATCTTACATCACTCCTCTTATAGATAGGATTTATGCCCCGCTTTTACCTTATGAGCAGAAAAAAATGATCTTTTTAGATTATATTCTAACAAATATTATGCCACGACTGCTCAGTCCTCTGATTTATGGCATTCGAGATAAACATTTTTATAAACACATAAAGGGACATTTCACAATTCGATTGTTTATTGTAAAAGTTGAAGCAACTAAAACATAATAACAAAAGGATAAACTGTATTGGTGCTCATTATATAAGAAATGTTGCTTTATTTATATTAGGCTTATACATTTTTGAAGCTTTATAAACACTGCTGGTTGATAAGAACTGCATCAGTAACTGTGAGGTCATATATGATTGTTTTCAATTGCAGTGGTTCCTTATGGTGGATACAAAGATATGTTTTTTCAAATGATGACACTTCATAGAAACTAATTATCAATGCTTTTTATAATCGCTGATCTCTGTAATTGTGTGACAATATGCTCCACCATTGGGGTATATTGTCATAAATGTTACTGTGTGTTAAAAGGATAGTTCACAAATTATGTCATCATTTACTCAATCTAATGTTGTTACAAACCTCTATTAATTTCGTTGTCCTGATGAACATGAAGGAAGATATTTTGAGAAAGTTTTTAACCAATCTTTTCATGAGCCCCATTTACTTCCATTGTAATGCTTTATCCTACTATGGAAGTGAAGGGGCCGCATGATCAGTTTGGTTACAAACATTCCTCAAAATATCTTCCTTTGGATTCACTGAAATAAAGAAATTTATACAGGTTTGTAACAACATGAGAGTCAGAAAATGATGGAATTAGCATTTTTGTGTAAAAAATTTTTTTCCTGCACGGCACTCTCAGAAAAAGTGGTCAAACTGGGGCAGTAACCTTTAAATTGTAGCAAACATATGTATATATATTTGGTACCTTTCAGGTATGAAGTCTTTGGTACATTTTAGGTCATAAAATAAACTCTTTAGTTTGAAAGGATTTTGAAAGCCAGAAAAAGTTAATCCATCCTTCACAGAAGTAATCCGCAGGGCTTTAGTGGGTTAATAAAGACCTACTAAAGGGCAATTGATGATAAGATTTTGTAAAAAAAGATATGACTTTTTAAAACTTTACAATCTAAAATATCTTCTGGTAATAATTGTCATGTCTCCCTTTAATGTGTACACCTGCATAAACTTACTTTGAAAAATAAACCTATCATGAAAAATATTAACTGCTGTTACAGTCTGACAGTAAGCTTTGGTGTCCCTTTCATTACAGTATATTAAATAAAACTGTAGTATTCTGTATACTGATGTCATTGTAAGCGGTTGTGTGTGTGGCTATTAAGGTTACAATAAGGTTGTATTTGTTAAAATTAGTAAATGCATTAGCTAGCATGAACTACAGTAACCAAAGACCAATATCATTTTTCAAAATATATTGATCTTTGTTAATGCCAATGTAATTGATTATGTTAGTTCATTGTGCATTAACTAATGCCATAATTATCACTATTGTATAGTGTAACAAGGTGAAGAATCACACGACAAGGATAGCTCAAGCAAAGTGCCCCGGAGGGTGGATTTATTTACAAGTGACCAAAACGAGTGAGTGATTAAGGTGGGTGCTCCGGTGCTTTCTAGAGAAAGATAGAGAGAGAGGGGAGAAGTGTCTCACCCTCTGACTAGGCCCATGCAACTTATGTAGCTGTTGCTTGATGGACCGCATCTGGGGTCAAACAGTCTGTGACAAGGACATGCAGGTGTTCCTCGTCTGTTTCCAGAGCGATGCTGATGACTCCTTTGCTCGTCACCCCCCCCCCCCCCCCCCTAAAGCATTGTCCTGGTCCTGTGTATGATCTGAGACAGTAGGGGAGAAAAAAGGGGTGGGAGTGGAGTGACCCCTGACAGACCTGCAAAAGCTGCCTAAATCTAAGAAAGACTGTCAGCGTTTGCGTTCTTGGCTCCAGCTTGATGAGGTCGAGTGGAAGTCCAGGAGTGCGAGGAACCATTGAGTCACCCTGGCATTGGTGTTCTTGGCTTGGGCCATCCACTGAAGGGCAACGTGATCTGTGACCAGTGTGAACTTCCGACCAAGAAGGTAATACCGCAGCTCCAGGATTGCCCACTAGACGGCCAGCGTCTCCTCCACCGCAGCACAGTTTCTCTCAGCTGAGGTCAGCTTCCTGCTAATATGTAAGACCAGATGCTCCTCACCTTCCTAAATTTGTGACAGGATGGCTCCCAGTCCCGTATCAGATGCATCCGTCTGTAGCAACTCTGGCGCTCGGAGTACCGGTTCCGAAGTGAGGGCTGTCTTTACGTTCTGGAATGCTTCCTCTTTTTCTGGTGTCCAGTGAACCTTCTTCCGCTGCCCCTTCCTGGTCAGGTCTGTCAGAGGGGTGGCTAAGGAGGAGAAGCTAGGGATGAAGCAGCGATAATACCCCGCCAACCCTAAGAAGGCTCGTACCTGGGTCTTGGTTTCAGGCCTCGGGGCTGAGCAGATCACCTCCAACTTTCTGTCTTGTGGTCAGATGAGACCCCTACCGATTTGGAAGCCCAGGTACTTTGCCTCGAAGAGCACAAGGTGACATTTTTGTAGGTTAGTGGTGAGTCCAGCTCTCCGGGGCTTCTACAGCACCCTCCACAGACGGTTCTAATGGTCCTCCCATGCCTTGGAGTGGATCACGATGTCATAAAGGTAGACGGCGGTGTAGGCCTGGTGGGGTTGTAGTAAAATGTTCATCATTCGCTGGAACGTGGCTGATACCCGTGAAGGCCAAAGGGAAGAGTCCGGTACTGCCAGTGGCCACTAGGGGTAGAAAAAGCAGTTTTAGGCTTTGCATTTTCAGAGAGCATTACCTACCAGTATCCATTGGTGAGATCCAAGGTTAAGATGTACCTGGCCCTTCCCCACTGGTCCAGCAACTCATCAACCCGAGACATGGGGTATCTGTCGAATTCAGAAACCTCATTGAGGCGACGGAAGTCATTGCAGAAGCGGAGGGTGCCATCAGGTCTTGGGACCATCATGACCGGCCTGGACCAGGGGCTGCGTGAAGCATTTGTTGTACTTCCTCCTCATTAGCCTGCAATGAGCCTCAGGGACATCATAGGGCCACTGCCTGACAATGACTCCTGGAGGTGTGCGGATGTCGTGCTGCAGGACAGTGGTCTGCCCAGGAAGAGAAGAGAACACATCAGAGAGCTGACCTATCAGGTGCTGCAGCTCACCCTTCTGGGCAGTGGAGAGGTGGTGTTTGACGTCTACAACCACAAGATTAGAGGTGGCGAGGGCCTCAACTGTTTTACCCGCAGCAGCCTACAAAGGTCAGCCATTAGCCAGGACATAAAGGGGGTACCTTGATCGGTCAGAATCTCCATTGGGATGCCGGCTCAGCTGGACAGCGGGAAGAGCTCATGAGCGATTGCATCCCCTGGCAGCCTTAGGGAGCGGCCCCACAAGGTGCATCCCAATACGGAATCAGCGGACTGGGGGGAGGCTTCCTTGGCGATGTCACCTGACAAGTAGAGGCAGGCTTGGCAGAACTGCTTTACTTCAGCCTCCAGGTCCGGCCAATGGAAGCGTCTGTGGATCCATTAAGTTGTGTTAACAGCCCCCAGGTGTCCTGCCATAGGGTGTGAATGTGCCAGTTCTAATATGGTCTCTGTCTTTGTATGCGGAACAACTACCAACAATTTATCCTCCCCATTCACTGAGCGATCCAATAGAGCAGGCCATTCTGGACAATGAACTGTGGGTGAGGAGGGGGACCAGGCTGGGCTACCTGGCCCTCGATGACACGGACCTGGGTCCAACAATGCTTCAGCCTTTCATCCCCACGTTGTTCCTTGGTGAATGAGCCCCCTCCTGTTACTTGTTGGAACCCATCATAAAAAGGGTTAGGATTTTGAGAGGGTGACTCAACATCTCTCCTGCTGTCCGAGGACAGAAGGGTGAGACAACGGCGAGGTCCCCAAGTCAGCCTCCGTCTTTGGCGGCACCCTCTAGGGATGGCAGATGGTGCCGCGCCGGCAAGCAGGCAGTCAAACCCGGGCCAGTCTCTCCCGAGCAGCACAGGAACCGGAAGATCCTTCATCAGTCCTACTTCCACTGGCCAGGTGCCAGGGCTGGCCGAAATGGTCAATGTGCGAGCTTGTGCTTGTCGTGTGTCCTTGTGGACACATGTTATTGGAAGGAAGGCTTTAGACTCTGCACGTAGAGATAGTTTGACTGGACCAGGCTTACCACTCTGCTGGAATCCAGGAGGGCCCGATACGGCTTCCCGTTGATTTTGACCTCAGTTTCTGGAGCTCCAACTGGCAGATTGCTGTGTACAATGCAGCCTGTCAGCCAGGTTCGTGCAGGAGGTGCAGAGGCCTCCGTTGGCATAGGCTCATCTCGCAGTGAAGGAGCTGTTGGCCTGACTATGTGTCGCTTGGTGCCCTCCAGCGCATGTCACTCCTGGACCACCCTCTGAGGAAACGGCGGCACTCGCTCCCTATTATGTGAAGGAGTTCATTTGCCCGCAATCTCCACCAGTGTAATGGGGTGAAGAATCACACAACAAGGATAGCTCAGAAAAAGTGCCACGGAGGGTGGATTTATTTAAGAGTGACCAAAACCAGTGGGGGATTAAGGGAGTATGCTCATCACAATAGTCTTAGTAAGATTTAAAAGGAATCACATACAGTTGATGGTTCTATGGGTGATTGTTTTAAAGTGGGATGTGGTATATTTTGTAAAATGAAAAAATGACACTAATGTTGTTATTTACTGATCTTGAATGCTATCTGGATTGAGAATAAACAGTTTAATGAAGCACTTTTAATAATTGTATTATTGTCATTGTCCCCGTTCTTCCCTTTCATGTGTTGTCCTTAACTAGACACAAGAGGTGTTATTTTAAAACACTTGTTTTAAGAGTGTAGTATGGACAAAGAACAAACAACATTAGGATTTGATGATGAAACAATTATGAAATTTTCAGCCACACACCTCCCCTGCCTCTCACATCTCCTATAAACTGCTTGTTTTACTTCTGGTCTCAAATCAACAAAGCAAATCGAAGAGGCTGTGGTCTTTTCTTAAACAAGTCTATCAGTTTGTATTTGTATGCATAAGTTGCCGTTTTGTATTTTTTCAATAATTTTTATTTCCTTTTCAGAAGAAAAAAAGCATTAAGGACGAAAAAGAACTGACAACATCTGACAACATTTCTCGCCTTTCCTTGAATTTCAACCAAGCGCACAGGACAATGAACTCCACCATCCTTGAAAACACAACGCAAGACAGATACGCAGAGTATTTTGTTCGAAATTTTATTGTCATTGTTTTTGGGATCACAATAAATTCCATTAATGGATTATTAGTGTTTACATTTTTCAGGAGTTCAATTTTTTACAATGACCCAAGATACATATTATATATTCATCTGGTTATGAATGATATGCTCATGGTTTTCCTAACTGTAATTATTTTTGTGATGGCATATGCGTGGTCAAACGTACCTATGCCATTCTGTTTTATATTGTTAATAATCGCCTCCACAGCTCATAAAAATACTCCATTGACTTTGGCTGGTATGGCCATTGAGCGTTACATTGCCATCTGTAAACCGCTGCATCATCCTCAGATCTGCACCGTACGCCGGACCTACATCCTCATCTCTCTCATATGGGGCGTTGGAGTTATACCAGCTCTAGCTGACTTTTTTCTGTTTTTAATAGTTTTTCCTCTATCTGTCCTTTCTAAAGGTACACTCTGTAGTATAGTGATTCTTTATAGCTCACCTTATCATGAAATAATGAGCAAATTTCTGCTTGGACTTTATACATCTGCTGTTTGGCTGATTCTTGTGTTGACATACTGTAGAGTTGTGGTTACAGCCAGAAGAGCCAATACTGATAAATCCTTAGCTAAAAAGGCCCAAAGCACCATCCTGTTACATGGACTACAACTGATGCTATGTATGTTATCTTACATCACTCCTCTTATAGATAGGATTTATGCCCCTCTTTCACCTTATGAACAGAAAAAAATGGTGTTTTTTCATTATCTTCTAACAAACATGATGCCACGACTGCTTAGTCCTCTGATTTACGGCATTCGGGATAAACATTTTTATAAACACATGAAGGGACTTTTCAAATGTCGATTACTTATTGTAAAAGTTAAAACAACTATAGATAATCACAAAAAATAAACTGTATGTACATTGGATAAATACATATGGTTACATTTCTGTTGGCCTTTTTTTTGCTTTAGTGCTTCATTATATAAGAAATGTTGCTTTAGTTATATTACGTTTATACATTTATAAAAGGTTTGAATGTACAATTTGTGTCTGTACTGTAACATTAACTCTTGCTTACAACATGTGGTATATGAGTATGTAATTTTAGTGCAATCATAAATTATATGCTGACTATTTTGGTAACTTTGGTATCTTTTTTGTACGTTTTTATAAGACTGCATATAATCTATATTATTATTATTATTTTCTATGAACCGGTACTGTAGATATTTTAATTATTTCTTGATCTCATGCTTGGAGAAATGATAGTCTTGTTTAGAAGGGGAAATGTTACATATTGTGTACTTGTGGCATTAAGCACCTTGCACATAATAATTTTAGCCTACCATCTGTGATTGGCACATATTAGTAACTGTTTCTTAAAATGTCAAAATCCCTTTGAAAGTGTGCTTTAAAACGGCCCAGTTAATCTGAAGGGCAGAGCTCTTTACTTATATTATTTGTGTGTTTAGAGACCCCTAAAGGAAGAAATACATCACTGCAACTTTACATTGACAACACAGCAGCAAAAATTATGTTGATGCTGTTAAGATTGATGTTGAAAATAAAACCTTTGTGCCATATATTGTCTGTTTGCAAATTTTTATTAAAATGTATATTTACTATATATTTTAAAGTAATGTAAGGCGCTTGGTGAATAGAAACATAACAAAATAATACTAATAATCTGAGATGTCATATTCGTTTTTCAAGCCAAATGGATTTTGCATGTAACCTTCAAATCAAAGAAGCGCCCATCATATGCTACTTGTCTTTTTATCTGTTTAATATGCATCATATTATCAGTGTTGTGCTGCGTCTTTGTCACAGTTCAGAAATGTTCATGTTTTGATGGAGTTTTGATCATGTTATATGTTGCATCATTCAGGTGGCAGGCGCTGCAGACGCAACAGCGCAGACGCAACAGCGAAGTCACAACAGCGCAGTTGCAGACATGCATGATGCATTTTGTTATCTGAAGAATTAAAACGTCATCAGAAACCCTCACTACACTTCCAATCCCGAGTACGGTAATGTGCAGTTAACCCTTGATGTGTAAAAAAAGGTTAAAATATGACAGTATTGATGTTATATTATAGATGTATAGATTAATTTCTAGATACAACGCCAGAGATCAAAATTAATGAAAATGCACTGCTCTAATAATTTTATATAAACACATTTTAAAGTTTTAATAAAAAGTGTAGATTACTGCATTATTGCTTTTGCAGCATTGAACATTAAAGCCAATTGCGTAACCATTGCTACAAGTAATTTTCATTGTTTGCATACTTTATGCACAGAGGCGATTCTAGGGTCTATGGGGGCCCCAAGCAGAAAATTCCCTGTGTGCAAGAAGTGTGCAAAACTTCTATACAATGTCCTTTGCTTAACCCACTATTATACAGTGCAACAGTTATTGCGAAAGATACTTATATACAGGTGTAATCTTCATCATACCTAACATTTTTAACATGTTTGGATGCATAAAAGGCATAACATGTTTGGAAATAATGACAGCAGAGAAATATTTTCTACATTATACAATGATAGCAATGATTAATAACTTATTTTTACAAGAATGTTTTAAGAAACCAGTCATTTTATGACTGCTATACTAAATAATCTCATAAAGTCATAGTTACTGCTAACTGTTATGTAAGTTAGTGTCCTAGAGTTAAATATTAGTAAAATATTAATTTCATATCTGAAAATACAGAACAGTATAAGACATACATCTGTTGATTTTCTCAGGAACAATGCAATTCTATAGACTTGACAAGAGGTTTTCCAGAGATTTGTTTGATAATGTTTGAGACCTGACAGGGTGAGGATGTAGTTTGTTTTACCTCCCTTAAACTCATCATCTCTCCTTTCTTCTTCCATTTCCCTGCTTTGCACAAAACATTTCTGATGTCCATCACATAAGCCAATAATGAACGAGTCAAAATAAGATTTGCATTGTTATTTAGAAACTTCCTTTAGTCTCGTCATGTTTTCATAAGCTAACTCACTCGCGTGGTGTCTTTTGAATGCGGTTGTGCGCGAATGAACGCAAAGACGCGCGCGTACATGAATATGTGCGTGTACGCGTCATTGTGACTGCTTCGTCGCTTTTACAAGCGTTAATTGGTAACTACATTGCATATAGATCCGTTTTTGCCGCGATTGTCTTTGTAAAGGATTGCACTAGTTAACTGCTAAAATTTAAACTTGAGATTTACACTTGGGCACGTGCCTGACTGGAGCTGGACCGGACACATTAAACCACATGTGGGTACAGAGGGCTGCTCACTTTAGCGCCTTTTTGCGGTTAAATTGTTTTAAATCACTTGAGTGTTAGCATTTGCAAGCCTTTGAAACACGTGCAAATTATAAACTTTTCCTATTTAAATTTGCGTATTAATCTGGCAATCACATGCAAGCCAAAGCGTGGGTCGTGATCCGTACGGATCAACTGCGACAGCACGACTGAACGATACAACGTCACCCATTCGCTACGTTCATTTTCGAAACTGGCAAGTTATCCACCTGGGTTGGATTTTGACTGGGCTAAGCCAATGTCAATCAACATTCCATCCAATCGGAATTTTGATACGCAGTCATGTTGAGTATCTATGTTCATCTAGCTGGCCATCCGAGAAACAAACTCGGGGGCCCTCTAGTGGCTCGGGGCTCCAAGCAGTTGCCTGCCTTGCCTGTTGACAAGGTGCGCCTCTGTTTATGCATTTAAAATTACATTACTTTAGTTGTTGTGCTTATGCATTAATGTCACAATTAAACAAAGTCATTAAACAGAACATAATTAAACATAAATGCTATTTAAGATGTAACTTCTGCATGTCATTACTCGATTAAATTAATTGATATATTTATTTAACATAAAACCACTTTTAATTTGCTTTTTTTCAGATGAATGCAGGAGGGCTCAGAAGATTAGTAGAAATTTAATTGGAAGTGCCAAGGAAAAGGCTGTAAACGCTCTATAATAATTATTTTAATGTCTGTTTATGCACAAGTTCTGTGAGCTGTGCACAATGTGCCCCTTTTAAAATTATTGGTGCATGATGCCCCTGCTTATAATACTTTTAAGTATTACTTATAAAATATAATAAATAATTACCACTGGCTTTAACTTCCAGTTTACATGCTGGTGCTGGCTGGAAAAGTATTATAATTCAGAACAAGAAAAAATGTATATCATAGACAAGCTTTATTCAAGGCCTTTTTTAAATGATAATAAACAACAAAGAAAACCTCATTAGCTCTTCTATTCCCCTGTCTTACAAACATATGAATGCACAATAAGCATCCACCCCCAGCCTCAACACCCCCAAGACAATTTCAAATGTCTATATAAATGTGAGACTTTTCTTTACTGAGCAAATGAACAATGCACAAAACAAAGTAAAAGGTAAGCAATCTATTTTGTATTTACATTCATACTACTAAACACCATCAGATATCCTGATTAATGCTTTTTGCTTCTTCACAGGTGAAACCCCTTGGGATGAAACGGAGAACATCATCTCATCTCATTGCTTGATATTTGCTAAAAATCTTGTGGAGGCAACGGAAGAACTAAAGTGTCACCTGCAACATATTGTCATTTAAGTTTACACTAATGCTAAAGGACAATGAACTCTACAGCGCTTCAGAGCATTCCAATATACAGTTTTACAGAGTACCTTGCGACTAATTGCACTATTGTTTTTCTTGGGATCATTATTAACTCTATCAACGGAGTATTTGTGTTTACATTTTTCAAAAGTTCATTTTTCTACAATGACCCGAGATACATATTATATATTCATCTGGTTATCAATGATATGCTCATGGTTTTTTTATCTGTAATTCTTACTGTGATGGCTACTGCAGCGACTAATGTCCCTCTGACAATTTGTATTATACTGTTAACGATCGCCTCCACAACTCATAAGAATACTCCATTGACTTTGGCTGGTATGGCCATTGAGCGTTACATTGCCATCTGTAAACCGCTGCATCATCCTCAGATCTGCACCGTACGCCGGACCTACATCCTCATCTCTCTCATATGGGGCGTTGGAGTTTTACACGGATTGTCTGACATGATTTTGTTTTTAATTCTTCGCCCTTTACCTATTTATGCAACTGTTTTCTGTAGTGCGCCAAGACTGTATAGCACACCCTACCATGAAGAACAGAGCAAAGCTATGAATGGACTTTATACATCTGCTGTGTGGCTGATTCTTGTGTTTACATACTGTAAAGTTTTGGTTACGGCCAGAAGAGCCGATACTGATAAATCCTCAGCTAAAAAGGCCCAAAGCACCATCCTGTTGCATGGACTACAGCTGATGCTCTGTATGTTATCTTACATTACTCCTGTTATAGACAGGATTTATATTTTATTGCTACCTGTTTATCCAACAAAACTTGTATTTTTAAATTTTATTGTAACAAACTTATTACCACGATTGCTCAGCCCTCTGATTTATGGTGTACGGGATAAACAGTTTTATCAGCAGATAAAACGACTTTTCACATGCAAAAGACTTATTGTTAAGGTTAAATCAACCAAACAGTGAACAAAATTTATAACTACATATAAGTAGTGTATATTTGGCTAAAATGTTTGCATTTTGCATTAGAAATGTTTTTAGATTTGTGTTACTGTGGTATACATACATTCTTGGGAGATTAACAGTTTAAAAATCTAAAAAGAGATTGTAAAATCATGTGTTTGTAGCTTTATGCCCACACATTAAAGCTCTAGATATGCAAATGCTTAAATTAAAGTTTTAAGTGTTTCAAAACATTTATGCACAACTGGCTATTATTATTGTGTGTGTGTGCGCGCATGTGTGTGTGTGTGTGTGCCTGGTAATTATCACGTTGTGGGGACCAATTGTCCCATCTGTCAACTGGCTCTAAAACTTCAGACCAGCACTAATGAACGCAAACAAACCACAATAAACCAAATCATTAAAGAAAGTCAAACTTTATATTTGGATCATTGGGATAATGAAAGTAAAAACCAAAGTAAACTAGAATGTTATCGGGCACTAAAAAGAAAATACAGTCTGTCAGAATATCTCTCTCACTGTTAGAGATGTAAAGCAGAGACGAATCCTCTCTAGGACATAGACAAAGGCCGACATACAGTAGACAAACATGGCTCCCAAAAGAAGAGCGAATCTGTGTCCACTGTGACTGTGACACAGATAAAGACAGAGACTCACTTTCTCCTTTACTGTGGTGAATATAAAGAACTTAAGAGAAAAACACTTTGACAAAATCTCAAAGCTCATACCAGAGTTTCATAACTCTTCAGATTCAGATCAAGTGAAAATGTTACTGGGGGAAGACAGACACCCATCAGCTGTTGCTAAATTCATCTATCAGTTACACACCATCAGAAATAATCCACAGCCCTGATCTTGTATAGTATACTTTTATTTTACCTCTCTTGTGCCTCCGTAAATGTACATTTGTATACTTCAAATGTTTATATTTCAAAGTCTACTTTATATTGTAAATATCCTCTGATTCTATTTTATTTTATTTGCAGTAGTACTTCATCCATCACCCAGCACCTTAGCCTAATTGCACCTTAATATTTGTTACTATTGTGTTTTTGTAAGTTTCTTGTTTTATGTATAATGCTTTGGCAATATTGTAAGTGACACAATCATGCAAATAAAAGTTCTTTAAATTGAAAATTAAAATTGAGAGAGAGAGAGAGAGAGAGAGAGAGATGCGTGTGCGAGTTACCAGTGGCTGTGTGCGTCTCTTCTTTAAAGTCTATCCCCTCGTTGCTTAAGCATATAGCTAACTTAATGATTCTTTAATGGATTTATTAAAATTATTTATGAATGACAGGCAACACTGACAGTGGCAAGGCAATCTTTATTTGAACTAATCATGTCAATTTATGTAGAGTGTCTTAATAAAATAAAACCGGCGTCTCTAGCGACGATTTGCCTACTATATAAGGCCACATTACATTTATTAAAATGCATTACATTATATGAAAACAAAAATCAAACAGTTAGAAATTGTGAGGGGAGGTTTTTAAAGAGAGAGACAGAGAACTGAAAGAGAAAGACCAGAGAGAGAGAGAGAGACAGAGACGCACTTCGTCTTGTGCCTGGGCCCATTTCTCAAAATTGCCATATTCACCACAAATTAAATGATATGCAAAAATCATCCATTTAGTCTACCTAAATAAACGTTTTCATGTAATTCTTACTCAGTTTGCAAGTGTAACTGTGTTACTATGGTTACCAATGTTTATAGTAGCGGATTAATTTCTAACTGTAATCAAACTGACTGGAACTACCTGTGCATTAAACGGTCACCTTCCAGCCAATCAGAATCAGGTATTTAAACAGACCATGGTATAAATGGACATTAAACACGCAAAAATCTTTCTTTTTAGTTAAAAACTCATGAAACAGCATTTCATTTCAAATTTTACTCTCCAAATGCAGTCCCATGCAAAGCACTGGTCCACAGTCTAGTTAGTTATATTTACTAAAATAATTCAAGTAGTTCAACACAAAATTATTAAGTTAATTTCCTTTTTACAAATTTAAGCAGATTTCACATGATAAAAATTAAGTTGAATTTACTAAATAATGTGTTTAATTAGATTTACTTAAATTACTCACATTTTTGTGTTATTTTTAAGAATTTTATTTATAGAATTTATTTCGTTTTTGAAGCCATTAGTAGGTGGTAGGTTTTTTCCTGTACACAAAGTTAAGATCATTTTCTTTAATTATCTGCTCACAAATATTATTCCACGATTACTGAGTCCTGCACCCTTCAGGTGTACATGGACAAGAGCAGCTGTGAGGAAAATTAAAGTTTAAACTATCAAAACTTGGCATGCAGGATTTGCATCTATTGGCACCGCCCCACCAGGTGGGTATAAATCCCAGCAGGTGAACTCCATCATTAGCTTTTCTCTTCGGAGCAACTCAAAAACTGCTGAGACAGAAGCAGATTTTTGTGAGAGAGAGAATGTGTGGGGATATGTTGCCGTTAGAGCACTTTAGTGGTGTCCACTTACCTCTTAATTTCATTAGTCTAACCCTGTGTGCTTCATTTATCCATCTGCACAAAGAGAGATTTCCTCATAAAAGAGCTGCACGGTTGATCTGCGTCTTTTTAAACACAGCATTTCTCCTGAGGCAGCGTTTGTGGACAGGTAATGTTCCCATTGCAGAAAGATCTAAAAAACTAGACTTCCCTACCTTCAGGGTGGCCAAGTCCGAAACATCGAATGGCAGGTTCCCACAGGTAACAGTGAGAGCCTCCCCTGCAGGCAATCAACCCTTCGGGGCCTCTCACTCATCGAGTCCAAAGCCAGCTAAGATGTTGAGGGGGGTAGCGGACTAAGCAAAGACTGGATGTCTGTCTCAGAGCATAGTTCAGCTGCACTGCTGCCTTCTGGCCCTCGAATCGAGTTATGGTACCTTTCTTCCCCGAAGTTCATGAAGAGCTTGCAAGGTCTTGACCGGTTCCTTTATCCGCCCACAAGAGGTCTTGTAAGCCTTCCCCCACCACTCTCGACAGAGGGGCTACTAAAAGGTACAAGGCTGTCCCAACCGTGGAATGACCTGAAGGACCTACATAAGGGTGGTTACAATCTGGCAGCCCTTCAAGAACTGCATGTGGCCCCTGATCTGCGATGTCCACAATAGTTGTCCAGGAATGCCATCCCTGGCTGTGCCTGGCCGATATGAAGAATGTGGATAAGAGTCTCCCATTTCCCAGGCCGGCCTCTTCGGTGATGCAGTTGAGAGCTTTGCCCAGCAGTTATCGGCCACCCTGAAGCAGACAAAGGCAATAAAAAACATAATGCCTCACAGATGACGCGCTGCTACCACCTGTCCATTGACAGCAGTGTCTCTGTCTGCTTTCCGCCATGGACCTTCCACCAGTGGCTGCCCCCCTTCCCATGCAGCCCCAGCTGCAACCACCATTGAAGTGGCATTGTGGAACTGGTCACAAGCAGAGTGCCCCGCCCGTCCAGACCGGCGTAAACTCGACAGAAAACGCAAGAGCAAGCGGACCTGAGACCAGCAACCCGGAGATGGCGAGGACTGCTCTCGGGGAGATGGTGACCGCACCACTCTCTCCCCTGGAGAAGGGCCAGGTGGAGAATCTTTGATTCTGTTTTTTTTCTGTTTAGCAGACTCTTTAGCCAATACCCACTTTTTACCAAAAGAGCAGTTTCCTATTCCTTCTCCAGGTCATGGGGGTGGGTCTGCAGAGTGATTGGGGTGGACGTGCATGGACGTTTGAAGAGCATAATGCAGCATCTTCACGATCCGTCTGTTTATTCGCGGAGCCAAGTGAGTGTAACCATATTCGGCTCTGCCCGGCTGACCCACTTTTGGTACGTCTGTGATACCTTTAGCCTCACACAATATCTGGGAGCCTGTTTAGAGTTTCCCAGCCCATCGCGGTGGCTTCTTCACACCATCAAACTCAGCTATGTGATTCCGTTTGGCCGATGCCCCCCACAAGAATTCAGGCACCCTTTTAATTTCAGGGAAAGATGCAGATGCTTATTTCTTACATGCAGAGATCACTGTCCTACTGCGAAGGACACAATATAGCCGGTCCATCCAGCAGAGATGAGGTCAGGGTTATACAGCCCTTACTTCATAGTAGCCAAGAAAGGCAGTGGGTTAGGACAGATCCTGGATCTGCACTCCACAGGACTGGTTTGCAGCCATCTACTTGAAGGACGCGTACTTTCATGTGGAGTCTCTCTACGCTTTGCATTCGAGGGGCAAGCATATCAGTACATATTTACATATCATTCACCTCTACATATCAGTACCCTTTGGGCTTTCCTTGTTCCCCCGTGTCCTGTTTGGGTCTTCGGGTGCAGAGGATCTCTTATCTCTGTATGATATTGGATTTGTACGAACTTACTGTCACGAACAGGGAGCCCCAGCGAGTGGTGACTCCACCCCCAGATGATCCAGCAGATTAGGAGACCTGGAAGAACTGTCTGCATCTCCGGAAAAGTCTCATTGCCAGCTGTTTTATTGCCTGACCAAGAAAACTCTCGGCACGGATGCACTGGCACATAGCTGGCCTTAGGGTCATCACAAATACGCATTCTCCCAAGTGAGCCTTCTTGCACAGACATTGTGCAAAGTTAGGGTGGACGAGGAGTTGGTCCTACTAGTAGCGTCTTTCTGGTCCACCAGGACTTTCCCAAAATCACGCTCCTCGCGACAACCCCCCCCCCCCCCAGCAGATTCTCCTGAGGAAGGACCTTCTTCTTTGGACAAGACGCGGAGTGACTTACCCTCACAGGTAGTTAACACAATCACTTGGGCGCAAGCACCAAGACATGCTTATGTGCTGAAGTGCACGGTACATGGACCGAACTCTAAGCTTTAGGAACTCAGACCAGCTCTTTGTCTGTTTCAGAGGTCAGCAAAAGGAAAAAGCTGTCTCCAAGCAGAGGGAGTCACACTGGATAATGGAAACCATTGTTCTGGCATACCAAATGCAGGGCCTCCAGTGATTGCAGGTGCACTCTACTAAGAGTATTGTGTCTTCCTGGGCATTGGCGCCTCACAGACAGACATTTGTAGAGCTGTAGGCTGGTTGACATCTTATACATTTCACTTGATTCTATAGTGTTCATGTCGAGCTGGTTTCCTCACGTGTTCTCATCTCTAACAGGTAGAAACACTGAGAGCCCTGGCTATTGTGTCTGCTTGTAGCACCATTGTGGTGCTAGATCAGTGCCAAAAATCCTTTATTATAGAATATGATACTTCCTCCAACGCCCTTGGCCGTCAGACATGGCGGAGCAAAATGAAGTAAAAACTAAGCCCATGTTTTTCCCACAGCAGAGTTATCTCTGGGGTCTCTGTTCCTGTGTAGTCTCATTAGAAAGCCAGCTCAAAGACCTCATTATGCAGTAAAACCCTATGCGGTTATTCCATATTGTAAAGTGGCACCTAAGAAACCCCCAAGGGATGTTTCTTCCACAGTGTTCCTTGGTACCGCCAAGCGACAATGCTTCCCAGTGTTGCCTACTTGGACTGAGTGGGTTTTATTGGAACAGCAATGACTGACCTTCTCTGCATAAGGCCCTGTTTCACCTACATAAAGCAAGGGGTGGAAGTCTTATGCAGGGCACTGGAAGGGGAAGCCTTTCCTGGCACTTTGGTGGGGTTTACCACATCATCTATCATGACGTGACGCCGTAGTGACCGACTGAAAGATAATTTCTTGGTTACAAATGTAACCCTTGTTCCCTGAAAATAGGGAACAAAGAAATCATGTCCCGTCACACGATCACTGTACCACTGCTGAGGTGGTCTATGCTTGGCTTCTCAGCAAAAAAATAGTGATGCAGTTCCCCTGCTGGGATTTATACCCACCTGGCAGGGTGGTGCCAAGAGATGCATAATACTGCATGCCAACATTCATTGGCTCTTTTACATAAAATTGAAGATAATTGGTCTCTCTAACTTAAGCGAGTTTCAAATTTGTGTATCTCCATTCCCTACCTTCAGGGAACAAGGGTTACATCCGTAACTGAGATGTTATTCTAAACCCCGGGATAACAGAATCCTGGAATATTTGTTTTACACTGTTCATACCTGTGTCTCCAACCCTGCTCCTACATCCTTGTCTGTAATTATGCTTCAGCTGTGTTTAATTGGGGTCACAACATTTTAACCCTGCTTAAGGAGGGCTAACCCTGCTTCTAAAAAGATATCCCAGGGTTAAGCACAGTGTAAAAAGCCATGAAGTATGAGGAAATAAGTTAAGTTAAAAATAAATGAAAGTGTAGATTACAGCATTATTAATTTTGACGCGTTGAGCATTAAAATCAACCACATGACTGTTGTTTATTTAATTTTCATTCTTTATTTACTTTAAAATTACATTGATTTTACAACACAATGCAGATGTTGTGCAAATGCCATTATGTCACAATTAAGCAGCATGAAACAAGTCATTAAACAAAACGTAAATAAACATAAATGCCATTTCAGATGTAACTTCCATCTCATTACTCTGATTGAATTAATTGATATATGTATTTTACATAAAAGTTGGTCAATACTTTTATTTTACCCCTGCTTATAATTCTTATAAGTATTACTTATAAAATACTTATAAATAATTACCATTGGCTTTAACTGGCTGGCAAAGTATTATAATTCAGAACAAGAAAACATGTTTATCATAGACAAGCTTTATTCAAGGCCTTGTCTATGTGAGATACATAATAAATATAGACAAACAACAAAGAAACGTCATTAGCTCTATTAACAGTGGCTTCCCAACTGCTTTCTCATCTTTCCACTAACAATCTTTTTGAGCCACTTCAGTCTGGATTCCGTAAACTCCACAGTACGGAAACAGCGTTAGTTAAGGTTACTAATGACTTGTTGATGGCTTCTGATTCTGGTTGTTTATCTATTCTGATTCTTCTTGATCTTACTGCCGCCTTTGACACTATAGATCATTCTATTTTAATCACCCGGTTAGAGACTATATTTGGCGTTTCTGATTCTGCATTACAGTGGTTTAAGTCCTACCTCTCTAATCGTAAGCAGTGTGTTGTGATGGGTGACTGCAAGTCTGAGGTCGGTATGGTGCAATCGGGTGTTCCTCAAGGATCAGTCTTGGGCCCATTGCTTTTTAATATTTACATTTTCCCACTTGGCCAGCTTTTAAAGTCACTTGGTCTTAACTATCACTTTTATGCCGATGATACTCAGATTTATATACATTCAAAACCTGATACCACTATGACTGTGTCTTTTCTTTCTCAATGTCTTATTGATATTAAGAAATGGATGTCTGACAATTTTCTGTGTCTAAATAGTGACAAGACAGAAGTGATACTTGTTGGTTCACCTCATCAGTTGCGCAAAGCAGAGTCCATAACATTATGTGTGGATGGCTCTGCTTTGCAATTCCAAACTAAATAAAAAAATTTGGGGGTGATTTTTGACGCCAATTTAACATTTGATGATCATGTTCGTAATACTGTTAAAACAATCATTTTTTCATCTTAGAAACATTGCCAAACTGCGTCCTATGCTGACTTTCTCTGTGGCTGAAAAGTTAATCAACACTTTTGTTTTTTCACGTATTGACTACTGTAATGCCTTGCTGGCTGGAGTTCCTAAAGCTACCCTAAACAAACTACAGTTGGTACAAAATTCTGCTGCTAGAATTCTGACTGGGACCAGTGCAAGGGAACACATTACACCTACCCTGGAAAAATTGCACTGGCTCCCTGTCAGTTTTCGTATTGATTTTAAAATCCTTTTGCTCACCTATAAGGCCCTAAACAATTTGGCCCCTCAATATCTGTGTGAGCTTTTAACCCCTTACACTCCTACACGTGCCCTACGCTCTACTGAAGCTGGTCTTTTAACTGTCAAAACAACACGCCTAAAAACTATGGGTGATCGGGCTTTTACTTGTGTGGCTCCTAAATTGTGGAATTCCTTGCCCTCAGAGATCAGGAATGCAGAATCCCTGGGTATTTTTAAATCCCACCTTAAAACGTACTTTTTTAGAGTAGCTTTTATGTGATTACTTTGTATTTGTATGTTTAGTTTTAATACCTGTCATGTTATGTGCACTTTTTAATTTCCTCTCTTTTTATGTGACGCGCTTTGAGATGCTGCTTTTAAAGGCGCTATATAAAATAAAGTTATTATTATTATTATTATTATTTATTCCCCTGTCTTACAAATATAAGAATGCAAAAAAGCATCCACCCCCAGGTTCACCAGCCCCAAGACAAATTCAGATGTCTATATAAATGTGATACTTTTCCTCTATTAAGCAAATGAACAATCTACTAAACAAAGTAAAAAGGTAAGCTCTCTCTTTTGTATTTACATTCATACTAATAAACACTATCAGATGTCCTTAATGCTTTCTGCTTCTTCACAGATGAAACCCATTGGGATGAAAAAGAAAACATCATCTTAGTCATCTCATCGCTTAATTTTGCTAGACATTTTGTGGAGTCAAACCAAGAACTACAAGACGAAAGTGTAACCTGCAACATATTTTTCACTTAAGTTTAAACTAATGCTAAAGGACAATGAACTCTACAACACTTCAAAACATTTTACCAGACAGATATGTTGAGTTTTTTGTGAACAATTTCACTATTGTTTTTCTTGGGATCATTATTAACTCTATCAACGGAGTATTTGTGTTTACATTTTTCAGAAGTTCATTTTTCTACAATGACCCGAGATACATATTATATATTCATCTGGTTATCAATGACATGCTCATGGTTTTTTTATCTGTAATTCTTACTGTGATGGCTTCTGCAGCGACTAATGTTTCTTTACCCATCTGTATTATAATGTTAACGATCGCCTCCACAACTCATAAGAATACTCCATTGACTTTGGCTGGTATGGCCATTGAGCGTTACATTGCCATCTGTAAACCGCTGCATCATCCTCAGATCTGCACTGTACGCCGGACCTACATCCTCATCTCTCTCATATGGGGCGTTGGAGTTTTACACGGATTGTCTGACATGATTTTGTTTTTTATTCTTCGCCCTTTATCTATTTTTGCAACTGTTTTCTGTAGTGCGCCAAGACTGTATAGCACACCCTACCATGAAGAACTGAGCAAAGCTATGAATGGACTTTATACATCTGTTGTGTGGCTGATTCTTGTGTTTACATACTGTAAAGTTTTGGTTACGGCCAGAAGAGCCGATACTGATAAATCCTCAGCTAAAAAGGCCCAAAGCACCATCCTGTTACATGGACTACAGCTGATGCTCTGTATGTTATCTTACATCACTCCTGTTATAGACAGGATTTATGTTTTAATGTTACCTGCTTATCGAGCAAAACTGATATTTTTAAATTACATCCTAACAAACTTATTACCGCGATTGCTCAGCCCTCTGATTTATGGTGTACGGGATAAACATTTTTATAGACGCATAAAAGGACTTTTTACATGCAAATTACTTATTGTTAAAGTTGAATCAACCAAGCATTAAGCAAAAAGAATATCTTTAGATAAGTACTGTAATTCTAATTTATATTAGAAATGTTGTTAGATTTGTGTTACTGTGGTATTCATACATTCTTGGAAGATTAACATTTTAAAAGTCAAGTGTAAAATTGCTTGAAAATTTTTGAAAAAATTGAAAGCATTTGTAGCTTTATGCCCACATTTTTTAAGCTTAATGCTTAAATATAATCATATTTATTTAGGATGTGTTTCAAAATACAGGCTAATTTTTTTTCAATAAAAAGATATATAAGATCTTTTGGAATTTTGATCTTATTGAATAAAAGATAATAAACTTTAAAACATGCACAAATATAAGCATGGATGAACGTTCTGTGCTCATGTAAATGTTAAACTTGTAAGGGATGAAGGCAGCCATAGTGTCCTGTTACAAAAATAATATTTGTTGAATGATGCTTATATTAAATCTAAATCCATATGTTAAGAGGTTTTCTATAAATGTTGTATAATAACCAAAATTTTGCATCAACCCGTTATATACATGTTCCTATAGGCTGTCAGGGGTCAACAAATGGTCCCTAGCTGTAAAGTAAACCATTTAAAGGGGGTGCGGCCCTATAGTGACAGCTTGGAAGTATTTCTTTTTTGACATTTTTTTCTGACAGTGTACAGGTTGCATGTTATGTCTCTTTTATTACATTATATTCATTTATGCATTTGGCAGACCCTTTTCTCCAAAGCCACTTACAGTGCATGACCTTTTGCCCTGTTAAAACAATGCATACCATTGAGCTATACAGGAGCACTTATCTAAATCAAAAACTGAGGTTGAAACTAAAAATGGGTGGATGAAAATATTATCTGAGACAACTGAAAATGAAGAAAACACTGTTATCATCAGGGGCGATTCTAGGATTTTTATTTTTGGAGGGCTTAGTAAGGTTATGCCTATATACGAACAATGGTAGAGAATTAAATAGGGTTACCGGGGGGGGGGGGGGGGGGGGCCAAGGCTACTTTACATAGTCCATGAAAGAAAACAATGTGCAACCTGTGGATTACTAAACTCTAAGAATTTTAGGTAATTTTGCATAGGCCTATTGAAATAAAAATGGATTAATCTTTGTTACAAAGTCACGATTAGCCAGTCCAAGCAGTGAATGATTTTCTCTTTTTCTTTTTCTTTTTTGACTAAATGTCAACTAACTTTTAATAATTTGCAACTATACGTCAACTAACTGTCCTAAGAGTATTAGTAGACTGTAAGGCTTGGGGTTAGGAAAGAGGTTTGGGTTAGTGGAATAAGTTGACACGCACCTGCAAAGATACTTATAGACAGTTGAATGTCTGTTGAGATATCATCGCAATAAAGTGTTAGTAGATATTAAGCAGACAGTCTACAAATTCTCTAAAGATTGGTAGATGATAAGTCGTTGCAAAGTTACTTATAATTAATAAAATGTCTATAAAGTGGACTATCGAAAGAAGTGTTACCTTCTTTTCTTATTTAGTTACCTTTAATGACAGAGACTTCAAAAGTACGCTGTAAAAAATGCAGCATGAATTTCACTTGGTTTTGCAAGTTAATTCAACATAATATTTAAGTTTTGACAAGTAAATAGTTGACATAACTTATGAAAACAGTTTGAAATTGTTAAAAGTATTTTTTTAAATATGTGTTGATTTGGAAAAAATGCAGAATTAAGTGTACTACTGTTTAAGATCAAATGCAATAAAATGTTTACATTTGGTTAAGATAATCAGTTGTTTGTGATGCTTACTACACTCAAAAAAATGATTTATTGGATGAACTCAATAAAATTGTGGGCAGGATTTCCATCCAATATGAATGTGTACCCCTAACTCATAAAAAACTCCTTTACACAATTAAAATATATTGAGTTGGCCCAACTCAATTTAAAGTAAATGGCAATACTCAATTAGTTGCCTCAACTCAATTTAGTGTAGTCTGAAGAACTCAATGTAGTGTAGTCTGAAGAACTCAATTCTTTTATTTTATATATAACATTTTTATATCATACTAATTAGCATAAGCACATGTTAGCATGCTTATGCTAATAACATATGATACTTTGGATGAGCATTTGAGAAGAGACTGATCTCCAAACAGGCATAAACACTGTTAATGCTCATTGAGAGAAATATGTCCCATCCACAACCTAACCACAAGCGCCACTCTTCTGCATGATGGTAACCAAACAATTTGAAAAAATATAACACAAACGCTTCTAAATCAATAAGATAAACCGACATTTAACACTATTAAGTCTTTCTCTCTACCTAAAAATGCATAAAATAACACTTAATTTAAAAAAATGACTCTCCAAAAGCAGTTGCATGCAAAGCATGCTGGGAAATTCTTTTTCCTGAACCCAAACTCAAACTAATTGTGTTAACGCAATTAAAAAGAAATCAATAAATTATTGTACATATTTATTTTGTGTTATACTAATTAAATATATATACTTATTGCTCTTAATGAGGTATTTTACATTTATTGAACACAATTTTATTGTGTCATGTCTAAGAAGGGCTTGAATCATTTTTTTGAGTGTAGATAGCTATGCTGTGAAATTGTCTGTAGACAAAAAAGGCAGCAGTCCAGTTCAACACAGTTAATATCATCATTATACAGTAAAAGATCACTTCAATAAAAACATGGCTTGAGTTTTGAGCCCAATCTATTGGGCTTAAACTTTATTCACTCCTTTATTTACTTTATTGGAGTATTCTACAAAAGCCCCCCTATTATGGCCTAACGACGCTGTGACGAAGCAGACATGTTAGGTTCCATTTGCAACTGTTTATTGATGTAAACACTCAGCAGTCAGCAAGTAAACAGTGGGCAAGTCCAGATAATCATAAACGTAAACACAATCCAAGATCGGGGCAGGCAGATATCATTCATATACGTTACACAGTCCAAGATCGGGGCAGGGAGAAAGCAGTCGTAATCGATAAACAGTCCAATGTCGGGGCAGGCGGCAATCAGCAATAATCCAAGAGACAGTCCAATATAAATAACCAGTAAAGCAAACACGGGTAAACAAGGGTAAACTCTCAGAAATGCTGCTAGGGGCAAACAAGACTTCGCGAAGACAGAAGCTGTGTCCCAATTCAAGGGCTGCAACCTTATGAGCATTCGACCTTAAAAGGTGAGCACTCGGTCTTTCAAGGTGGAAGCCTCAGAAGTTCGCGAATAGAACTAAAAATGAGACGGTCTAACCTTCGGAGGACCCATAATTAGCGTCACCTGCTGCACGCGCCCACCTGCACGTTTCTGACTTATTAAAATAAATATGACATCAGAAAAATCATTAATTTATTTTAGAAATATGACACGTTGATGTATATTAAACTATTCAACAGTATACCAAATGAATCAACCTTATAAATATACGCAACATAAAAAGAATATTATTAACATAACTTATAATACTAAAACAGTGACAAGAAAATTTTTTTCTGATAAATACACTTTTATTTGATAAAGGTTTTAAATGTTTATTTTAGAATATCCACCCATTATATGCAGCCGTTGCAGACGCGCAATGACTCTTGGGATATCCTCGGCTGTTAAGGATCCATTCGTTCTATCCTTAACAGCGCGGAGAAATGAGGACGCATTTTGAGGCTTCATTCTAAGCATCCTTTGAATTGGGACGGCCTTACTGGCCTTAAGTCGCGCTGCTGTGACGCAATCGGTCTTAAAATACGTCCTTAAAAGGTCGCAGCCTTTGAATTGGGACAAGCTAGAGTGGCCGAGTCCCAGGTTAAATAGACCCGCTGATACGCTACAGCTGGTGTGTAATCAGCGGGTCACAGTGCATTATGGGGAATGTAGTTCAGTACGCGGGTGAATGAGAAGTACCGGGAGCGTTAACGCTGACATCCGTCACAGACGCCCATGGTTATCATTATTTGTAAACAGGCTTTTTAAAAATTCAATACTATGAATGCAAAAGCTAATGTTAGAATGGACTGAAGTGCCCTCAGGACAATGACTAACTCATTTAATATTCATGATTTCCACCCTAATCCCAAATCATTAAAATCATATGAACATGCATTAGCACTGCATTAAAACTCAGAGAAGCAGCACAAAGCCACATATTTAGATACAGATACACACTAAGGTAAGTCCATCTACAAAACAACTGAAACTGAATGGATTTCGAATTTAAATAAGTGTATCGTGGAGAAAATATATAGAAATATGAACATATATTTTTAGAAACATATTTCTTGTTAAGAATAAAATAAGATTCATTGAATTTAAAATGATTTATACTATATATATATATATATATATATAGAAAAACTTTTCCTAAGACTGGGTCTGACTGGACCTTCCTCATATTAACCAGTGCTTTATATTGTTTTTTCTAGATCCTCGCTTGAAAACACCTGGAAAATGAACTTATCTAATTATGTGGATGGTTATGAGGAAGCTTTAGTTAAAAACATTTTTACAGTTTTTCTTGGACTTATCATTAATTCTATTAACGCAATGTTTGTGGTCACTTTCTTTGCCAATCCAATATTTTCAAGAGACTCCAGATATATTTTATACATTAACCTTGTAATGAATGACATGATTATGATCTTTGTGTCAGTAGCGCTCTATGTGATGAGCTACACTTTACAACTTGTTAATTTCCAATTTTGTTGCACATTGTTGATTCTTGCTGCAACTACCTTTATGATAACTCCATTGAATCTGGCTGGCATGGCCATTGAGCGTTTCATTGCAATCTGTAAACCTCTGCACCACCATCAGATTTGCACACCACAAAGGACCTACATCTTTATTAGTTTTTTATGGTGTGTAGGAGCCATACCTTCACTGGCAGATGTCATTATTTTATTTTTAACCCAATCTGCATCTTTCCTCAGGTCTCCTGTTTTTTGCTACTCACCAATTGTGTTTCCTACCAAACTCCATCAGGATCGTACGACTTATTCACAAGTCATTTATATGTCATTAGTGTGGTTCATTTTGATTTATACTTACTGCAGAGTTTTGTTTACAGCAAAAAAGGCAACTTCACAAGGAGCAGCAAATAAGGCTCGAAACACAATACTGTTGCATGGTGTGCAATTACTTCTTTGTATGCTGTCTTATATTACACCAGTTTTGAATTTTCTTATCCTATCTCATTTACCTGCATATAGAACTACTTTAATTTTTTTAATTTATCTGCTCACAAATATTATTCCAAGATTACTGAGTCCTTTGATTTATGGTGCTCGTGATCAGAAGTTTGCAAAGAAAATAAGGGAACGCTTTACATGTAAAGTCTTTTTTTTAAAGATTGTGCCATCATGAACAATTTCATTTAGTCAAATAAAGTGAAATTATTAATAAATTATTTAAATACATTTTATTATTATTTATTTACCAGAATTCTTTTCAACAATTGTCCGTAACTTAAGTGCTTTTATGACAATGATATATAATGTATTATGTATCGGTGTGTACAAATGATAGGCAATTGAAATCAAATTTAACAGTAATGAATTGTTGATCAATGTTCATAATTGTAAAAGTTTATTGTAAATATTATGGGATGTTTCGTGATTACCAGTGTTCTGTCTCAATCCTATATCTTATCCCCTTACATGTTACTCGCATACAGTATGTAATTCCAGAGAGAAAGAGCAACTCTTTATTTTAATTGAATGTGCGTTTTCCTGTGTTTTGTATTGCTTATGTATAGCAGCATTTCAGAGATGGACTGTGTGTGTTTCTCTGTGTATGACTGCCATTTCACATAATGTCAAATGTCAATATTGTTACTCTACCGTGTTAACACAGAATTAACTACAGTAAATCATGATTTTTAGCTACATAAGAGCCTTTTACAAAGTTTGGACACCAAATGTACTTTCAATCTACAGTATACTGTTAAAAAATAGTCAAAATATGTACCCCAGCTGTGACTGGGGCAGTACCCTTTAAAAAGGCCCCTGAAATGTACCATTAGGTACAGATAGGAATATATTCGGTACCATTATGTGCCTTTGAGATACTAATACTGCATGTACCTTTCAGGTGCTAATTTGTGCATCTTTGAATATATTTCCTTTAAATATAGATTTTTGTGATATAAAGTTTTAAGAGTTAATAATGTTTTTTCCACTTTTATTGCTTATTTAGACTTGCGGTTTGGCGCATTTAGCTCGAGTTTATTTCAGTAATATTGCTGTTTTTCCGGTAATAATAATACAATTTACATGTCAATTCTGCTTCCTTATCTGTTAATTCATTTCATTATGCTGTTATGTTAGGTTATGTTTAGATATGTATTGCCATATGAGACGTTTACTGCCGTTAGCTATATGAATACTCTCGTCTAATATTCAAATCATATGTGGAATAATGTGTGCATCTTTGAATAACTGTAAGAATACAGTTCCTTTGAAAAAAATTGTGTCAAAATTTTGAGAAATAATAATTTTGTGAGGATATTTATTGCCAGATATTAAACATTTATTGCCATTGAATACTCTCGTCTACAGTATAATATGGAAATCACATAATAGAAAATACGGTATTTAATGTGGTATACTGCAAAGTTACCCTGCTAATTTGTATTTATGATATCTGTGGAGATAAATAAACCTTTAAAATCTCTAGCCTGGTGATCAGGACATGAATGGATCAAATCATCAGATTTGCAAACATCCTTAATCCACACTTACTAGTCTATCAAATGATATCTAAAGTATGTTGTTTTGTAAAAAAAAGATGCTTTATTATATTGTTTATGCGTTTTTCCGTAGTATGTGTGAAAGCACAACGGGTGCTTGACGGATCCGACTGCATATGTACTGCAATAAACAGGCGTTCAACGGCTTTTTACGTCAAAGGCTGACAGGCTATGCCATTTGTGGAGGGGCCGCTCACTGATCCCCCTATATTTTTGAAAATTCTAGACATGGTTGGAATGGGTTGAGCAGTTTTATATACTGTGTTGAGCAGAGAGGCTGCACAGTTTGACCAGCGGGAAGCAAATCAGGCCGCTAGACGGTGTTCCTATATAACTCGCAATGTATAATTAATATCAGACCGGCCCTCGCGGCCTCAAAACACTACCGGCCCACCGGGAAAAGTCCAGACTCTCTCGATTCCCAATCCGCCACTGCTCGGGAGTCAGTTAGAATATTTTTTTGTTAGAATATTTAAGGAGTCAGTTACAGAAACTTAAGGGTGAAATGGGTTAATAATATATTCATAATAAATTACACTGTTTTGTCAACTGTGCGTTCTGATTTCCTGACGTTAGTGGGTACAAGTCACATGGAAAATACAGTTGTTTAAATTTAAAGCAAAGGGTGTGGTTGTATCCAACCCCGCGCCATCCGGTCTCCGTCGTTGCTTCGATGGTACACAAGGTCTACACTTAAAGCAGATGAGGGTTGTTTGAAGGTGTAAGTTTGTATGTGCACACTTGGCTTTCATTAACTTTCATTAACACAGTTTCCACTCACCATTTGAATGCTCAGATTATTCATTTTATTTACCATGTTGTTTGCTTTGTTGGTAACAGCATAGCCTCGTGATACTGTCACCTGACCTGAAGGCAACACCTGTCACCTGAAGGAAGGTTCCTACCTATATTTCCTCATTATACAAGAGTGAACCCTAGTGGACACCTTTACAAAGACAAAATGGCTCTTACAAGTGTGTAATAAGAAAACAGGCGTTATCGTCTTGTTTATAGGCGCATATAACTAACATCCTCTTTAAATAACAAAAACAATAATGCCATTCACTTTAGACTTGAGACCCGGTTTTAGTTGGTCAATGGCTAATGTGGCATTCACACCAGACACGAAATAGGTGGCAACAGTGATTTACATGTTAAGTCAATGCAAAGATGCAAATAGGCATCCTGCGACGCGGTACGCGCGAATGGCCATTCTGTCTAAAGACAGGGTCCTAAAAGAGGTCTAGAACCGGCTCCAACAATGAGTGCGTTTACATGCACAGAATAAGCGGATAACTATTAAAAATCTGCTTATTATAGAAAACTGTTTTCATGCGTTTACATGTAAATCAATAAGTCGGCTATGCAGTCAACTGCGTTTACATGGGACTTGGAGAATTATCAGTTTTCTCGCAGGCAGTGACGTCACCGCCTATAGTACATAATAGTCGATCAAAAAGCCGACGGCATATCTGTCTTAAGCTGTACTGTTGTATCTCTCCTCGTGTCTGCAGAACCTGTAAATGTAACATGAGCTTTTATTTTCACAGTTTCTCTGCCAACTGCTTTAGTCGAGTGGAGACTTTTATGCGTTACCTTGCGCTTACTTCCGCGTGTGACGTTTATCTTTCATACGCGGAGACATGCGCAGATGGACAAAACCGTGAGAAAGCGGGTTAAGGTGTTTACATGCCACGCGAAATCGGCGTAATGAGCAAAAAACTACCTGTGCCGATCGGTTTTTGCTTACGCTGTTTATGGGCTTTCCCCGATTATAGAAAACCGCTTTACGCGTTTACATGACCCCACGTGTTATCAGTTTATTAAGCATAATCGGCGTAAGACTGTGCATGTAAACGCACTCAATGCGCTTGAACAAACCTCTTTTTCAGACACATTGCGTGGGCGCAAATGCATTTGCTTTTTAAACAACGTGACACTGATAATAACTGCCCGGGCTGAAACTAGCAACTATGATGACTAGCTTAGGATTTTTGGCAAAAAAAGTCATTTAAATTTAAAATACAATGTCACAGGTCACCAGTCATAGCAGTGAATGATTTTCTCTTCTTCTTTTCTTATTTAATTAACTTTAATGACTTCAACAGCTTGGCCTAAGATTGAATGTAAAATGTTTTACATTCTGTTAAGATAATCAATTGTTTACAATGATAGCGTACTTACTACAGGGCTCCAGACTGCCACCAAATTGTGGCATTTTGCCACCAAAATTTTAGAGTGTGCCACTGAATTTTACATCCAGTCGCACAAATGCGACCAGTAAATTTGATCTTTTTTTCTGATGTGACACTGAATTTGAAACAGCACATTGTACTTTCTGCATCTTTCATCAAAGTATGTATTAGTAATACAGTGGAAATTTGTAGTAATGTGATTATTTGGTTAGCATGTTGATTTACGGTGTGTGCCCCTAAATATTTTGGTTGCACCCCTAAAATTTTCAGTTGGGGGCCACTGTGCTCCTAGTAAAAAAAGTTAGTCTGGAGCCCTGCACTATGATGCTGATACATGTTTATTTGTATTTGTCCGTAAACCAAAAAGACACAAACATAAACTCATTTTGCTCTGTACACGCATGCTATTTTTGGGTAGGAACCCCTTTGCCGCGTACACGATGCGCGACGGGTTTTCCAGTTCAAGGCGATGGTCCAGTCCAACACAGTTAATCTCATCATCATACAGTAAAAAGATCACTTCAATAAAAACATGGCATTTATGTACATGACCGTTTATCTGAATGTAGTGCTATCAGTGATATTTCCCCATCAGTTATGTATGTAGGGGTATTTCTGTGGACAATTTATGCTAACAGCTGTTTATAACTCTTACAGGTCTGCACCCCTCTCATCAGTACAAAACTATGAAGTGGAAAAACATATTCACACTTTTTGGACAAAGTTATATGGTGACATGAGGAGCTTTGTTGTGTATCAGTTTCTTAGTTTATACAAGTTAAGTTTTTGAATAGGGTTTGTTTCCAAATAAACTGAATATGTTCTACTGACCTTCATTTCTATTTTGATTATATTGTTAACTTCTTAATAAACCACAAACAAACATTTATACATTTATCCTCACATTCTTTACTGTAGTTCCTTTCTCACATTCCTGCCTAAAGGCTCATTATGCAGCTCATTATGCAAGTCTTTTGTTGCTCAGCTGTCAATCAATCCTTCTCGCATACAAGCCCTCTAAACAAAAAGTGTCTTACAATTTCTAAATTAATATAATGTTTTATGTGAATGAGTGGGCAGAATGATTCACATCATTTCAAAGAAAAAACTCTAGACTGCTAGAGTCGGTTTAGAAAAGTCTTGTTAAAACATGTTTAGAATGGGTTTTGTGGACTTATATAAGTGACTTAAAAATGTAGCTTTTTCAAAAACCATGCATAAACATTTTTCTCTCAAAAATACAAACATGTACATACATGTTGCTCACATAATATTGTAGCCCAGTTTGTGCTGAACGCAGTGTTATGAGACACTTGCCATTATTATGTTTTAAAGCAACTGAAAAAATACCAAATGTAAGAGCATGTCAGAATCTCATCCACTGTCCTAAAATGGTCGGATTCCAGAGGGTTGAAGTTTAAGCCCAATCTATTGGCATAGACTTAATTCAGCTTATTGGAGTATTCCAGAAAAGCCCCCCTAAAATTGCCTAACGACTCCCATGTTTATAATTATTTGTAAACAGGCTTTATAATAATATAATAGAATGAATGCAAAAAGCAAATGTTAGAATCAATTGAAGTGCCCTCAGGACAATGACTAACTCATTTATATTCATGATCTCCACCCTAATCCCAAATCATTAAAATCATATGAACATGCATTAGCACTGCATTAAAACTCAGAGAAGCAGCACAAAGCCACATATTTAGATACAGATATACACTAAGGTAAGTTTATCTACAAAACAACTGAAACAAAATGTGAATGAGAATTTGAATAAGAAAATTGGTGGATCATGTGGAGAAATATAAAAACGATATTTTAAGAAACACAGAACTGTGCTGCCCGCACTCTCATGAAAACCCGCAAATACGAACACATCACTCCCATTCTTCAAAACCTATTTATACCCTTGTCTGTTCCATACTCTGCCGGATCATTACTTCCCTGTCTGTTCCTGTGTCTTGTATTGGATGTTCCTGTTTTACTTTTCTGCCCATTGTGTTTACTCCTTGTGTTTTGTTTCCTGTTTTGTAAATAAATGTTATTTCTATATGAACTCTGTGATTGCTTCCTGTATCCAGTCGTGACAGTACTGTATATACATATATAATTTTTTGTATTTGTATTAGAAATGTTGTTAGATTTGACTGTGGTATATATATATATATATATATATATATATATATATATATATGATATCTCATAAACTCACTATACAGTAATCGATTCCGTGTAATGCAATACTCCAATACAACCCATGAGGTTGCGCGTGCATCGCACAATTTAAAACCTTTGAATCAGATAGCGAAGCAGTCACGTGGGTGTGTGTGAAACAAAGCTTCGGACGTCATTGGTCACATGATTTTGCCAAAACGAATCAAGCTTCGATACAAAGCTTCAATGATTTAAATAAAACTTCTCTGCATTTGGATTCTCTCGCTCTCCCTCGCTTTGTGTAAGCAGCCCTTTGTTACAGAATACTTCGCCCAACCAGAATCCAGCAGACGTTTGTGAATTCCCGCTGGCAATATGAATCCAGTGTTTGCTTTGCTTGAATTACGCCAGGGCAATTGACCGATTGAGGATTACGTCAAGGACTTCCTGGATTTGAGCTATCAGGTACACTATAATGATGACATGCTGAAGGACATCTTTTATAATGCACTTGATAGGAATTTACGCCTGAGTATGCCACGTAATGCCTCCACGTGGTCTTTGGAGAGATATATTGACTTTGCTTTACTAATGAGTAGGGATGTCCCGATCAGGTTTTTTTGCCCTCGAGTCTGAGTCCGAGTCATTTGATTTTGAGTATCTGCCGATACCGAGTCCCGATCCGATACTTCTATAATACATAAAAAAAAGAATAAAGAAGAGCGAAAAAACAGAACCAGGATGTTCCTTATGTCATGCCGCACGCATTGCTGTTTCTGTGTGGAGTCAAAAGAGTCTAACTCTGTGCCAGCGCATAACTACAGATGTGTTAAAAAATAATGAATATATAGTATATATGTTCAGGGGTTAAATTGGGGTTTGTTTTGTGGGGAGGCTCTGTTGGGAGGGAGGGTTCGAGGGGTAACATGTTTAATCCTGATGACAGCAAAGCCACTGGGTGTGCTTCAATGACATTTTGTATCTCTGATAGTATTTTATAAGTTTCAGTTTTAAAGCTGTGCCACATGTTGACCCAAACTTTAAAACCTGAACTTTAAATTATGCAAATCTATGAGTCTGACACCCTATATGCATTTGGTGCACATGTCATTATGCACAATTGATCAAACTTTGAATGAAGTTATAAGACTCAACCTCCTTGACTCATTCTAGGCATAAGATAGGCTACCCAAAAAGACTCAATTAACAAGAAAAACAACATACTGATTCAGCAATATATCTTATAAATTAGCCATAGAGATTCCCTAAGCTGGTCAGCAGTTAGTTATAAAATACCTATAGTTAGGTCGTGATTCATTTGTATAATCAAAATACATTATTTTATTAAACTATACAATCAGTTGTATCCAGTTATCTAGTTAACATTTTGTAATGAGATGAGTGACATGGCTATACATACTTTAATACTTTGTTTCTAGACTTCTATTAGGTTTTTTCGACATGGGCACCATTCTTACCTCTCTTTCTCTCTCTCTCTCTCTCTCGCTCATCTCTACAGTAATGTCAAATGATCCTGCGCGAATGCGCATTCTTGAGGTTCTGAGTGAGACGCGGAACTGCGTCTGAGCAAATGTTGACAATAACGATCAACGCGTCGTTTAAATGAGCGGTAAAAACGCGGTTTTGTTGTGGGTTCCTTGCACGCACGAGTGTGAAGCCTATGAATGAAAGCACGTCAATAGGCTTGTTCGACTTCATGCGGCGCCGCAACAATCGACAGCCGGGTGACTTCAAACTACCGCGAGAGTGATCCGCGAAATCATACGGAGGAGTTTGCTTTTAAATCGTTCTCGCGGAACTTTGACGTCATGCATGCAGCACCACAAGAACCAGCAGCCGGATGAAGTCGAACAAGCCTATTCTCTTCAGTTCACACGCACCAGCGCAGCGCGTACACTGGCGCGGAGCAGAGCGAGAACTTAATGGATTTTAAACCCTGCATATGTATCCGAGTCCTGATCGGGAGGTAACGTCCGATTCCGATCGAGTCTGAAACCACGTGATCGGGGCCGATTTCCGATCACGTGATCGGATCGGGACATCCCTACTAATGAGTGGATCGCCATTCACTGTGGGTGTTGTGGATGGAAAACCAGACTGTTCACAATGCACCAACCCATGCTATGCCTGTTTTGCCACAATCAGCTCAAGTTAAGCCTGTCTCTGTGTCTAAGATGGCCGTCACCATGCCTGTCTCTAGCCCTGTGTCTCAATTCGTTCCCTAGCTCCCGAGGTCGTGAATCAGTATATCGTGTACACAGGCTCGGGCACTGGTAAGGGCCCTAGCTCACTTGACATTGGGACAATGTTCACTTATCTTTCTGTCACATGGCTGCTTAAGTATGGAGCGAGATATGCGTCTTTATTACATGCGATAAATTAAATGATCTGAGAGAAATAAAACTATTTGAAAGAAAAAGTTATCACACTGATAGCAAAGAAGCATTTCATGAGAAAAAAAAGAATATTTGAGAGAAAAAGTTTTCATACCAATAGCAAAAAATAATAATATTTGAGACAAAAAAAAAGTTTTGAGAGAAAGTATTTTCTCATGATAGAACATAAAAAATATAAATTTGAAATTTTTAAAATTATTTCTGAGAAAAAAAATCTCTCAAGTATATGTTTTTTGCTATTAGTGTGAAAACATTTTCTCTAAAAAAAAAAGTGTTTCTATCAAAACGCTTTTCTTTGCTCTCGATGCAATTTCTTGCTCTCGTGTCAGGATTTTGCTTTCTCTGTGAAAATTGTGTCATGGGCGGGGCCACGTTCCTATTGGCCAGTCGGGTAAGCATCGTCTTGTCTTGGGAATCAAACTGAATCATTACACCGTTGTTCGGTTCACCTAGATAGATGCCGTCTCTGCTTTTAGTTGAGCACGGACACTCTAATGTTTGAGTAAGATGATGACACACAACTCGATGGATAGCTGGCTGAGCAAGTTCACAGCACTGAAGATTAAACATTAAAAAATGAAATGGTACTCTTATTCATGAATGAATGTGTATTATATTATTAGCTTGCTAATCGCTAATTAGCCATCATGCTAGGTAAACTTGCAAATGCCAAATGAATGTTTTGATTCACTCCTTATTTAGTGAGTAGTGATCTAGTTTCTACCTTTGCACTTGCTAGCCTCAAAGCACCTGAAGAGTAACTGCTTGTTCATCATATACAACCTCCTGTATAACTTTCAACCAACGTTAGTGTGCATGGAAGGTGGCAATGCCACCCGTCCCGTGAAACACGGAATCGTCCCGTATTAACAGGCAAAATGACGTGTATCAAATCAATACGGGACGCGATTTGTCCCGTATTTTACATACACTCTTAAAACGAATGTGTTAAATTGAGACATCTTTTTTATAAGGACAACACATCTAGTGTTTTATTTACATGAACTCAAAATCAATACGAAATAACACATAATGTGTTGAATAGTTTAACACAAAACAATGTGTTAAAATTAACACACCCAGTGTTGTTACAAACATAACACATTATTGATGTGTTAAATTGTGACAAGTGACAAGAATTACACTTATAAAAAAGTATGTCTGACATGCTCCAAAAGTCATCTCTAGTCCTTTCATTCATTTCAGAAAGCCTCTATCGTATATTTTCCTTATAGTTTCAGGTAAGCTTAAGCTTCTTATTGCAAAGCAGTTGGGGAGTTTTTGAATAAATCAAGTCCAAGTGAATGACATCAGAGGAGCGCAAGAAAAATTCGAGACAGCTATGAACTTGACAGAGAACCTTCCTGCGCCTCGTCTATTAATTGTATATAGCAGGAAAAGTTAAGTCTTCTCAGCGTGAGAAATACAAGGTGTGGTGTGTAACCATGTGAACTGACTGAAATGCGTGTGTGACTCGAGTATTTTTCCCCAATACTATTTTGAGTATCAAAGCATATGTTTAATCTATAATTACTAAGTTATGGATCTGTTAATTTAATAAGTTAATAAAAATATGGTTCACATCTCACAAGTTCCTCCAAAGCTTATTTTTTGTGGTGGTGTTTGAGGAGATTCTCCCTTTTATATGTAAAGCGCTTTGAGTGTTGCAGAAAAGCGCTAAATAAGTGTAACAAATTATTATTATTATTATTATTACTTTGTTGCCCTATTTATTGTCATAGCTGTGTATTCAATATGACCATAGTTGTGATATTGAGAGACTGAGTGCATCTGTTCACACTGATTCCAATAGCAGGCAGCTATCTTATTATAATGGTATCAATGTTAATATTTTTATGAAAACAAAAAAACACATTTAAGTTATGATATACCACCACTGGCACGTACGACATCGGGAGTGGGGTCACCGTAGCCCCGACGTGTGTGGCCCCCCGCGCTGTGGCAGCTAGGCGTGTACTTCCTCCATGCACACTAACGTTGGTTGAAAGTTATACAGGAGGTTGTATATGATGAACAAGCAGTTACTCTTCAGGTGCTTTGAGGCTAGCAGTGCAAAGGTAGAAACTAGATCACTACTCACTAAATAAGGAGTGAATCAAAACATTCACCTATAGCATGATGGCTAATTAGCGATTAGCAAACTAATAATATAATACACATTCATTCATGAATAAGAGTACCATTTCATTTTTTAATGTTTAATCTTCAGTGCTGTGAACTTGCTCAGCCAGCTATCCATCGAGTTGTGTGTCATCATCTTACTCAAACATTAGAGTGTCCGTGCTCAACTAAAAGCAGAGACGGCATCTATCTAGGTGAACCGAACAACGGTGTAATAATTCAGTTCGATTCCCAAGATAAGGGCGCACTCACATTATCCCAACCAAACCAAACCATGCCTGGGCGCGATTGCCACCCCTCCCTACTCCCCCAGGTGCACGCACTCACACTGTACTTCTTATCGATCCGAGTCCGGGCGCGCTTTCGTCATTAAGATGCGATTGTTTTGAAAAAGCAGGAAGTAAAGCGCTCTCTTAACACTGGAACCCACCGTAATGATAGGTCTGTGTTTTTTTATTCGGAGTCGTTTGGTACGCGATTACAGACAGCCCTCTCACATGTCATCATATTGCTTAGTTGATCTGTCACGTGCGCAGCTCGGACATTCACGTAACCCCGCTGCGCGCATCAAAAGGTTTTTACGGAGGCAGATGAAGGTGAGTGGTCGCGCAACTGACGTCTTCACCTTTTGAATCGCGCTCAGGCGCGATTGCGCTCACACCACAGCCTTCCGCGCCTGAGCCCAAGTGAACTGCGCTCCGGCCCACCTCTGCAACCCGGCCGCGGCGCGATTAAACAATCCGCGCCCGGGCGCGGAACGAAGCGATCACACTAGTCAAACAAACCAGGCTTTGGGGGTCAAACGCGCCCGAGCGCGGTTTGGTTTGGATAATGTGAGTGCGCCCTAAGATGATGCTTACCCGACTGGCTAATAGGAACGTGGCCCCGCCCATGACACAATTTTCACAGAGAAAGCAAAATCCTGACACGAGAGCAAGAAATTGCATCGAGAGCAAAGAAAAGCGTTTTGATAGAAACACTTTTTTTTTTTAAGAGAAAATGTTTTCACACTAATAGCAAAAAACATATTCTTGAGAGATTTTATTTCTCAGAAATAATTTTAAACATTTCAAATTTATATTTTTTATGTTCTATCATGAGAAAATACTTTCTCTCAAAACTTTTTTTTTGTCTCAAATATTATTATTTTTTGCTATTGGTATGAAAACTTTTTCTCTCAAATATTCTTTTTTTTCTCATGAAATGCTTCTTTGCTATCAGTGTGATAACTTTTTCTTTCAAATAGTTTTATTTCTCTCAGATCATTTAATTTATCGCATGTAATAAAGACGCATATCTCGCTCCATACTTAAGCGCGTTGTGATCATTCACAGCTGTTACTCATCAACAACGGGAAAAACCAACATATCTCTGACTTGATTTTAAACAGTACATTGTGAAAAACGCTATTATTCTCTTACATATCTGTGCATAAAATTGGAGGAATATAATTACATTTTAAATGTATATTTTTTTACAATTTTAAATGAATACTATTATTTTAAATATTGAGTAGATTGTGGTTCCTTACTGTGTAGCGATGTGTGTTTATATTTAAAACTAAAACAAACGTTTGTCTTTATAAAACCTAGTTTTCAGACCAGCACGCCCATGGGCGCAAATGCATTTGCTATTTAAACAACATGACACTGATAATGACTGCGGCGGGCTGAAACTAGGAAAAAACACCTGCGTCACACATTGCTTGGCACTGTGCTGGGTGTATGATAGGGCCCTAATGATTTTTGGCAAAAAAAGTAATTTAGCCTATTTAAAATACAATGTTACAGTTAAACAGTCATAACAGTGAATGATTTTCCCTTCTTCTTTTCTTATTTGGAGTTTTATTGATGACACGGGCAATACAAACAAAAGGGGATAAACCAGATTTTTAAACGATGGACAGGCAGGGTCAGGGCAGGCAGAAAACAATCAATAATCCAGAAACAGGCAGAGATCAGAGGCAGGCAGATAACAATCAATAATCCAAATAACAGTCCAGGTCACAACAGGAAATACACTCACAGGAAAAAATAACGCTCAGAAATGATCACACGGGGCAAATCAAGACTTTGCATAGTTCAATATTCCAGAGGGGTTTAAATAGGCAGTCTGATTGGTTGCAGGTAGGAGCATGATCAGTTCCAGGTAAGTGGCATGATGGGAAATGTAGTGAACGGGGAAGACTAACTAAAACTGTGGTGAAGGTGCCCTCTGTAGTTGGGCATGCAAAGAGGTGGGTTCATTTGGGATAATCACCACCCTAATCCCAAATCATTAAAATCATACGAACATGCATTAGCACTGCATTAAAACTCAGAGAAGCAGCACAAAGTCACATATTTAGATACAGATATACAATAAGGTAAGTCCATCTACAAAACAACTGAAACAAAATATGAATAAGAATATGAATAGGAAATATAAAAAACTATATTTTAAGAAACATATTTATTGTTAAGAATAAAATCAGATTTACTTTATTTTGAAATTTAAAGTAATACATATTGCAAAACTTTGATTCCCTAAAACTGAATGGGTCTTTCTCATATTAACCAGTGCCTTATGTTGTTTTTTTCCAGATCCACACTTGAAAACACCTGGAAAATGAACTTAACATCTGATTCTGTGGATGGCTATGAGGAAGCTTTAGTTAAAAACATTGTTATAGTTTTTTTTGGACTTATCATTAATTCTATTAACGCAATGCTTGTGGTTATTTTCGTTTCCAATCCAATATTTTCAAGAGACTCCAGATATATTTTATACATTAACCTTGTAATGAATGACATGATTATGATCTTTGTGTCAGTAGCGCTCTATGTGATGAGCTACACTTTACGAATTGTTAATTTCCAATTTTGTTGCACATTGTTGATGCTTGGTGCAACTACCTTTATGTTAAGTCCATTGAATCTGGCTGGCATGGCCATTGAACGTTTCATTGCTATCTGTAAACCTCTGCACCACCATCAGATTTGCACACCACAAAGGACCTACATCTTTATTAGTTTTTTATGGTGTGTAGGAGCCATACCTTCACTGGCAGATATCATTATTTTATTTTCAACACAGACTGCATCTTCCTTCAAGTCTCCTGCTATTTGCTACCCACCAATTGTGTTTCCTACCAAACCCCACCAGGATCGTGCAACCTATTCACAAGTCATTTATATGTCATTAGTGTGGTTAATTTTGATTTATACTTATTGCAGAGTTTTGTTTACAGCAAAAAAGGCAACTTCAAACGGAGCAGCAAATAAGGCTCGAAACACAATACTGTTGCACGGTGTGCAATTACTTCTTTGTATGCTGTCTTATATTTCACCAGTTTTGAATTATGTTATATCTCATTTACCTGCATATAGAACTACTTTAATTTTCTTAATTTATCTGCTCACAAATATTATTCCAAGATTACTGAGTCCTTTGATTTATGGTGCTCGTGATCAGAAGTTTGCGAAGAAAATAAGGGAACGCTTTACATGTAAAGTCTTTATTTTAAAGATTGTGCCATCATGAACAATTTCATTTAGTCAAATAAAGTCAAATTATTTTAATTATCTTCATTTTTTGACATACATTTTTAAATATTGTGCCTTCATAAATAACATTTTATTATTATTTATTTACCAGAATTCTTTACAACAATTTGTTCATAACTTAAGTGCTTTTACGACAATGATATATGATGAATCATGTATCGGAGTGTACAAAAGATAAGCTATTTAAATCAAATTTAACAGTAATGAATTGTTGATCAATGTTCATACTTGTAAAAGTGTATTGTAATATTGTGGGATGTTTGATGATTACTAGTGTACTGTCTTAACCCCATATCTTATCCCCTTACATGTTACTCGCATACAGTATGTAATTCCAGAGAGAAAGAGCAACTTATTTTGATTGAATGTGGGTTTTTCTGTGTTTTGTATTGTTAATGCCTAGCAGCATTTCAGAGAGGGACTGTGTGTGTTTCTCTGTGTATGACTGCCATTTCACATACTGTCAAATGTCAATATTGTTACTCTACCGTGGTAACACAGAATTAACTACAGTAAATCAGGATTTTCAGCTATATAAGACCCTTTTTACAAACTTTGAACTGTTAAAAATGGTCAAAATATGTACCCCAGCTGTGACTGGGGCAGTACCCTTCAAAAAGGCCCTAAAGTGTACCATTAGGTACAGATAAGAATATATTTGCATATAAGAATATATACATACTGATGCCAAATGTACACATACTGTATCTGTACCAAAATGTACATTTTTAATGGGGTGCCCTATAGTGACAGCTTGAGAGTTTTTTCCTGAGTGTACCGTATGCATGTTTTGTCTCTATCACATTACATTCATTTATACATTTGGCAGCTGCTTTTTTGACCTACAGTGTATTACAAGGTAGACATCTTTTATTAGTTATGTAAGCAGTAAGTCTACACTTAAAGCAGATGAGGGTTGTTGGACAGTGTATGTTCGTATATGCACACTTGGTCACTATTTGAATGGTCAGATTATTCATTTTATTTACCATGTTGGTTTGCATTGTTGGTAACAGCATATCCCCGTGATATGGTCAAAAATTGTGTGTGCCTTCCTCCAGCAACACATGTAACATGATGGTACTCCCTCATTATACAAAAGTGACTGTATTTAGTTTACAAAGACAAAATGGCTCTTACAAGTTATGCGTTTCCTGGTTTCAAACCATGACCCTTAGCCCTGTTGACACAATGCTTTGAACCATTGAACTGAAAATGAAAGAAAACACTGTTTTCATCAGAGCGATTCTAGGAATTTTATTTTAGGGGGGCTCAGTAACAAATTTTATTATTTTATAAAAAAATAAAATATAAAAATGTTGAATACAGTTTAAGGTTAGCCTTTATAGGAACAAAGACAGAGCTTGACTTAAATGGGGTGGCAGTTGCGCTCGCACCATGCCGATTCCCTATTACTTAAAAAAGGTTCTCATCTCACCATATCCAGAGCTACAAAGTCATCATATTATATAATAAATCTGTGGGGTAACATTTAATAAAAAACATTTTAAAATAAATGCAATATTTGCATTTGTTTAAAGCAAAACATTCAATTACTTTCCAGGCTACAGGTAAAGCAGCTCTTTACGCCTTCTTTCTTCTCATAATTAGAGCTGTCACGATTATGAAATTTGGCTGACGGTTAATTTTCTAGTAAATTGTGATGGTTATGACGATTTATTTTCTGTTTTATTGCTTTGACATTTAATTTTCATGCATTTTTTTGTTGTTGTTTATGAAATATTTTTTTACACAAATATATAAAAATTGAAAATTCTTCATAAGAAATAAACACAATAAAGTGTCTGAAAAATAACTAAAAATAAAAATGAAATCAAAATAAACTGACTATAACAGAAGAGGCCTTAAATAGTAGCCAATCTGATCTGACATCAATCAGGAGACATCTGATACTGTCTCGTTTATACAGGCACTGCATCTCCCCCTTGTGTTTTTTAAAGAAATGTGCAATCATTGCGGTGATCTGAAATCATCGCAATGAGGTCAAACAATCGCAATGAGACAATTATTTAATCATTGTGACAGCCCTACTCATAATCAGTCCTTATTCATGTCCAAGAGACTCAATAATAATATTTCACATTTAATACTTTAATTTTTATATTTAAAAAGGTTTTGTGCAGTCCATGTGTGTAGTAAGCAAACGCGCACTATCATCTCGTTTATATTAACACGCTCTTTAAATAACAAAAACAATATTGCCATTGACTTTACAGTTGGTAAATGGCGTAGTGCCACAAGCAACGCGCCAACCAGGAGCAGTTCTAGGATTTTATATTTAGGGGGGCTTAGCCCTCAGTGATGATGTCAAGAGAGCATTATGATGGCTTTTTGTAAATTTGGACCAGTATTATTATTATTATATTAATAAATTCATAGAGCCTACATATATAACTCTCCCAATACAGTTATTACAAGCCCTTATGATTTTTGATTTATCTTAAGTAAAAAATACAAGAATTACACAGTTGTAGTCATATTCATTTTAGAGTTCTCCAAATTCTAAAAAGGAGCCTCGCCTAGTATCTGAAAGAAGTGACTTGGAAAGACCAGTCCTGCCAAGGAACTATCCTTGACATTGAGAAACAGCCAGGGTCCTTAAAAGGGACTAGAACCACCCCCTGGCACCAACAATGCACCTGAACAAACCTTGTTTTCAGACCAGCACGCCCATGGGCGCAAATGCATTTGCTATTTTAACAAGGTGACACTGATAATAACTGCACTGGGCTGAAACTAGCAAAAAAACACTTGCGGCGCACATTGCGCTGCACTGCGCTGGGTATGAAAGGGCCCTAATGATTTTGAAAAAGTTATGTAACCTTTTTAAAATACAATGTCAAACAGTCATAGCAGTGAATTATTTTTTCTTCTTTTTTGCTTATATCAAATTTTAAAAAATGCTAACGGTAGCTGACTAGCAATGAAATCACGATCCCATCCTCCATTCAAATCGCCATCCAAAGTCACACCTCTTTCAAAACACATGAACATGCACAGATCAGACGTCCACAGCTCATGTCTCATTCACCAGTGAGAAAACTTTGCAGTACAAAGTGAATTACAAAAATAACCAACATAAACAAATGGTTTACATCAGAAAAAGTTAAAGGACACTTTTAGTTGTGTAGACGTAGTAACTATACCCTTTACCTCCTGCAGCTGTTTGCATCTCGTGGTAAAGCAGTAAAGTTACCGATGTTAATTTGGGTTTTTGCTATTTACTGATCCAGGCAGTTTTTGCTGTTGTTGTTATAAAACAGGTCTTTCATTTTGTGGCTCCTGTGCAGGTTGTCAATTAAGCAGGAAAGTTTGCCGTTCTCCCTCTGTTTACAGATGGGAGGTGAGCGCACGTGAATGTGCCGATGACGTATGGTGTCTGTGTGAACAAGCTGCACGGTGGCATTCAAATGATGCTTACAGATGAGGGACAAAAAAGGCAATGTCCGTTCGGACCGAGATCTATGATTGATTGAAAATTTTTTGGTCCTACGCCTTTCACAGATGAGATTTCTACAAGTTCTACAAATACATTCAAACAACTTAACATAGTGATTGCTATCAGGATGTGAGGAGACTTTTAACCAGCTTAATTAAAAATGTTTCTGGATCAAATGAGATACCATGCCTTTAACTTTAATGACTTCAACAGCTATGCTAAAACATGTTTATTTGTATTTGTGCGTAAACCAAAAAAATGCAAACATGAACTAATTTTGCTCTGTACGCTATTTTCGGGTAGGAAGCCCCATGCCGTGTACAAAATGCGCGTTGGGTTTTCCAGTTCAAGGCGACGGTTCAGTCCAACACAGTTAATCTCATCATCATACAGTAAAAAGATCACATCTATAAAAACATCATGGCATTGAGTTTTAAGCCCAATCTATTGGCATATACTTTATTCAGTTTATTGGAGTAGAGACGGTTTCATCTGACGCACGATGCGCGTCTGGTCCAAACTTTACTTTCAGTTTCAGTTTTTTAAAATGTCTGACTAGTTGCTAAACTGAACTCTTCAACAAATACCTTGTCGAAAATAACAAATGTTTTGGTTTCCTAGGTAATCTACGTGTTGTTTATTTTGCTTGTTATATAAATAAACTACTAAGTACTTTGTTGCTATTTATTCTTAGCAGAGTTTACCGGAAGTTACATGTTGACCACGAAAGCCGCTTGTTTATGTTGTTACTGCTGAAACCGTGTATTTCACAAAAGCCCTCTAAAATGGCCTAACAACACCCATGGTTATTATTTGTAAACAGGCTCTATAATAATATAATACAATGAATGCAAAAAGCAAATGTTAGAATCAATTGAAGTGCCCTCAGGACAATGACTAACTCATTTATATTCATGATCTCCACCCTAATCCCAAATCATTAAAATCATATAAACATGCATTAGCACTGCATTAAAACTCAGAGAAGCTGCACAAAGCCACATATTAAGATACAGATATACACTAAGGTAAGTCCATTTACAAAACACCTGAAACAAAATGTGAATAAGAATATGAATAAGAAATATAAAAAAATTATATTTAAAGAAACATATTACTTGTTAAAAATAAAATAAGATTCACTTTATTTTGATATTTAAAATAATATTTATTGCAAAACTTTCTTTCCCTAAGACTAAATGGGTCTTCCTCATATTAACCAGTGCCTTATGTTGTTTTTCCAGATCCTCGCTTGCAAACACCTGGAAAATGAACTTAACATCTGAACTTGTGGATGGTTATGAGGAGGCTTTTGTTAAAAACATTGTTATAGTTCTTCTTGGACTTATCATTAATTCTATTAACGCAATGCTTGTGGTCACTTTCTTTACCAATCCAATATTTTCAAGAGACTCCAGATATATTTTATACATTCACCTTGTAATGAATGACATGATTATGATCTTTGTGTCAGTAACGCTCTATGTGATGAGCTACACTTTACGATTTGTTAATTTTGCATTTTGTTGCACATTGTTGACGCTTGTTACAACTACCTTTATGATAAGTCCATTGAATCTGGCTGGCATGGCCATTGAACGTTTCATTGCTATCTGTAAACCACTGCACCACCATCAGATTTGCACACCACAAAGGACCTACATCTTTATTAGTTTTTTATGGTGTGTAGGAGCCATCCCTTCACTGACAGATATCATTATTTTATTTTTACCACAGACTGCATCTTCCTTCAGACCTCCTGCTTTTTGCTACCCACCATTTGTGTTTCCTACCAAACTCCACCAGGATCGTACGACTTATTCACAAGTCATTTATATGTCATTAGTGTGGTTAATTTTGATTTATACTTACTGCAGAGTTTTGTTCACAGCAAAAAAGGCAACTTCACAAGGATCAGCGAATAAGGCTCGAAACACAATACTGTTGCATGGTGTGCAATTACTTCTTTGTATGCTGTCTTATCTTACACCAGTTTTTAATTATGTCAGCCTATCTAGTTTTCCTGCATATAGAAGTAATATAACTTTTTTAGTTTATCTGCTCACAAATATTATTCCAAGATTACTGAGTCCTTTGATTTATGGTGCTCGTGATCAGAAGTTTGCGAAGAAAATAAGGGAATGCTTTACATGTAAAGTCTTTATTTTAAAGATTGTGCCATCATGAACAATTTCATTTAGTCAAATAATGTCAAGTTATTTTAATTATCTTCATTTTTGACATACATTTTTAAATATTGTGCCATCATAAATAACATTTTATCATTATTTATTTACCACAATTCTTTTCAACAATTGTTTGTAATTTAAGTGCTTTTATGACAATGATATATGATGTATTATGTATCGGTGTGTACAAATGATCAAATTTATCAAATTTAACAATAACGAATTGTTGATCAATGTTCATACTTGTAAACGTTTATTGTAATATTATATTATGTTTCATCATACCAGTGTACTGTCTCAATCCTATATATTATCCCTTTCCATGGTACTCACATACAGGATGTAATTCCAGAGAGAAAGAGCAACTCTTTATTTTGATTGAATATGCCTTTTTCCAACATCTTGTGATCTATGACAATAAGTACCAAATTATTAAGTAATATATAATCATTTGAAAAAAGCAGGGACTTTGAACACCAAACTTACATGCAATCTACAGTACACTGTTAGACAAAAATGGTCAAAATATGTAGCCCAGCTGTCACTAGGGCAGAACCCTTCAAAAAGGCCTTAAAATGTATCTTTAGGTACAGCAATTTATATATTTGGTACCAATATGTGTCTTTGAGATATTAATATGTACCTTGCAGGTGCTAGTTAGGTCCTTTTGGTACTTCGAAATTATACTAATATGAACCCGGTAACAGTTACTTACGATAAGATTGTATTAGTAAACATAAGTAAATGCATCAAGTATCATAAACAAACAATGAACAATATATTTTTAGCATGTATTCATTCATGTTATTCTTTGTTAATGTTAATACAGTTTTTCCTGTTATTTTGTAATGAAGATGCTGACACAGTGGGATCCGTGTGCAGATGTTTATTAAACACAATCCAATCTAGCAGACAAATCCAAATCTTAAGGTGAAAGGGCAAACACATTCAGGCAGATGATTCACTAAAAAGAGGCAGTCCAATCCAAACAAACAAGATACAGGGTTAATCCAAATACAATAAACAGGCAAAATGGCAATGCTCTTTAACAGGCAAACAATATACTCATCAGAAGAACGCTTGGTATGCAGGGTTAGCTGGCAATACTTCACGTCTTAACTATGTCAGGGTAGGATTAAATAAGGAAACAGGAAAAAATGAGAAGCAAAGGGCGGTGCCTGGTTAGAACTCCGGTGAGGGCTCCCTCTGGTGGCGTGGCGGTATATTTCCCCCTAGGAGCATCTCCTGGCACTCGGCGTGGTCGTCCCCGTTGTCATGGTGCAGGTCGTTCTGGTCTGGCTCGGTGAAAATCCTCGATGAGATTGGGATCCAAAACGTCCTCCGAGGCTACCCAGGACCTTTTCTCTGGGCCATAGCCCTCCCAATTAACCATACACTGTAGTCGACCCCCCGCGTCGCCTCTAAAAATTTAGTCTAACAATTCCCTGATGCGTATGCCGGCTCCCCAGCAATGTCCAGTGGAGGAGGTGGCTCTTGAGGGTCGGTGTTGGGGTCAAACTCCGGATGATAAGGTTTCAGCAATGAAACATGGAAAGAAGGAGAGATTCTACAATTAATAGGGATTTCCAATTGATAAGTTTCATAATTTATTTGTTTGAGAATTTTAAAAGGTCCTATGTACCTCGGACTTAATTTCTTGGACGGTAACCGGAGCTTGAGATCCCTTGTGGAGAGCAAGACCCTTTGACCAGGTTGATAGGGAGAATGAGGATGACGGCGACGATTGGCTTTGAGTTCTTGATTCCTTACAGCTCTTTAAAGTCTAACATGGGCGCTCTCCCAAACTTCCTCGCTTTTCCTCATCCACTCTTCAACAGAAGGGACATATGAGGGATCTCCTGACCACGGAAACATAGGTGGCTGAAAGCCGAGAACACACTGGGAGGTTAGAAGAAGAATGTCTGAGGGAATTTTGAGCATATTCTGCCCAGGGGATAAATTCTGACCATCTGTGTTGTTCTCAACTGTAGTATGATCTCAGATAGCATCCGATTTCTCGATTCAGATGATCCATTTGTCCATTCGACTGAGGATGATAACCAGAGATTAGACTAACATTAATATCCAAATGTCTACAAAAAGCTTTCCAAACCTGTGAGGTGAATTTGGTTCTGAGACAATATCTTCCGGGATACCAAAGTTCCTGAATATGTGGTGGAACATGGCTTCAGCGGTTTCCATGGCTGTGGGTAGTCCTTTTAGGGGGATTAGGTGGCAAGCCTTCGAGAAACGATCAATGATGACTAGGATGGTGGTGTAGTTGTTGGAGGGTGAAAGATCAGTAATGAAATCAATGCACAGATGTGACCAGGGGCGTTGAGGTAAGGGCAGTGGTTTAAGTAGTCCGGGGGGAAGTTCCTTGGGGGTTTTAGATTGAGCACTGATTTAACAATACTTAAAGTTAGTGACATCATTATTCATTTTGGGCCACCAAAATTAAGTTTTAAAAAGTGTCAAGGTTCTTTAGATACCTGGGTGTCTGGCGCTAAGTGAACCATGGACCCATTGGAGGATATGTGGGGAAATAGAAAGGGGGACATAGGTCTTCTCAGGGGGACATTCTGGTAGTTCTGGGTCATGACGGTGTTCCTGTAGTATCTCCCACATAATATCCCATGGGATGGGAGAAATAATGAGAGATGGTTTGACAATGGTTGTGGGTGTGTAGTCCGGGGTAGAGTGTTTGTGATGACGTGAGAGGGCATCTGCTTTGCCATTCTTGCTTCCGGGTCTGTAGGTAATAGCAAAGTTAAATCGAGTAAAGAAAAGAGACCATCTTGCCTGTTGAGTGATAAGCCGTTTAGCTCCCTTGATATACCCCAGGTTCTTATGAGCAGTGAGGATGAGAAATTGGTGCTTGGTGCCTTCTACCCAGTGGCTCCATTCTTCCAAGGCAGCTTTCATGGAAAGGAGCTCCTTGTTCCCCACATCATAATTTTCTCAGCAGCACTAAGTTTCCGTGAAAAGTAGGCACAGGGATATAACTTATTCGAAGGACCTTGACGTTGAGAGAGGACAACTCCAACCCCACTATCAGAGGCATCAACTTCTAATACAAACTGTTTAGTAGGGTCAGGGTGTTTCAGTATAGGTGCAGTAGTGAAGCATACCTTAAACTGGTTGAATGTGTATTCCGTTTGTGGGTTCCAACTTTATCTCTTTGGCTTGCCTTTTAAGTAATGAAGTAAGTGGAGCTGCAACCATGCTGAAGTTATGGATAAATTGTCGGTAGAAGTTGGCGAATCCTTAGAACCTTTTGACAGTTATATCTTTGACAGTATGAGATGTTGGCCATTCAGTGACTGCTTTAACTTTAGAGTTGTCCATTTCGACGCCCTGTGAACTAATATGGCACCCCAGAAAGTTAGTTTTGGTCACATGAAACTAAAATTTTTCCCCTTTGACGTAGAGCTGGTTTTGGAGGAGACGAGACAGGACTTCCTTGACATGATTAACATGGTCCTCCATACTGTTGGAATAAATCAAGATATCATCAATGTAAGCTATAACACATTTATGTAGAAGGTCCCTGAACACCTCATTAATGAAATATTAAAAAGACAGCCGGTGAGTTAGAAAGACCATGGGCCCTATCTTGCACCCAGCGCAATTGACTTTGTCAGTGACGCATATATCATTCGTATTTTGCACCGGCGCACAGCGGGTTTTTCCCTCCACAGACGCACGTCGGCAAACTAGGGAATGAACTTGCGCTCCCTGGGCGGTTCCGCGCAAAAAAGGAGGCGTGTTGCGGCGCAAACCATCCCTGATGCTATTTTCCAGTTTTAAAAAACAATTGCGCCACTGACCAAAAAAAAACTAGTCTAAAGTCAGTGGCGCATTGCGCGTAATTCATTATGCTATTTTAAGGGCGCATGCTTGACCATAATGTATAGTGTACACACTTTGCTTATCTAATCTACACAGATGCAACAGTTATTTTGATGCGTCTGCAGCAGACACTTATTTTGGCAGGACACGTGATGCACATACAATCTCTCAAAGTGCAGAACACATATTTTGAAATTACGTACCACACACATGACGGGCTACATACATGTTGTGAGGAACTTCGCATCGTGCGCCCTCAGAAAAAGAAGTCACCAGCTGCCACTGGTCGAAGTGCTTCTTCCCCCAGCTGGATATTTAGACACTTCTCTAAGTTGTTGAATAAATTATGTAAAGGAAGCGGAGAATTATTTTGATTGAATGTGGGTTTTCCTGTGTATTTTTATAGCTAATGCCTAGCAGCATTTCAGAGAGGGACTATGTGTGTTTCTCTGTGTATGGCTGCCATTTCACATACTTTCAAATGTCAATATTGTTACTCAGAATGAACTACAGTAAATCATGATTTTCAGCTATATAAGACCATTTTTTCCTAAACTTTGGACACCAAATGTACTTTCAATCTACAGTATATTGTTAAAAAATGGCTAAAATATGTACCCCAGCTGTAACTGGTGCAGTATCCTTTAAAAAGGCCCTAAAATGTACCATCAGGTACAGATATGAACATATTTGGTGCCATTATGTGCCTTTAATATACTAGTATGTAACTTTCAGGTGCTAGTAAGCTCCCTTTTGTACATCAAAGGTACTAATATGAACTTTGTAACAATTTACAACAAGGTTGTATTAGTAAACATAAGTAAATGCTTTAACTATCATGAACAAACAATGAACTATATATTTAGCAGCTTGACCTTTTTTATCTTTTTAATTATGTAAATTCCCAATGTTAATTTCCCCGCACCTCGTCTTTAATCTTTACTTTTATTTCCCCGTTTTGTTGTTGGGACAGGATCTTACAAACATATAAACATTTTTATTGATGAATAAAAGGAATTTTCACATGCAAATTACTTTTTGTCAAGGTTGAATTAACCAAACTTTGAGCAAAAATAAAAAATCATGTATTTGTAGCTTCATGCGCACATATTAAAACTCTATGCATGCAAATGCTTAAATTCAAATCATATTTATTTAGGATGTGTTTCAAAATACCAGCAAAGTTTTAAGAGCAATACAAATAATACATTTTAAAACATGCACAAATATAAGCATAGATGAACATTTTGCTCTCATGTAAATGTTAAACTTGGCCAAATGGGTAGCAGCAAAACGGATAAAAACAAAAAGTACGCAGCAACACAGTATTTTGTATATAAGTTGAGAGGTTTTGTATACATGATGTATAAACAAAAATGGCCATCAACCCATCACATACGATGTCAGACGAAATGATCAACAAATGGCCCCTAGGTGTCAATGGGGTGTACCATTTCAAAAAGTGCAGTTTTGCACCTTAAAGTTTTAATATTAGTAACTCAAAGGTACATGCCAAATATACACATGCTGTATCTGTACCTAAATGTACATTTTTAAAGGGGTGCCCTATAGTGACAGCTTGGGAGTTTTTTTACATTTTGTTCATAGTGTACCGTATGCATGTTTTGTCTCTTTCACATTACATTAATTTGTGCATTTGGCAGACGCTTTCTCCAAAGTGACTTTCAGTGTTTTACAAGGTAGACATCTTTTATTAGTCATGTAACCAGCTAAGTCTACACTTAAAGCAGATGAGGGTTGATGGACGTGTATGTTTGTACGTGCACACTTGGCTTTCATTAACTTTCATTTACACAGTCACTATTTGAATGCTCAGATTATTCATTTTATTTACCATGTTGGTTTGCATTGTTGGTAACAGCATAGCCTCGTGATACGGTAAAAAATTGTGTGCACCTTCCTCCATCTACACATGTAACCTGAAGGAAGGTTCCTACCTATATTCTCTCATTATACAAGAGTGAACCCTAGTGGACACCTTTACAAAGACAAAATTACTCTAACAAGTTATGCGTTTCCTGGTTTCAAACCATGACCTTTTGCCCTGTTGCCACAATGCTCTACCATTGAGCTATACAGAAGCACTTATCTGAATCACACTGTAGTTGAAACTAAAAATGGGTGGATGAAAAGAGTGTTTTCTTTCATTTTCAGTTGTCTCAAATAATGTTATCATCAGGGCCGATTTTAGGATTTTTATTTTAGGGGTGCTCAGCCACCAATATTATTATATAAATAAATAAAATAAAAATGTTAACTACAGTGTAAGGTTAGGCCTATATACGAACAATGACAGAGCTTGAGTTAAATGGGGTGGCCAGGGGTTGGCCAAGGCTACTTTAAGAGGACCATAGTCGATGAAAAAAAAAACAATGTGAAACCTGTATCAAAAAAGCATAAATGATTTTCATGATTGTTGATTCCTAAATCATGAATCACTATGATAAACCTTAAACTTAACACGGAGGCCCTATTTTATTGATCTAAGTGCATGGTCTAAAACGCATCGCGCACAGTCTAAAAGGGTATGTCCGAATCCACTTTTGCTAACGGCGAGAAAAATGGTTTGTCCCCTAGCGCAAATGTGTCTGAAATGGTGTTCTTATTCTTGTTATGATTAATGGGTTTGTTTTAGGCGTAACGTGCAACAATATTTGCATTTGTTTAAAGCAACACATTCAATTACTTACTAGGCTACAGGTAAAGCAGCTCTTTACACCTTCTTTCTTCTCATAATCAGTCCTCATTCATGTCCAAGAGACTCAATAATAATCTTTAACATTTAATCCTTTAATTTTTCAAAAATCTAAAAAGGTTTTGTGCTATCCATGTGTGTAATAAGCAAACGCGCATAATCATCTCATTTATAGGCGCATAACTAATGCGCTATTTAAATAACAAAAACAATATTGCCATTGACTTTAGACCGGAGGGGGGGGGCTTAGCCCTCAGTGATGTCAAGAGAGCATTATTATGCCTTTTTGTAAATTGGGACCAGTATTATTATTACCATATTAATAAACTCATAGAGCCTACATATATAACTCTCCCATACAGATGCAAGCCCTTATGATTTTTGATTTAACTTAAGTCAAAAAATACAAGAATTACACAGTTGTTTTCATAACATACTGTAGCATGTATATCCAGTTTCATAAACCTCAACCTGCACTGAATCTAAATATGACTGACATAAATCATGCGACACCTTTAGTTCTTTATTGGAAAATTAAAAGCTGTTATATTTTGGAACATCATAAGTCTAAGTAAATAATGGAATGATGTTTATTTTAGGGGCTAATAACCTGTATCGTAACTATGAAACTGCTACATTCACTTTATTCATCATCCCTTAACTTACCTGTCTCTCGAACTCTTTCTCCACTTGTTTGCTCTCCCTGTACTCTCCAACATTTCAAAAACGCTATATCCATCTATAAAAAGCAAACAAGACACTGAATATTGTTGATTTGTATGTTACATTATACAAAAAAAATTGTGGGTTAAACTCAGAATCATTATGAATGACAAATTTCTCAATGACACATTGAAAAACTTTAACGTTATATTCTTGTAAGCATCATATAATTCAAAGTCAGTATTATTAAAGGCAAAAATATAGACTTTATATTTCAAAATGTCATTTATAACGGTAAAATAAAAACGCCACTGCTTCAGTTTGCAAAGCAATTTTGAAATATACGAGGGTAACTAGACCGCACATTTTCTTATATTTTGTAGACATGAATACACTCATACAGGTAAGTAAACAAATTAAAACATCATTAATTTTGAATCAATTATTTTTATTAATAAATAAAAGCTTTAATTTTAGGGTGGCTAGATGACAGACAGGGTCCTTAAAAGGGTCTAAACCGCCCCTGGGGCCAACATGTGCCTGAACAAACCTCGTTTTCAGACTGGCTCACCAATGGGTGCACAAATAGTCACAAATGCATTTAAATAACAACGTGGCACTGGGCGTGAAAATGAAACTGCGCTGGGCTAAAAACGTCTCGGGTTACGTAGGTAACCCTGGTTCCCTGAGAAGGGAACGAGAAGCTGTGTCGCCATAGCAACGCTTCGAGGAGCGCCTCGGCATGACTGATCTGAAGCACGTGTGACACATAATCAATAATTTAATGATTGGATATAGGCTGGATGCCGTGCGGATAAAGAGGTATAAGAAGGCATCCCACACAAACATACTTGCTACCCAGTGCCGAAGCAAGCGCTTACAGGGATGCAGGGAGTATGGCATGAAGACGCAGTGTCTCGTTCCCTTCTCAGGGAACCAGGGTAACCTTTGTAACCCGAGACGTTCCCTTTTCGAGGAACTCGAGCTGCGTTGGGTGAGGGTATGCCCTGATGTTCATAAGCCAGTCAGATAGCATCCACTATCCATCTGCTCAGAGTCTGATTGGTTGCCGGTAAACCTATTCTGGGTGAACCTATTATGCTCGCACAGGACACACAAAATTCAGCTTTTCCCGGTCCGTGCTCCTGAATGGGGAAGGACAAAGGGCCTGCAGAACAATGGGCCTTGGCGATCCTGCTACAAACTCAAGACCTGCAGGATATACTGACAGGGCCTGAAGGTCCCCCACTTGCTTTAAATAGGTAATAGCAGAAGGAACACAATCTTAAAGGCCAGAAACCTGTCTGGCAAAGTATCAAGTGGCTCTAACAGAGCAAACAAGTGCCCTTCCAGCACGACCTCTAGGTCGCAAGTAGGCACCCTAGTGTGGCTAACAGGTTGCAACCTGCGAGTGCCACAAAGAAAGTGAGCCACGAATGGGTGTCTACCCACTAATGAGCCTTCCATAGGAGTATATTAGGCAGAAACCGACGCAATATAAACCTTAATGGTGGAAGGAGTAAACGCATCAGAGAAACTCTCCTGCAGAAACCTCAGCACTATGTTGACGGGGCAGATAACTGGGTCTGACAGAAAAGCGGAGCACCAAGTGGTCTCTGCAACGTCTGCACCATGGAAAAGCACACTGGGCAATGTGTGGTGTCCTGGGATGCAAACAGATCTACCTCTGCGCGTCCAAATCTCTTCCAAATATGGTTCACCACATCTAAATGAAGTCTCAACTCCCACCAGAGATGTCTGTTGTCTCAACAGGGTATCTGCCACATTCAGGTGGCCTGGTATGTAGACTGCCCTCAGAGAGTCCAGAAGTGTATGGTAGGAAAAAAAAATGTTGCCACCAATACCTTTAAGGTGGAGTAATCATATGGGCTCCACAACCTCAGTTGGTAACATTACATTCTTCCAGAGGAGTATGGTAGGCAGAAACGGCTGCCACCTAAACCTTAATGGTGGAAGGATTTAACCCAGCAGAGAATTGCTCCTGCAGAAACCTCAGCATCATGTCGACAGGGCAGTTGACTGGGTCAGTCATGTGAGCTGAACACCAAGAGGTGAAGTTTCTCCACTATAGGGCATAAGCTTCCTTGTTGAGGGAACTCTGAAGTAATCATCTGGTTTCCACAACATCATTTGGGAGCATAAGGTCCTTTCAAAGGAGTATGGGAGTATGGTTAAGGGTGGAAGGGGTTAAACCAGCAGAGAATCGATGCTGCAGAAACCTCAGCACCACATCAACAGGGCAGTTGACTGGGTTTGTTAGGTGAGTTAAACCCCAATAGGTGAAATATTCTCCACTTAAGAGCATAGAGCTCTCTTGAGGGTTGTCCAGACGAGATATGAGGTCCTTCCAGAAAGAGTATGGTAGGCAGAAACTGCTGCCATCTTAACCTTAAGAGTGGAAGGAATTAAGCAGAACCCAGCAGAGAATTGCTCCTGCAGAAACCTCAGCACCACATCAACAGGGCAGTAGACTGGGTCTGTCAGGTGAGCTGAAGTTTCTCCACTAAAGGCCTAAGCTTTCTCCTTGAGGAAAGTAATCATATGGTCTGGAGTAATCATATGGTCTCCACAACCTCAGTTGGGAGCATGACATCCTTCCAATGGAGTATGGTAGGCAGAGACTGATGTCACCTAATCCTTAAAAATGGAAGGAGTTAAGCCAGCAGAGAATTGCTCCAACAGAAACTTCAGCACCACAACAACAGGGCAGTTGACTGGGACTTTCAGAAGTAAAGTATGGTCTCCACAACCTCAGTTGCGAAACCTGAGCCTAAGAGCCTGGCCCCCTCAGAGGCCAAAGCGACAGCTACCATATCTCTGGCAACTTTCTCCAGAACTTCTGTGGCAGAGTGATTGGGGCAAGAAGAGAAAGCCACATCGGGCAGTGTGTGGTGTCCTGAGAAACAAACAGATCCAACTGCGCATCAAAATACTCTCCAGCTGTTAGTCACCACATCTGGCTGGAATCTCAACTCCCCGGGAATGGGCTTTGCCTTACAGGGCATCTGCCATATGCAAGTGGCCTGGGATCCATACTGTTGTCAATGAGCCCAGTTTGTCCAGAGACCACAAATGCCATTATCCCAAAATCAATAATGTTGTATTTTTGTCCCTCTCGGCTTTCCATAACTGTACTCCAACCTGTAAGGGATGTGTCTGTTTTCAGCATCACACACCAGCAGCGCACACCCAAAACAGTCCTTAGGATAGAAACCAAAATTTTCCACAACAATGGGTGACTTTGATTGCAGACCTCCTTAGAAATTTATTTAAGAAACCACCAATATGATGTCTGTCTAGACAAGCACATAATGGCTCCTCAGGTCTAGAAGGAAATGGGAGTCCAACCCATACCATCATCATTTCCAAAGCAATTTCAGTGCCATAGCCGATGATTCGGCTTCCATTCGGATTTCGACCTTGACGGCCTTCCATAATCACACCCCAACCTGTGAGAGAAGCGTCTGTCGTCAACGTCACATGCCGACAACCCGCACCAAGCACAGGACCTTGGGACAGAAGCAATGACTTTCTTCATGTTACCAGAGCACGCAAACAACGGTACGTGACTTTGATGATGTGAGACGGGTTTCCCCTGGGGAAAAACATGCCTTGTCTGAGCAGAGACATAAGCTCTAGTGTAGGGAATCAGTCCTCGGATCTTATTAAATCACAATCTGTCTCAGTCATAGCATAGGACTGAGCTGCATCACTGAACGATTACAAATCCCTCCTTTTTTGGAACAATAAAGCAATGGCTGTAGGTCATCATTTCTCTCATGTGGAGGTTCTACAGCCTCCTGCACAAGAATGTATACATGCTCCCCACTGGAACCAGCTGTATGCAGTTCCACCACATGCAGGTACAGGTTAATTGCGGCTGCCTGTGGTACTATGGGAAACAGGCACCAAAAATGAGGTATGAGCTGCTTCGCTTCAATAAGAAATAGTGAGTGCCACGAATTAAGACGTTAGGCTGTGACAAGCAGATACATACATAGTGTACACATACAGGTGTAAAAACGTAAATATATACATATATTATTATTCATCATTGTTATTATTATGTGTATGTACATATAATACCTTCATACTGTAAAAAGAGGAGGCTTCACATGGAAACTGCACGTTTAGCCTTAAACAGTAGGCAGATTATAAAGATGATCCATCTCTCCAGAAATAGACAGCTGAAATATATGGCTCTCACACAGGGTGCCTTCCTGCTCCGGCAAGAGAAAGAGAGGAAGTCCGCCACCTGCACGGAATCATATCGCGACCCCACGAGTACAATCAATGCTAAGAAGCGGGATCGCAGCCACGAGCCCAAGCTTCCTAGAGAGCAAGAGTGCAGTCACCGCTCTGCCTCGGGCGCGAGCCTGAGATATCCTTCTCGAAGCGCAAGGCTGGAGCGCAACACGTGCACGGGAATGCTCCCAGTGCACGCCAGGTTTCTCAAAAACCAACTGTGCGTGCTGTGCTCTAAGACACATAGTCATGTGTATCCTTGTCAGTGATATCTCACTTCTTGAAAACTTCAGATTTATGTAAACCTACACGCAGTCACTTGCTAAGGCACTAAAAGCAAGTGTGTTTGTGTGGGATGCTTTCTTATACCCATTCTCCGTACGGCATCCAGCCTATATCCAATCATCAAATTATTGATTATGTGTTACACATGCTTCAGATCAGTCACGCCAAGGCGTTTCCCGAAGTGTTGCTATGGCTATGCAGCTCGAGTTCCTCGAAAGGGAAACAACTTGTGTCGCACATTGCTCTGCACAGGCGCAGGTGCAGTACATGATAGGGCCCTAAGGATTTCTGGAAAAAAAAGGAATTTAGCCTATTTAAAATAAAAAGTCACAGTTAACATCTTCTTTTCTTATTTAGTTAACTTTATTAAAAGAGACTTCAACAGCTAGGCCTAAGATTAAATGCAAGAAATTTTTTTACATTCGGTTAAGATAATCAATTGTTCACTATTATAGGCTACATACTAAGACAGCTATGCTGAAACAGGTTTATTTGTATTTGTCCCTAACCAAAAAGACGCAACTATGAACTAATTTTGCTCTGGGCACGCACACTATGGATCAGTAGGGCACACGTCGTGTGTTAGGTTTTCAAGTTCAAGGTGACAGTCCAATTCAACACAGTTAATCTTATCACCATACAGTTAAAAGATTACATCAAAAGCATGGCGTTAAGTTTTAAGCCCTATCTATTGACTTATACTTTATTAACTCCTTTATTCACCTTATTGGAGTGTTCCACAAATGTTCCCCTAAAATGGCCTTAGGACGCCCATGTAAATGGCATCTATAAAAATGGAATACAATGAAAGTTAAAGCAAATGTAAGAATAGACTGAAGTGCCCTCAGGACAATTACAAACTTATTTAATATTCATGATCTACACCCATAATCTCAAATCATTAAAATCATATGAACATGCATTAGCACTGCATTAAAACTCAGAAGCTGCACAAAGCCACATATTTAGATACAGATATACACTAAGGTAAGTCAATCTACAAAACACCTGAAGCAAAATATAAATGAGAATATGAATAAGAACATTGGTGGAGAAATATAAAACCTATATTTTAAGAAACATGTTTCTTGTCAAGAATAAAATTCACTTTATTTTGACATTTTAAATAATATATACTGCAAAACTTTGTTTCCCTAAGACTGAATGGGTCTTCGTCATATTAACCAGTGCCTTATGTTGTTTTTTTCCAGATCAACGCCTGCAAACACCTGGAAAATGAACTTAACGTCTAATTATGTGGATGGTTATGAGGAAGCTTTAGTTAAAAACATTGTTATAGTTTTTCTTGGAATTATCATTAATTCTATTAACGCAATGTTTGTGGTCACTTTCTTTGCCAATCCAATATTTTCAAGAGACTCCAGATATATTTTATACATTAACCTTGTAATGAATGACATGATTATGATCTTTGTGTCAGTAGCGCTCTTTGTGATGAGCTACACTTTACAACTTGTTAATTTCCCATTGTGTTGCACATTGTTGACTCTTGTTTCAACAACCTTTATGATAACTCCATTGAATCTGGCTGGCATGGCCATTGAGCGTTTCATTGCTATCTGTAAACCACTGCATCACCATCGGATTTGCACACCACAAAGGACCTACATCTTTATTAGTTTTTTATGGTGTGTAGGAGCCATACCTTCACTGACAGATATCATTATTTTATTTTCAACACAGACTGCATCTTTCTTCAGGTATCCTGTATATTGCTACCCAATAGTTGTGTTTCCTACCAAACTCCACAAGGATCATTTGACTTATTCACAAGTCATTTATATGTCATTAGTGTGGTTCATTTTGATTTATACTTACTGCAGAGTTTTGTTCACAGCAAAAAAGGCAACTTCACGAGGAGCAGCAAATAAGGCTCGAGACACAATACTGCTGCACGGTGTGCAATTACTTCTTTGTATGCTGTCTTATATTTCACCAGTTTTGGATTATGTTATCATATCTAATTTTCCTGCATATACAACTACTTTACTTTTCTTAGTTTATCTGCTCACAAATATTATTCCAGGATTACTGAGTCCTTTGATTTATGGTGCTCGTGATCAGAAGTTTGCGAAGAAAATAAGGGAACGCTTTACATGTAAAGTCTTTATTTTAAAGATTGTGCCATCATGAACAATTTTATTTAATCAAATAAAGTGAAATTATCTTAATTATCTTCATTTTTGACATACATTTTTAAATACTGTGCCAACATAAATAACATTTTATTTTTTATTTATTTACTAGAATTCTTTTCAATAATTGTTTGTAATTTAGGTGCTTTTATGACAATGATATATGATCTATCATGTATCGGTGTGTATGATAGGCTATTTAAATCAAATTTAACAGAAATGAATTGTTGATCAATGTTTATACTTGTAAAAGTGTATTGTAAATATTATAAGATGTTTCGTGATACTAGTGTTCTGTCACAATCCTATATCCTATCCCCCTACATGTTACTCACATACAGTATGTAATTCCAGAGAGAAAGAGCAACCTTTTATTTTGATTGAATATGCCTTTTTCCTGTGCATTTGCATTGTTAATGCCTAGCAGCATTTCAGACAGGGACTGTGTGTGTTTCTCTGTGTATGACTGCAATTTCACATACTGTCAAATGTCAATATTGTTACTCTACCGTGGTAACACAGAATTAACTACAGTAAATCCGGATTTTCAGCTATAGAAGACCCTTTGTACAAACTTTGGACACCAAATGTACTTTCAATCTAAAGTATGTTAAAGGATAATTCCGGTATTTAACACTTTGAGTCTCATTTCTGGTTTGTTTTGGATGAACTACAGTGATGGACACAGAAATTTTGACAATGGGTCGTGTCTTGAGTTTTTGACTCATTTAGAAGCGTCTCTTGACTGCTTTAGAATGGAAGTCAATGGCCATGCACAAACATGTCATTAAAACAACACTTAACGTTCATTTTCAAAACTGTACTACTCACCGAGTGGTGCGTGGTGTTCGTTGATGATTAAAAACAAATTGTGTAGCGAAATACAGTTTCTGTCGTGTTTTATTTGGCATTTTGTAAAATTCCATTTAGTTTTCTTGGAAGACTCATTGCTCGCTGATATATCACTCCGCCGCCGGGAAACAGAAATAGGTCTGTTTATATGTGGTTGTAGTTTTTTCGCTCGGTTTCTCTCAGAATAAATTTTTCCCATATTTGTAGGGCTGGACCAGAATATTTAAATATTTGTTACGTGGGTCGACATTCGATTTTCAGTTTTGAGATTCGAATATATATATAAATATTTTACAGCGTTAATGCAGAGCTTTTGCCAAGCAGGAAGTGCGCTTCACGCCCCCGCACGATAGGTGGCGCAAAGAGACCAACATCCATAGCCAACAGCCACCAAACGCCACCAGTGGAAGAGATCGCCTCGAATGGAAAGCGCGCTTCCTGCTTTGGCATTCATGCTTATAGTGTTGTAAATAACGTTCGGTTTCTTGCAAAAACTGATTGATTTGCTTCACAAGACGTCAATATGTCACACGGAGTTATGGGGGATTACTGTTGTATTGGATATATATGCTTTAGCTCTTAAAGTGTGCGGATCGGTTGACTTGCATGACTGAGCACTGGGGTTTCTGCAAAATATCTTCTTTATTGTTCTGCTGATGAAAAAAAACATATTGGATATTGTAAGTGTTATAAATAAACAAACTTGATTTTGAAAATATGCTACCGTTTTATTACAGTTTGTTGAACTTTGTTCATTTATTTTCGTTGTTTTATTTAAATAGCCTACCCTTTACGTTGTCAGTAATTACTGTGCTGCTTATTTCTGATACGGGAGTGTTTGTTTGTTAGAAAAATGTTAGGCTACCTTATTAAAAGTATTGCTCTTGTGTTTTGTTTCACTAATGCTGTTCAGGCAGGACGCGTGACAGGCACGCCGCTTCCGGCTTGCGCTGTTCTGTAGTATTTTTAAAGTTTATTAATTCTAAACGTGTCGCGTGTCCGTATTGCACGAAAAAAATGTACTACACTCCCTTAGGTCCGCAGCAACACATCCGCCACATAATAAAACTGTAGACAGACACACACACAGAGAGATTCCTGCCTCTATTAAAGAGAAAAATATGTTCAGCCCCTCCTTCCGAAGCTTCAAATATTCAGTTTGATTTCTACTAGAGCTTCGAAGCTCAAAATTTTTTATTCGGAACAGCCCTACATATTTGATGGCTCAGTGACCAGCTTTAGGTTTGAAGTTGAGCTAGATTGTGACTGTCTATACGCTAGACACCGAGCGTACTTGTATGGCAAAGTGGTTGTTGCCATCAAGTGGTCGGGAGTGTGCTAACGCTTCAGACTCAAATATAGAGCGGAAGTATATACGCGGTTGTGAGGTATCTGAAAAAATAGTTCCACTATAGCAAATAACACGGATTGAAATCATACATTGCACCAATATATTTGTTTTTAATCATCAACGAACACCACGAACCACTCGGTGAGTAGTACAGTTTTGAAAATGAACGTTAAGTGTTGTTTTAATGACATGTTTGTGCATGGTCATTGACTTCCATTCTGAAGCAGTCAAGAGACGCTTCTAAACGAGTCAAAAACTCAAGACACGACCCATTGTCAAAATTTCTGTGTCCATCACTGTAGTTCATCCAAAACAAACCAGAAATGAGACTCAAAGTGTTAAATACCGGAATTATCCTTTAAAAAAGGTCGAAATATGTACCTCAGCTGTGACTGGGGCAGTACCCTTTAAAAAGGCCCTCAAATGTACCATTAGGTACAGATATGAATATATTTGGTACCATTATGTGCCTTTAAGATACTAGTATGTAACAAAGGTACTAATACAGGGCTCCAGACTTACTTTTTTCTTACTTACTTGGAGCACAGTGGCCCCCAACTGAATATTTTAGTGGCGCAAACAGAAAATTTAGGGGCACACACCATAATACTTTCCACTGTATTAATAATAAATACTTTGATGATAGATGCAGAAATTACAATGTGCTGTTTAAAATTCAGTGTCACATTTTATTGTGCACTTTTGTAGATGCAACGTAGAAGGTACACTGACATTTTTTATTAAAAAGTATGGTATACTTAAAACTATATCCCCCTCTATACATTAGCCACTTACAGTGCCCATTCCCTATCCTTGTCACACTCATTGGCCTGCCACAGATTCCGGATTCATTGACACGTCCCTTTCACGTTTAACGTGTAAAAAAAGGTCAAATTTACTGGATGTAAAATTCAGTCGCACACTCTCAAATTTTGGGGGCAAAATGCGACCATTTGGGGGAAGTCTGGAGCCCTGTAATATGAACTCTGTAACACTTTACAAGATTGTATTAGTAAACATGAGTAAATGCTTTAACTATCATGAACAAGTTATGCATTTCCTGGTTTCAAACCATGACCTTTTGCCCTGTTGCCACAATGCTCTACCATTGAGCTATACAGAAGCACTTATCTGAATCACAAACTGTGGTTGAAACTAAAAATGGGTGGATGAAAATATTATCTGAGATAACTGAAAATAAAAGAAAACACTGTTATTATCACAGGTCGATTCTATGATTTTTATTTTAAGGGGGCTCAGCTACCAATATTATTATATAAATAAATAAAATAAAAAATGTTAAATATAGTGTAAGGTTAGGCCTATATACGAACAATGACATAGCTTGAATTAAATGGGGTGGCCAGTTGTTGGCCAAGGCTACATTAAAAGGTCCATAGTCGATGAAAAAAAACAATGTGCAACCTGTATCAAAAAAGCATAAATGATTTTCATGATTGTTGTTTTCTAAATCATGATTCACTATGATAAACCATAAACTTAACACAAGGGGCTCTATTTTAACGATCTAAGCGCATGGTCTAAAACGCATGGTGCACAGTCTAAAAGGGTGTGTCCGAATCACTGATCTATATAAATGACTGGATTGCGCATGACGTCACACTTGTGAAGCCACCGCGACGCCATGTTGGTAAACCCAAACGTTCTATTAAATCAATGGACGTTATCAGATTTTAATGATAAAACATCACTTTACTCGTCTTCGTTTTTATATGTGAAGTTACCCTGTACATTATTACAACACAAACGTCCTAAGCATGTAAATAGTTATTTACTAAAAGTTGTACATTTTGCGTTTTAATCAGTTATTATACATTCATCTTTATTACAGTTTCAGATCAGCAGACAGACCGCAGCATATTTAGTATTGATGACAATAAACGTGCTCATTCTGAAATCGAAATAAATAATCATGCTTTGTACCGTATGTGCATGCAATGATTTAATCTTACAAGTTACCTAAACTTATTTAGAGAAATAACGCTGACCGTCACCGTGTAGCTGAATGTCAAAAAAACTTTATTTATACCCGTGTCATTAACAAATGCAGCAGACACACTCACCTTAACGGGTTTTTATAAATCCATTATCCTGCCCGATTAAAACATAAACATTGCAAATAACACCAGAATTAACAAATAATTTACATACACATATCCTAAAAATTAACCATGTGTAACTGATACTGATACTGATGTGTAAAGGGGGTAAATTTTGATCATGATTTTGAATGGAAGTCAATGACGCCCTCTGCCGGTTGGGTATACCAAGATGGCCGCTCGAACTCTGCGCTGGCTTCACCTCACGCAGTTACGTCAAGCATTCTATGCGCAATCCAGTCATTTATATAGATCAGTGGTCCGAATACACTTTTGCTAACGGCAAGAAAAATGTCTGTGTGTGTAAAAGGCAAACGCGCTTTATCATCTTGTTTATAGGCACATAACTAACGCGCTCTTTAAATAACAAAAACAATATTGCCATTGACTTTAGACCAGGTTTAAGTTGGTCAATGCAGGGGCGGTTCTAGGATTTTATTTTAGGGTGGCTTAGCCCTCAGTGATGATGTCAAGAGAGCATTATTATGCCTTTTGGTAAACTGGGACCAGTATTATTATTATTATTATATTAATAAATTCATAGAGCCTACATATATAACTCTCACATACAGAGATGCAAGCACTTATGATTTTTGATTTAACCTAAGTCAGAAAATACAATAATTACACAGTTGAAGTCATAACATACTGTAGAATGTATCGCCAGGTTCATATACCTCAACCTACACTGAATCTAAATATGACTGACATAAATGCTACATTCACTTTATTCATCATCTCTTAACTTACCTGTCTGTGATCCCTACAGTCTCTCGAACTCTTTCTCCACTTGTTTGCTCTCCCAGTACTCTCCAGCATTTCAAAAATGATATATCCATCTATAAAAAGCAAACAAGACACTGTTGATTTGTTGTTTGTGAGTGCACTGGGTTTGTTAACTGTTACATGCCAGGTGTGTTTGTTTGTTTGTGTGGGTATCCCCGTTCGTGTGTGTGATGGCGGTGTTTACAGACATTTTGTGGGTTAAACTCAGAATTATTATAAATGACACATTTCTCAATGACACATTCAAAAACGTTATATTCTTGTTAGCATCATATCATTCAAAGCCAGTATTACTAAAGGCAAAAATATAGACTTTATATTTCAAAATGTAATTTATGACGGTAAACTGAAAATGCCACTGCTTCCGTTTGCAAACCAATTTTGAATTATAAACGCGGGTAACTCATATTAGCTCATTTAAGATGTCAAATTTTCTTAAATTTTGTAGACATGAATACACTCATACGGGTTATTAAACAAATTAAAACATCAGCAAAAATACCTTATATAAACTTCTACGCAGGATATTTTATGAAACAACGATTTTGAATTTGCAGCGGGCTCTCTGAAGACGTGCAGCATAGGCGCTCGTGCTCTACTCCAGTGACGGTTACCACGCATGCGCAGAACAGCAGAACATATTAAACAGCTCATAAATTATTATTTTTTTTTTTTATCAAAATATCCTGCATTTTGCTTTATTTTCATTATTTATTTCGAATAACTTATTTTTATTAATAAATAAAACCTCTAAAATATATATATATATATATATATATATATATATATATATGATAAAGCTTTAATTTAGGGTGGCTAGAAAGATGACAGACAAAGGGTCCAGAACCGCCCCTGGCGCCAACAATGCGCTTGACCAAGCCTCGTTTTCAGACCAGCACGCCCAACTTTAATAAGAGAGAGTTCAACAGCTAGGCCTAAGATTAAATTTAAAAAAATGTTTACATTCGGTTAAGATAATTAATTGTTTACTATTATAGGCTACTTACTAAGACAGCGATGCTGAGTCATGTTTATTTGTATTTGTCCGTAAACCAAAAAGACACAAACATGAACAAATTTTTCTCTGTGCACACACACTATGGTTAGGTAAGGCACACGGTGTGTGTCAGGTTTTCAAGTTCAAGGCGACAGTCCAGTTCAACACAGTTAATCTCATCACCATACAGTAAAAAGATCACTTCAATAAAAACATGGTGTTGAGTTTAAGCCCAATCTGTTGGCTTATAATTTATTCACTCCTTTATTCACCTTATTGGAGTGTTCCACAAATGCCCGCCTAAAATTGCCTAAGGACGCCCATGTAAACGGGATCTATAAAAATGGAATACAATAAATGCAAAAGCAAATGTTAGAATAGACTGAAGTGCCCTCAGGACAATGACGAACTCATTTAATATTCATGATCTACACCCATAATCATTAAAATCATATGAACATGCATTAGCACTGCATTAAAACTCAGAGAAGCTGCACAAAGCCACATTTAGATACAGATACACTGACTAAGGTAAGTCCATCTACAAAACACCTGAAACAAAATGTGAATGAGAATATGAATAAGAAAATTGGTGGAGAAATATAAAAAAATATATTTTAGGAAACATATTACTTGTTAAGAATAAAATAAGATTCACTTTATTTTAAATTGTAATATAATATATTTTGCAAAACTTTGTTTCCCTGAGATTGAATGGGCCTTTCTCATATTAACCAGTGCCTTGTATTTTTTTCTAGATCCTCGCTTGCGAACACCTGGACAATGAACTTAACATCTGATCTAGTGGATGGTTATGAGGAAGCTTTTGTTAAAAATATTGTTATAGTTTTTCTTGGACTTATCATTAATTCTATTAACGCAATGTTTGTGGTCACTTTCTTTGCCAATCCAATATTTTCAAGAGACTCCAGATATATTTTATACATTAACCTTGTAATGAATGACATGATTATGATCTTTGTGTCAGTAACGCTCTATGTGATGAGCTACACTTCACGATTTGTTAATTTCGCATTTTGTTGCACATTGTTGACTCTTGTTTCAATTACCTTTATGATAAGTCCATTGAATCTGGCTGGCATGGCCATTGAGCGTTTCATTGCAATCTGTAAACCTTTGCATCACCATCGGATTTGCACACCACAAAGGACCTACATCTTTATTTGTTGTTTATGGTGTGTAGGAGCCATACCTTCACTGACAGATATCATTATTTTATTTTCAACACAGACTGCATTTTCCTTCAAACCTCCTGTTTTTTGTTACTCACCAATTGTGTTTCCTACCAAACTCCACCAGGATCGTACGACTTATTCACAAGTCATTTATATGTCATTAGTGTGGTTCATTGTGATTTATACTTACTGCAGAGTTTTGTTCACAGCAAAAAAGGCAACTTCACAAGGATCAGCAAATAAGGCTCGAAACACAATAATGTTGCACGGTGTGCAATTACTTCTTTGTATGCTGTCTTATCTTACACCAGTTTTTAATTATGTTATCGTATTTTATTTACCTGCATATACAACTACTTTAACTTTTTTAATTTATCTGCTCACAAATATTATTCCAAGATTACTGAGTCCTTTGATTTATGGTGCTCGTGATCAGAAGTTTGCGAAGAAAATAAGGGAATGCTTTACATGTAAAGTCTTTATTTTAAAGATTGTGCCATCATGAACAATTTCGTTTAGTCAAATAAAATCAAATTATTTTAATTATCATCATTCTTGACATACATTTTTAAATATTGTACCATCATAAATAACATTTTATTATTATTTATTTACCAGAATTCCTTTCAACAATTGTTTGTAACTTAAGTGCTTTTATGACAATGATACTTGATGTATCATATATCGGTGTGCACAAATGATAAGCTATTTAAATCAAATTTAACAGTAATGAATTGTTGATCAATGTTCATACTTGTAAAAGTTTATTGTAAAATTAAGAGATTTTTCATGAAAAATGGTCAAAATATGTGCACTAGCTGTTACTAGGGCAGTACCCTTCAAAAAGGCCTTAAAATGTACCTTTAGGTACAGAAATGTATATATTTGGTACCAATATGTGCCTTTCAGGTGCTGGTAAGCTCCCTTTGGTACTTTGAAGGTATACTAATATGAACTCTGTAACACTTTACAATAAGATTGTATTAGTAAAAATTAGTAAATAACAATGAACAGTATATATTTTTTCAGCATGTATTCATTTATGTTATTATTTGTGTTAATACAGTTTTTCCTGTTATTGTTAGTTCATAGTGCATTAATTAACATTAACAGTAACAACCCTTGATTTTATCACTTTATTGGTAAATCTCGAAATTAACATGAACTAAGATTACTAAATGCAGTAGAAGGATTTGTTTATTGTTAGTTTACTGTAAATAGTATATTTACTAATTGTTCACAAATGAAACCTTATTGTAAAGTTTTACCATGAACTCATTAGGTGCAAAGTTGGACTTTTTGAAAGGGTACAGCTAGGGTACATAATTTAACCATTTATTTCTGACAATAAGACCAACTTTAAAGCAACTTTATTTCAAATTGGGCTGTTACACGTTAATAAAAAACTGCACTGTAAAAAAATTCTGTAGAAATTACAATGTTATTGCAGCTGGGTTGCCGGAAATTTACCGTAGATTTACGTTTATGTTATTTACTAGCAAGAGTTTGTTCAAAGTTAAATAAATTTTAAATATTAACAGGTCTTTATCTTCACAGAATAAAACTATACAATAACAGCCTCATGCAAAGCATTCTGGGAACCAGAAATCATCATCAACCTTTTTATAATTAGTTACATTTATATAGCGCTTTTCCAGTGCTCAAAGCGCTTTACATATGAATGGGGGAGTCTCCTCAACCACCACCAATGTGCAGCATCCACCTGGATGATGCGACGGCAGCCATATTGCGCCAGAACGCCCACCACACACCAGCTTATTAGTGGAGAGGAGACCGAGTGATATAGCCAATTAGTATGAGGGATGATTAGTAGGCCAATGGGCAAGTTTGGCCAGGATGCCGGGGCACACCCCTACTCTTTTTCGAAGGACATCCTGGGATTTTTAATGACCACAGAGAGTCAGGACCTCGGTTTAACGTCTCATCCGAAAGACGGTGCTTTTTGACAGTATAGTGTCCCCATCACTATCCTGGGGCATTAGGACCCACACAGACCACAGGGTGAGCACCCCCTGCTGGTCTCACTAACACCTCTACCAGCAGCAACCTGGTTTTCCCAGGTAGTCTCCCATCCAAGTACTAACCAGGCTCAGCCCTGCTTAGCTTCAGTGGGCAAGCTGTCTTGGGCTACAGGGTGATATGACTGTTTTTTTGCTTCAGATTTTGTTTTTCCAGAATGTTTTGCTTGATGCTGTTTTTTTTTTAGTTTTACTCTGTAAAGACAAAGACTTGTAAATGTTTAATGTTCATTTAACTTTGAACAAACTCTTGCCAGTAAATAACATAAATGTAAATCTACGGTAAATTACCGGCAACCCAGCTGCAATTTCTACAGAATTTTTTTACAGTGTGGGAATTCATGCTGATGGTGATCATTGTTATGACAAATTAAATACTCTTTTGCACTGATATCCATCTTTAGACTTGTTTCACTGATCTTGACATTATGTCTGTTAAACAACACTGAAACCTTTAATAACTGAATCAAGAAGTTCACATAAGAATGTTACATTTCTGTATACTGTGTATCTGTCAAAACAAACATGATTTTTTTTGTACAGGCTCTGCAATACAATAAATGCAACGGAAAATGTCCGAATAAATTTAAGCATCCCAAAGGCAATGACAAGCTTAATATTCATATTCCCCACCATGATTCAGCCATTAAAAGCACGTGAACATGCATTAGCACTGCATTAAACTTCAGAGAGGCCGCACGCTGCCACATATTTACAGCCTTACTACAGCTTTAAGGTAAGTCAATACAATGAAGATGGAGGCGAGGGTGAAAAAAAGATAAGATTTATTACAAAACTGCAATTTTCATAGACTATATAAAATGAGATTAACCTTATTTTGAGTTATCTATATGTTGTTGTTTTTTCCAGATCCTTGCTGGCAAAGACCCAGAAAATGAATTCAACATCTGATCTTGTGGACGGTTATGAGGAAGCTTTAGTTAAAAACATTGTTATAGTTTTTCTTGGACTTATCATTAATTCTATTAACGCAATGCTTGTGGTCACTTTCTTTGCCAATCCAATATTTTCAAGAGACTCCAGATATATTTTATACATTCACCTTGTAATGAATGACATGATTATGATCTTTGTGTCAGTAGCGCTCTATGTGATGAGCTACACTTTACGATTTGTTAATTTCGCATTTTGTTGCACATTGTTGACTCTTGTTACAACTACCTTTATGATAAGTCCATTGAATCTGGCCGGCATGGCCATTGAGCGTTTCATTGCAATCTGTAAACCTCTGCACCACCCTCAGATTTGCACACCACAAAGGACCTACATCTTTATTTGTTTTTTATGGTGTGTAGGAGCCATACCTTCACTGACAGATATCATTATTTTATTTTTAACACAGACTGCATTTTCCTTCAAACCTCCTGCTTTTTGCTACCCACCAATTGTGTTTCCTACCAAACTCCACCAGGATCGTACGACTTATTCACAAGTCATTTATATGTCATTAGTGTGGTTAATTTTGATTTATACTTACTGCAGAGTTTTGTTCACAGCAAAAAAGGCAACTTCACAAGGAGCAGCAAATAAGGGCCGAAACACAATACTGTTGCATGGTGTGCAATTACTTCTTTGTATGTTGTCTTATCTTTCACCAGTTTTGGATTATGTTCTTTATATTTTTTTTCCAATACACAGAAGTAAGATCAGTTTCTTTAATTATCTGCTTACAAATATTATTCCACGATTACTGAGTCCTTTGATATATGGTGTCCGAGATCAGAGGTTTGCAAAAGAATTAAAGAAACATTTTTCTTGTAAACAGTTATTTGCAAGAACTGTGCCCCTATAAATATGCCAAAGTGACTGTATTTAATGAAATAGTTGTGTTTATTTTTGTATCATGTGTGGTTTCATTGGAGACATTTATTTCACCTTTAAATATTGTGCCATCATAAACATCATTGTTATGTTATTAATAATATTTTTTATGAACCAGTACTGTAACTTTTTGAATTATTTCTTGATCTCATATTGCTTGGACAATGTTTGTGTAACATATTGTATACTTGTGGCATAGCACCTTGCACATTTTCTATCAGCCTACCATCTCTAATTGGCACATTTAAGTAACTGTTTCTTAAAATATCAAAATCCCTCTGAAAGTGTGATATAAAACGCCCCAGTTTAATCAGAAGGGCAGAGCTCTTCACTCATATTATGTGTGCATTTTGAGACCCCTAAAGGAAGAAATATGTCCGTGCAACTTTACTTTGACAACACAGCAGCAAAAATCATACTGATGCTGTTAAGATTGATGTTGAAAATTAATGTGTGCCAAATATCTTCTCTTTTTGAATTTTAATTCAAATCTATCTCTGTACTATTTTTTATGTAATGTCTGGTGAATATAAACATGTAACAAAAATACTTATAAGTATTATTTATAAAACACTAATAAATAATTAACTCACAGGTTAAATACTAAAATAGTTTTTTAATAAATATTTAATACATTTTGTTTCTTTTTTAAAATATTTTTTAATTTTCGCCCATCACGAGATGGTACCGTTCTTTTATCTGAACAATTATTTATTTCTGTAAAAATGAAAACAGTGAAAGAACAACATTTAAGACAATCAAATAAACACTTAAAAGACCCACTTTATTTCTATTTTTGACATTTCATGAAACGATTTGTAGCGCCATCTATATTACTGATTTCAATAGTGCAGATGACAAGAGGTGCTAGCAAGCTTATAACTTATCTATTATATCGAACATCTTTGCTTTAACTTAATGCAGCATTGCGCATATTGATCAGGGTATGACATCAAAGTATCGCGAGAATAAAGCTTTTGAGTTGCTCGCGCGATACTTTGATGAGACCCTTGAAGTCAAACACACCTTTCGTTTTGAGTAACTTCTCGTCTTGTGACTGGAAGTTTTGATTGTAAAAAAAACAAGAACTGACAGCCGGATGAAGTTAAAGTACTGCGAGACCGATTAGAGAAATCAAACCAAGTCTAATTTTGTCTCACTCTCGCGGTAGTTTGACGTCATCCAGCTGTCGGTTCTTGAGGCGCCGCATGAAGTCGAACAAGCCTATAATATCAACAAAGTCATGTGACTGACCTTAGGACATGCCTCTTCCTCTTTGCTGTACTCGCCTCATCCGAGACAGGTAAGTGGTGTATTTAAGACACAAAACTATTTTGGGACTCTGCGGTTGTTAATCCATCACTTTTTGTGCAGGTGACTTGTGTCCTTGAGGATTGTGTGTGGTTTTTCCCTTTTGACAGAGAGTTGTTGTTTTTGTCAGGGGGGGGGGGGGCACTGGATGCCCGTGATGTCCATCGTGAATGCCACTCTTGTTTGGGCATGGCTCATTTATTACAAAAAATTGAGAATCCCTGTACATCTGCGCTGGAGCTGTCTGTGGAGGAGCGTGCCCTGAGAGCCCGAAGGGCGGAGAAGTCTGTTGAGGCTTCAGCAGTCCAGTCCTTACTGGATGACATGGGGCGTGTTTCTAAAAAACACTCCAAGAAGCGCAGACATGAGCACTCCCCTGCCCACAAAAAGCATAAAGGCTCAGATTTACAACCGGACACTCAGTCCCAGATCCTGGCTGCCATAGGTGGTTTGTCTGATCGGTTGGGAAAGATTGAGGCTCAACATTCTGTGGCAAGGCCCACTTCAGAGGGTTTCCTCCCCTGACAGGGTGACTTCCTATCAACAGGGTGATGAGGATCACCCTGACACCCTCTCTCTTTATGCCCTGGCCTCCTCTTTTGGGAGTAGTGGGCAGGGTGAGGATGCCACTGAGTCTGACTATTTTTTAGATGAACTGTCCGCTTTGTCCGACCCAGGTGACAATGAGTGTGGCAAAGATTGTGGGTCTTGATGTCCCGACTGTGCCCTTTGCTCTGGTGGATGGAGTGTGGGCAGGCATCTCCCAGTCCCAGCAATCGGTTTCGGTCCATTTGGCTGGTGATTATTTGCAGATGCTCAGAAAGGCATGGAGTTCTATGCGGGCTGCCGAAGATTGGCTAAAATACCATATGCTCCCGAAACTCGTATGGGGGATATGCCTCCAGTTGAACGGGAAATGGCAGCTTTGATGTCTCTGGGCCCGTCTGGTGTGTACGTTGTCAGGTATATGTCCAGGGGCTCCCGGCCACTGCACCAACCCGCTTGTGGGTATGGCAAGCAGCAGACTGTGGCATTCTCACCTCCTGGTGGTGGTTATGGACACCCATCCCAGCGCCGGCAAGGGTTTCGCCCCTACCCCACAACCAGAGGTACTCCTGAGAAGGCCTCAAGGGGGTCACCCCTAGGGGTATTGGGGTAGCCGCCGGAACTTGTCCCCAGCTGTGCCTGGACAAGTGGTAGGAGATGTATTGTCTCCACTACTACTGTCAGGGAAAAAAATCCTTCCTTATTTGGACAACTGGCTGGTTTGTGCCCCGTCTCCTGGCCAAGTCACAGAGGATACAAGGTCGCTTGTCTCACACGTCCAGTCCCTAGGTTTCACTGTGAATGTAAAGGAAAGCAACCTCAAACCAAGGCAGCAGGCAGTCTTTTTGGGTCTCTGCTTGAATTCCGTCATGATGTCGGCGTCTCTCAATACTCACAAGGTGCAATCCATTCTGACCCTCCTGGACCAAATTCAGCTTGGCAGGCAAGTGAAGCTGGTTCAGTTTCGGTGGCTGCTGGGCATGATTTCGGCTGGTGTGGCTGTCGTTCCCTTAGGCCTTCTCAGGACTCGGCCGCTGCAGAGATGGCTGAATGCCCTCAAACTCCACCTGAAGGGGGACAGGCAGGTAAAGCTTTTTGTATCGCGTACATGCCTTCAAGCTCTGTGTTCATCGCGGGACCAGGCACTTTTGGTCCAAGGAGTCCCCCTCGGGCTCATTCCTTCACACCGAGCTGTGGTGACAACAGATGGCTCCCTGACCAGTTGGGGAGGCACACATCAATGTTTTGGAGTTGAGGGCGGTTCAACTTTCTCTAAAGGCTCTCCTTCCTTTTATTCGGGACAGACATGTCCTGGTGAGAACAGGCAGTTCCTGCACTGTGTATCACATAAATCACAAGGCACCAGGTCTCTTCACTGCCTCCATGTTGCACAGGAACAACTTTTTTGGGCTTTTCAACGTCTGGCTTCGCTCAGGGCGATTTACATTCCGGGAGTTATGAACCAGGAGGCAGACCTTCTGTCCAGGTCTGGCCCTCCCCCAGAAGAGTGGAGACTCCATCCGGAAGTATTGGCCCTCCTATGGACTGGCACGGATCGACCTGTTTGCATCAACGGCGACGGTCAAGGAGGTCACCTGGGTCTGGATGCACTCGATCTCGAGAGTGGCCGAAATGATTATTGTATGCTTTTCCTTTGTTCCCTCTGCTTCCCAGGTTCTCCACAGGGTCGCCATCGACCATTACAAGGTGCTGCTGATAGCTCTTCAATGGCCAAGAAGGCATTGGTTTTCGGTGCTCCTTTGCTTGGTTTATGGGGAGCCTTGGCCTCTGCCAGTCAGAGCGGACCTGCTTTTTCAGGTAGAGGGGCAAATATGGCACCCGAAGGCGGCCGTCCTGCAGCTCTGGGCTTTGCCCCTTCTCAGCCCCTCTCTCAGGGGCTAGATGAAACGGTCTTGCACACTTTAGATAACGCCAGGGCTCCCTCCACTCGTTCTAACTATGCCCAGAAGTGGAGGTGTTCTCAAGATGGTGTCACAGTAGGCAGGAGGATCCAGCAACTTGCCCCGTCAAACTTATTCTCCACTTTCTTCAGTCGCTTCTGGACTCAGGGAGGGCGGCTAGCACAATTAAGGTGTATTCTTCTGCTGTATCCCTTTTCCATAAGGCTGTGGAGGGTGTTACAGTGGGGAGACATCTCTTGGTGTCCCAATTCATTAAAGGGGTGTGTAGAATGCATCCATACAGGTCCCCTAGGTCTTCTTCATGGGAGCTTCCCTTGGTGCTGAAGGCCTTGATTCAAGCTCCTTATGAACCCAAAGTACAGGCAACACTTCTCTTGGCAATATGTTCTGCTAAGAGGGTTGGCGAGCTGCATGCACTATCTGTTAGTTAGGACTGTTTGAGATGGAAGGCTGAAAACACTGGCGTGTCTCTCTGGCCAAATCCTTCTTTTCTGCCTAAGGTGGTTAACCCTCAGACTCTTAACCAGGTGATTGAGATAAGCTCTTTTCAGCTTGACCCGGCTCTTCCACAGGGGGATGCGAGCCTGCTTACTTTATGTCCGGTAAGGGCGCTACAGGCTTATCTTGCCCGCACTCTGGCTCTGAGATGCTCTCACACCCAACTTTTTGTTTGTTTTGGTGACAAGAAGTTGGGGCTCCCTGTGTCTAAACAGACTTTGTTCCACTGGATTGTGGACACTGTCTCTGCAGACTCTTCTGGGCAGGATCTCAACATGGTCTGCTCCCTGTACTTTTTCCAGGTTCTACAAAGTGAATATGGCATACAATGCACCATTGGGTTCCGCCATTCCCCTCTCGACTGTGGGGCACATTTGTGACGGGGTGGAGCCCCCTGTTCCTCGCGACCCTGATGGTACTTGTCATCCAAGGTAAAGACGGTGGTCTGAGTGAGGTCGAAATAGATTGTACGTTATCTTTAGATTGGTTTCACTGATCTTGACATTAATTTATGTCTGTGAAACAACATTGAAACCTTTAATGATAACTGAATCGAGAAGTAAAATGAGAATGTTATATTCCTGTTTAAAAACAAACGTGATTTTTTTGCACAGGTTCTGCAATACAATAAATGCCAAGGAAAATGTCAGAATAAACTAAAGCTTCCCCAAGGCAATGACAAGCTTAATATTTATGTTCTCTCAGCCCATAAAAGCACGTGAACATGCATTAGCACTGCATTAGAGAGAAGCCACACGCTGCCACATATTTACAGCCTTACTACTGCTTTAAGGTAAGTCTATGAGGATGGAGGGTGAAAAAAAGATAAATGATTATGCATAAAACTTTTTAAAAGACTATATAAAATAAGATTAACCTTATTTTGAGTTATCTATGATCTGGGTTGTTAGACCTGCTTATTAACCAGTACTGTTGTTTTTTCCCCAGATCCTTGCTGGCCAAGACCCAAAAGATGAACTCAACGTCTGATCTAGTAGATAGTTATGAGGAAGCTTTAGTTAAAAACATTGTTACAGTTTTTCTTGGACTTATCATTAATTCTATTAACACAGTGCTTGTTGTCACTTTCTTTTCCAATCCAATATTTTCAAGAGACTCCAGATATATTTTATACATTCACCTTGTAATGAATGACATGATTATGATTTTTTTGTCAGTAATGCTCCATGTGATGAGCCACACTTTACACTTTGTTAATTTCCCATTTTGTTGCACATTGTTGACTCTTGCTGCAACTACCTTTATGATAAGTCCATTGAACCTGGCCGGCATGGCCATTGAGCGTTTCATTGCTATCTGTAAACCTCTGCACCACCCTCAGATTTGCATACCACAAAGGACCTACATCTTTATTTGTTTTTTATGGTGTATAGGAGCCATACCTTCACTGGCAGATATCATTATTTTATTTTTAACACAGACTGCATCTTCCTTTAAACCTCCTGCTTTTTGCTACACACCAATTGTGTTTCCTACCCAACTCCACCAGGATCGTACGACTTATTCACAGGTCATTTATATGTCATTAGTGTGGTTCATTTTGATTTATACTTACTGCAGAGTTTTGTTCACAGCAAAAAAGGCAACTTCACAAGGAGCAGCAAATAAGGGCCGAAACACAATACTGTTGCACGGTGTGCAATTACTTCTTTGTATGTTGTCTTATCTTTCACCAGTTTTGAATTATATTCTGTATATTTTTTTCCCTATACACAGAAGTAAGATCAGTTTCTTTAATTATCTGCTCACAAATATTATTCCACGATTACTGAGTCCTTTGATATATGGTGTCCGAGATCAGAGGTTTGCAAAAGAATTAAAGAAACATTTTGCTTGTAAACATTTATTTCTAAGGACTGTGCCCCTATAAATATGCCAAAGTGACTGTATTTTATGAAATAGTTGTGTTTATTTTTTTTATTATGCATGGTTTCATTTCAATGTATTGGAGATATGTATTTAATCTTTTAAGATTGTGCCATCATAAACATCATTGTTATGTTATAAGTAATATTTTTATGAACCATTTATTGAAAAAATTATAGTCTTGTTTTAAAGGTGAAGTACTTATTGTATACTTATGGCATGTAGCACATTGCACATATACTATCAGCCTACCATCTGCAATTGGCACATATTAGCAACTGTTTCTTAAAATATCAAAATCCCTCTGGAAGTGTGTTATAAAACACTCCAGTTTAATCTGAAGGGCAGAGCTCTTCTTCACTCATATTATGTGTGCATTTAGAGACCTCTTAAGGAAGAAATAGGTCAGTGCAATTTTACTTTGTCTACACAGCAGCAAAAATCATGCTTATGCTGTTAAGATTGATGTTGAAAATACAAAAAATACAATAAAACATTTGTGCCAAATATCGTCCCTTTACGGATTTTAATTAAAATGCATCTCTGTACTATATATTTTAAAGTAATGTTTGTTGAATATAAATATGTAACAAAAATACTTATAATTATTAATTATAAAACACTTAAAAATAATTACAGTTGAATTTATCTCACAGGTTAAATACTAAAATAGTTTTTTAATAAATATTTAATTAATTTTGTTTATTTTTAAAATATTTTTTTAATTTCCACCCATAACCAGATGGTGGTATCATTATTTTATAGGAACAATTTATTTCTGTAAAATAAAAACAGAGAAGCAACAAAATTTGATACAATCAAATAAACACTTAAAAGACCCACTTTATTTCTATTTTTGGCATTTCAAGAAACGATTTATAGCGCCATCTATATTACTGATTTCAATAGTTCAGATGACAAGAGGTGCAACTTATCTATTATATCAAACATCTTTGGATCAACTTAATGCGGCATTGCGCATATTAATCAGGGTATGACATCATAGCATCGCGAGAACAAATCTTTCCAGTCGCTCGCGCGATACTTTGATGTCATAGAACGCTCCGCGTGCGCAGCGCAAAGCCCCCTGAAGTCAAACACACCTTTCGTTTTGAGTAACCTCTCGTCTTGTGACCGGAAGTTTTGATTTTAAAGCAAAAAACAAATAATTGTCTATTTAATCGCTACGTATAACGGAAAACATGTGAATTGCCGACTTGAATTTTAACAGAAGTGAAAGTGAAACCATTTCCTCAGAAATGTAATCACTTTCTGTTTTGACAGTGAACGCGACAGACTCACAACACAACCTCCTGATACAGGTAATCAATAAAATGCGTTTCTACACATTGACAGCGCTTACGAATAATGCGTCATTATAGTCAATTATATGCAAACACAGTATGTTAAATCCGTCATTTGTTGCATTGTAAACTAGCGTAACATGCCTAACAAATACCATGGTATTTTTGGATGACATTATTATTATGTTTAACAACATAGTTTCATCATAATAAAGTGTCCAGTGAAGCACAATATTACCATGGCACTTTAGTGTTAGTGAAGTTAACGTTGTTTCGGTGTCATTCATTGCCCAGCAATTTAACCCTTGCATTGAAGGTCAAATAATTTCATACTGTAAATAATTGAATGCTGAGTTAAATGTATTTAACAATCTTACAGGAATATGGCTCAGACTGATATTGATGAGGGTTTATATTCTCGACAACTGTAAGTGCTTAACTTTAATTGTTTCATTCCTGTCATTCCTGTGGCTTCTTGTAAATAGATAATGAAAGTGAAGAATATGTCTTTTTATAGAAGAGTTACCTTACTGATAATATCACACAAAATAAATTTATTTGAAAAAAAAAATCACAGCATTTAAGTTTACAGAGAGTTGTATTTTGGGGACATTTGACATAACATTGCGTTTGTTAATCTAATTTTTTGTATAAACATAACATTTGCATAAAAGTTGCATCTCGCAACAGGTATGTCATTGGCCATGATGCAATGCGTCGCATGGGACAGTCGGATGTACTCATCGCTGGGATGCGCGGTCTGGGCATTGAGATTGCCAAGAACGTCATTCTGGCCGGGGTCCGTTCAGTTACCATCCAAGATGAGGGTGTGGTGGAGTGGAGAGATTTGTCTTCCCAGGTCGGTTTGGCGTCTTTCACACACATGCATGACTTTCTTTCTTCCTTGAAAGGCAAAGCATCAAGATTTATTACATGCATGGTCTAAAAATGTCGAGCACTATGAAAATACCATGCAAGTAGTATATGCATGTTGTCCAAAAACTCTTTTGGAGTGTTTCATGTTTGAAAGTAAATCACACATGTTTGGAACAACATAAAGCTGAGTGCAAGGATTTAATTTTGAGTAAACAATTTTATTATGTGATGGATCATGCATTGCACAAATACAAACAAGTATAAATCAATAAATATTTACATGGACTGCTCTTCTGTAGTTTTACCTGAAGGAAACTGATCTGGGCCAAAACAGAGCCATGTGTTCTGAAAAACAGCTGTCCAGTCTGAATGTCTACGTCCGAGTTTCTGCTTACACTGACAAACTCACTGAGGACTTTCTCAAACAGTTTCAAGTAGGTTTAAATTCCTGCTATTATATGTTTGCTCAAAAGCCATGTTTCCATCCACATTTTTAATTGTGGGATATTGCATAAAAAAAAGCCAGATGGAAATCCCAAAATGTGCATCAATTACAAAAAATAAATAAGCATAAATAAAATGTCTTTTCCCATAAGAAGATATGCATACAAGCTACGATGGAAACACATTCACAGAATAAATTCCTCTATACACATCACAAATGATGACAGAACCGTTAAATTGATAAAAACATAGCTAATAACAATTTTTTGGTTTTGTCTTAAATGTTATGCTTTTTTTCTTGTACAATAGGTGGTTGTGCTCACAAATTCCCCCATGGACGAGCAGCTGCGCTTGGGAAAGTTTTGCAACTTGAACAAAATAAAGTTTATTGTGGCTGACACCAGAGGTCTTTGTGGGTAAGATTCGTTTCCAAGTATTTAGACTACCCAAAACCAGTTTGCATGCTATGAACGAAATGGATGTACTTTGCTAAAAAAGTTGCTTATTTTGGCATCTAACCTTGTTATGCAGGAAAAACACTATGTATTCACAGAAATGGCTGAAATGGTGTTAAACCAGTTTCTATTTACAGGCAGTTGTTCTGTGATTTTGGAGATTCTTTTGAGGTTAGAGATACAGATGGAGACCCTCCAGTCTCGGCTATGATTTCTCATATCAGCAAGGTGACAAAAAAAATCATATCAGTTTTCCCTAAAGGAACAGGAAAATTCTGTCATAATTTACTTTATATGCTATCTCAGGTGCCATACAGTATTCGAATTAACTATTGTGATCTATTTTGGTAATCAAGTAATCTTATGTTTTTTATTGATTACTTTAAGTAATTTATGTCTCAAAAATAAATATGGGATTCATGTGAGATTTTGGTGAACTATGGCTTTAAAGGTGCAGCATGTCATTACTTAAGTATTCATATAGATTACTAAGTTCTTTTTAACACGTGATTTGATCTAAGTTATATAAAAAATGTCATTTTAGGGAAATCCGGGCATTGTGAGCTTTACAGATGAGGAAAGCCACGAGTTTACTGATGGCATGTTTGTAACTTTTTCTGGGATCCAAGGGATGACAGAACTCAACGGCTGTTCCCCTATTGAGATCAAAGTGAGAGGTACATTTGCATATCAAAATGCTGGTTTAAGAAAGCAGGCAGATGGCAGTAGCACACATTAAGCCGATAACATCCCATCTGATTTTTTAGACAAGTACTCCGTCACTATCTGTGACACTTCAGGCTTTTCTGACTATGAGAAGAGCGGAGTGGCAACTGAGGTCAAACAGCCAAAGATCTTCCACTTTGTAAGTATTACATACTATAAGACTATTAAAGTATTTAATAGCTGTGGTTATATAGCTGTTACAGCAATAATACAATATTAATCAATCAGTAAATTTGGGGATTTATAGTTTTAATATCACTCTCAAGAGAATCATTTACACGTTTGTGTCCCGTTTATGACAAGCCAAAGCTCTCCTTGGTTTGCTTTGTGCATGGGCTTGTTGTTTATTAGCACTAATAAAACATTAAATTATGTGATGTTGATATTTTAATGCCTACAGAAACCTTTGGATGTGGCTCTGAATGAAGTTCTTAGAGATCCTGAGGTCCTGGAGATGACAGATCATGGCAAAAGAGAAAGACATTTATCTCTCCACCTGGCTATTCAAGCCCTGCATATTTTCTTTAAGAATAACAGCCGAATACCGAGTCCTAGATCTCAGGTGAGTGAGTAAAAGAGCAGCCTGTTTATCCTGTCGTATTAAAATCATTTACCCTTAAATTAGTTCATTTAAAAAGTGTCTGGCAAATGCGTGAAAATGTAAAAAGTAAACTTAAAGGTACAGTATGGGTTTTTTAGCGGTATCTAGTGGTGAGATTGCATATTGCAACAAACTTCAATTTCGAAACGCAATGAGAAGCTACGTTAGGACAAACATGTCATCATCTAAGTCAACGTAGGGATGAAGCACGCTCTGTAGAACAGTTTGTCCATTTAGGGCTACTGTAGAAACATGACAACGACTTTTACGAATTTACACACTGCACCTTTAATTTAATTTAGACAAGACTTGTGTTTTTGCTGCCCTCTACAGGCCGACGCAGAACAGGTGGTCAAAATAACAAAAGAGCTTTGCGTGACCACAGGGTTCAACGAACTTGATGAAGATGTTGTGCGTAAATTTTCTCTGAGTGCCAGCGGTGACCTGGCGCCTCTCAATGCTTTCATTGGCGGTCTGGCTGCTCAAGAGGTGGTAAAGGTAAAAATGTTAAGTTATAAAGAACAGATGAAAACTATTGAGCACGAAGACATACAGAGAAGTTAAAAATTATATATAATTAAAAATACTTCAGCTTCATACCTTCAGTATTTGTGATCAAGCACAGAATAGTACACCATAGAAGCCAATGTAATGGCTATGGGATCATTATGGGAGTCATACAGTGACATACCGTATCAATGATCATTGAAGGTGTTATCAGTGCACTATAATGTTGTTTTGGGGGAGAGCTGTGATGGAGTGGACACATTAAACTTTTAAACATTTTACTTCTGTTTGTATTGGGGCCCACCCTAATAATTTGTCTAGTGGCATCCCTGCTAATTGTGTGAATGATTGTGTAGAGTTTGTTTATAGCTTTAATGTTTATTAAATCTTTAAGGCTTGCAGTGGTAAATTCACTCCTCTCAGACAGTGGCTGTATTATGATGCCCTCGAATGTTTGCCTGAAGATGAGGAAGTTCTGACTGAAGAAGCCTGTGCTCCTGTAAGTTATGTTGTGTTATGTCTTTACATACTTTATCTTTTGTTCCTTTAATTTCAACTTTTGTCCTCTATCATGCAGAGAGACTGTAGATATGATGGACAGATCGCCGTATTCGGATCAGCTTTTCAAGACAAACTGAAGAGACAGAAGTATTTTTTGGTGAGTGTAATTAAACATCTTCACCAGCGGAGGGAGACATTTCACATTAGCTGCTACTTGCTACTTGGTCAGATTTTGTTTAATAAAGGTTTGTGAGCTGTTTATGAAAGATTTGTTATTAAAAGCCAAGTGTAGATCATTGGCTCAGTGATTTAGAATTTACAGGAAGTAGTTTGTAAGTCAGGTGACATTTCCTGTTGAGTATTAAGAATGTGTAAATCAGTTTCCTGTGCGAGTCAAATTAGTATTTCAGATTTTCAGGAAATCAGTCATCACCACATTGAGCCTTATTGTACTTAATGAAATGGCTGCTTTCTATTAAATAACTTTTATTTGACAATACCAGTTATAATTAATGCAAGCTAATAAATATTGCATGTAATAATGTTTATATATATATATATATATAAATCTGGGAATATTGGAAACCTTACATGGAAATTACACAGGAATATAGGGGATTTGTGGCACACAGATGAAGATCAGTAAAATCTCAAGGAAGTTGATGTTTGTGTGATACAGTTGGTATAAATTACCCAAACTTTACAAATAATTTCCTTTAATTCCTTAAGTTTCCAACTTGTAATATTTCCAAAATTCCAGAGCTTTGCAATCTTAATAGTGTTATTAGTATATACTGAAATGTCTTTTTGATTAGGTTGGAGCTGGAGCTATTGGCTGTGAGCTGCTGAAAAACTTTGCTCTGATTGGTCTTGGTGCAGGAGAGGGCGGGAACATAACGGTTACAGACATGGACTCCATTGAGCGATCAAATTTGAATCGACAATTTTTGTTTCGCTCTCAGGACATTGGGGTGAGATGATTTACTGGTCCACTGCCTACCAAGTACACAAAATATTTTATTAATCTGCATAAAACCTTTTTAAATATGTTCAATGACTAAGGGGCGGTAATATCCCCTTCCGACATCACAAGGGGCGACAAATTTCAATGACCTATTTTTTCACATGATTGCAGAGAATGGTTTACCACAACCAAGTTTCTGGGTTGTTATTTATCACATTTTCTAGGTTGATAGAAGCACTGGGGACCAAATTACATGGAAAAAGTCTAAATGATATGTTTTGTGTTCAGAGACTGAAGTCTGAGGCAGCAGCTGAATCCGTTAGAAATATGAATCCCTACATAAATATCATTGCCCATCAAAACCGTGTTGCTCCAGAAACAGAGCAGGTGTACACCCATTCATTTTACGGTCAGCTTGACGGAGTGGCAGCCGCCCTGGACAATGTGGATGCCAGTGAGTGTTGACATGATTATACTGAGTCTTGGTTGCCTTGTAGCTTTGTTCCTAACTTTTTTCTTTTCGTTTTAGGAGTCTATCTTGATAAATGTTGTGTGAGGAGTAAAAAGCCCATGCTGGAGGGAGGAACTCTGGGTAGTAAAGGCCACACGCTGGTAGTAGTACCACATCTGACCGAGTCATATGGACCCTCATCTGGAGGACAGAAAGCCATTCCACTGTGCACTCTCAAAAACTTCCCACACCGTATAGAGCACACCTTACAGGTGAGGGGGGAAGAGCTATGTAATGAAGCAATGAGTTTTTTTTCACTACATGTAAATTATATACGTTTTATATAGAATAGTAAATATGCTACAGGTGAGATGTAAAAGCTATATAACAGAGCCATATATATAGGAGAGTATATAGGCTATAGGTGAGATGTAAAGGCTATATAGCAGAGCCATATATAAAAGAGTATATACGCTATAGGTGAGATGTAAAGACTATATAGCAGAGCCATATATAGAAGAGTATATAAGCTATAGGTGAGATGTAATGGCTATATAAGAGCCATGGTATAGGATAGTATATAAGCTATAGGTGAGATGTAAGAGCTATATAGCAGAGCCATATATAGAAGAATATATAAGCTATATGTGAGATGTAAGAGCTATATAGCAGAGCAGTATATAGGAGAGTATATAAGCTATAGGTGAGATGTAATGGCTATATAAGAGCCATGGTATAGGATAGTATATAAGCTATAGGTGAGATGTAAGAGCTATATAGCAGAGCCATATATAGAAGAATATATAAGCTATATGTGAGATGTAAGAGCTATATAGCAGAGCAGTATATAGGAGAGTATATAAGCTATAGGTGAGATGTAATGGCTATATAAGAGCCATGGTATAGGATAGTATATAAGCTATAGGTGAGATGTAAGAGCTATATAGCAGAGCCATATATAGAAGAATATATAAGCTATATGTGAGATGTAAGAGCTATATAGCAGAGCAGTATATAGGAGAGTATATAAGCTATAGGTGAGATGTAAAGGCTATATAGCAGAGCCATATATAGAAGAATATATAAGCTATATGTGAGATTTAAGAGCTATATAGCAGAGCCATATATAGGAAAGTATATAAGCTATAGGTAATATCTAAAGGCTATATAGCAGAGTCATATATAGGAGATTATATAAGCTATAGGTGAGATGTAATGGCTATATAGCAGGGCCATATATAAGAGAATATATAAGCTATTGGTGAGATGTAAGAGCTTTATAGCAGAGCCATATATAGGAAAGTATTTAAGCTATAGGTGAGATGTAAGAGCAATAGTGACGCTTTAGATTTTATTTAAACTATTTGTGGGATGTAAGAGTTGCTGTATTTAGTTGTATGTTGAATGTCTAATTTCTTTATTCTTTACTTTCAGTGGGGCAGAGATCAGTTTGAAGGCCTCTTTAAGCATACAGCGGAGAATGTAAACCAGTTTCTCAGGTATAGAAATGCAATTTAGCTGATTTAACCGTTTTTTGGGGGGGGGGTTCTCATGCCCAAGCTAAGACATCTGTTATTAGCTCAACCCCCTGACTTCCTGCCAGTGTCAACGGTCAGATGTTTTTTCAGTTGAAATGCCGTGAAGGATGTTTATAAAGAGGAGAGTGTGCAGGAAGTTGAGGTGGCATGTACAGGAAGCAGATACCGCAAAGGGAAGGCCGCCACATAACAGCTTCTCAACTACTTCCTGTTAGCTGTCGGCAAACCGTAGCCTGTTGGTCCCCACCCCAACCAACTATATTACACATCAAACCAGACCCATTCAAAAACACTGACTTTAAAACACACTTTTCCCTTTTGAAGAATTTTAGCGATTGATTTATTAGCTGTTGGTCTGTTGAGATAAATGCATTTTCCTGCATAGCTGGCCGTTTCCCCAAAAAGTGTCTCCAAAAAGTATTTTGGCTCCTAGACCACAATTAAAATGTCTTTGCTATGGATAATGCATAGCATGATGTTTGGTGAGATATTTTGTCATCTGAATCAATGACAATCAGAATTGTTAAGTCTAAATTCATTTGTTATCACTTCATTAAATGTTTGATGTGGTCTGTCTTTCATTGCAGTGACCCAGCGTTTGTAGATCGCACTGTCGCCCGTGGAGATGTAGAGGCTGTAGAAGTGTTGGATGGAGTCTATAGGAGTCTCACCCAGGAACAGCCACAAAACTGGACTGATTGTGTCGGCTGGGCACGCAGACAGTGGGAAACACTTTACAGCAATGATATTAGACAGCTACTGCACTGCTTTCCCCCTGATCAGGTAATACTGAGAGCCAAACTCAATAGAAAATTCATAAATACAGTGTGACATAATAGTTCATATTTTGGATTTGTAACTAAAAAAGTTCAAAACACTTAACCTCAGGGTATTTCACCTGTAAAGCGTGATTCTTATAAAAAAAAATCCTGCAAGAGTTCTCGGGACCACCAGGTGGCACTGTTGTCCATGAATAATCTATTGTTTAACTGAGCTTCTACTTCTTGAGTTTTGATGAATTAACAATATAAACAGAGTCAGACCTTTATGATAGGTTGCTTATGTAATAAATTAGTAATCCATAATTTTTTCAGTCCTTATCAGAATTGATAAAATTTAAACAAAATATATACGGTAAATATCCATAAATATATTTGGATCAAAGATGTTATTCAAAACATGTATTTTAAGGGATAGTTCACTGAAAAAGATCTGGGGCACCATTGACTACCATTGTATTGTTTTTTCTACAATGGAAGTCAATGGTGCCCCAGATTTGCTTGGTTTCAAACATTTGTGTTCAGCAGAGTAAAGAAATGTATACAGGTTTGGAACAACTTGAAAGTAAAATTTTTCAAACTATCCCTTTAATCCCAATTTCAAAATATTACTTAGAGACAAGGTTTTTATAAATATGGTCACCCACTTTGCTGAAACTCCTAACATAGTAATTTCGGCATTTGTTTTTTAAAAGTGTGATTCATGTTGAATCAAAAATGCATCCTGTCAATCTTCTGCTGTGTCTGTCTATGGTTGCATCATATGGATGTGTAGACATCTAACCCATAGCATCAGTGTCTGCATACAAAGATAAACATCCAATCGGAGGATGGGAGACATGAGCAATCACAGTGTTGAAACTCGAAAACGTCCACTATCTCCCAACCCAGATATTTCTGTTGCACAACCTGAAGTCATAGATATTGTATATGACGCAACAATACATCACTTTTCTGCATTTATGCTTCTTAGATTGAGTAAGAAGAGCAAGTCTGGTTTTGAAGAAACTTGCCTAGTACTCAAGAAACAAACTCTAAAGGTGTGTCAATAGATTTTCATTTCTTTTAAGGGATATTAGGACTTAAATTTAATAGTTTTTTCTTTTAGTGAGTATGTTGAGGATCTCTCAGTATGTTAAACATCAGTCTCTGTGGGTTGGATGAGCTTGGTTTAACAGCATTGTCAGCCAGACGTTTCTCCTGCAGTGCCGAGAGACGGTGCTTATAAAGAGTCTTTTTACTCGACTAGTAGAATGAGCATTTTGTTGCAGTTTTTTTTTTTTTTTGGTCTGTCTGTGCTCATTTTAACAGCACTTCTGATGTTGTTAGCAGACAAACTGTATTGAACCCACATGATAAAGTCATTATTCTGTGTGTCTGAGCAAAAGGCAGGGAGACGGGGATGGAGACAGGGCCTTTATGGTCACCATTCATGTCCAGTTCGCAACAGCATGTGACCAGTAACTGCAAGGGCACCATTTGTCCCAGAACACATGTAAATGGCTTCGTTCTTGTCATTCATTTGAAACGTTGGACGATGTTTCTTCTCAATATAATTCATTACATTATTGGATTTACTTAAAGCAACAATCCGTAACTTTGGCCTCTACACAAATCACAATCTCTGTTAGAAGCACAAAACTTTAAGTTACTTTATATACTTATCTATACGTGGGTTTACGTCAATTTATTTCTCGCACGTTTTACGACAGCTGAAATGATAAATAATTATTATTATTATAAGTTTAGTGCTGTGAATGGTGGTAAGATAAAGAGATCATTTCGTACACAGATTTTTTAACCCATAACCTGGCGTCGTCCCGTGAGTGAGACACATGAGTTTACTTTAATATTTATCATGTAAATGTTTATCTAATCATAACTATATATCATTGGAAAGGTCTAACTGTGGGTTCACACCAGATGCGGGTTTGCGCGAGTAGAGCACACATATAGTCAATGCAATATCAGATGCGTCCTCGCGTGGGGCGTTGCGAATGACGCAATATGGGTGGCGCGTTTGCCACGAAAACACGCGCTATTCACCTCAAACGCGCCTTCGTCCAAGTTGAAAATATTCAACTCGAGCAAAAAATTAGCATGACACAAAGTTAAATGCCACGGGTAATCTAAAACGAGTAACGCGATGCCAATGCGTTTGGTATGTACGTAGCATAACTGTGGATTCACACCAGCCGCGTTTAAGGCGTCAAATTCAGGCAAAAAAAAAGAAAGCCGGGCGTGAAATTCTAGTCATGGGAGGGGCTTCTGTGACTCCACTCGCTTCCTGTAAGCACGTCACTATTAGAGCAAGCTCCTGATTGGTTAACGCAGTGCGTTTTTCTGCCAAAGTAAAAAAATTTCAACTCTCGCGTTTCCCGTGGCAATGCTTAATTCGTGCAAACTAGATGCGCGAATAAGGCGGAATCGCGTCTACCGCGCTGCGCTGAACGCCTCATTCGCACCGCGAGACCTTCAGACGCGCGTCAACGCTTCTTCACATTGACTTAACATTGAAATCACTCGTGGTGGTTGTGAACACAGCATAATGCTACATACACACAAAACGCGTTACTCACTCCAGATTATTCGCGGGATTTAACTAATGTCCAGCGAATTTTTAACATTTAACATTTTCCACTTTGCGGAAGATGCATTTGAGGCGAATAGCGCGCGTCAGCCCATATCGCGTCATTTGCATCGCCCTACGCGAGGATGCGTCTGATCGCGTCTTTGCATTGACTTTGTCTGTAATCTACTCGCGCAAATCGTTGAACTCGCGTCTGGTGTGAACCCACAGTAAGAATCTAGAATACATATTTACGAAAAGAGTGTGCCGCAAAACATTTATATTCTGGCGTGAAACATTTTTATAATTTTATGTATACGATATATACTTTATTGCATTATTTTATTTATTAAATTAAAAGTAAACTGCTATAACATAAATAATTTTTTAATAAATATTTTCATGTCCAGACCAAGACTGAGATCACCAAAAATTACTGCAAATGACTTTATATCATGACATTATATTTACTTGTAAAGTGTTACGTTTACTTTCATAAATATCCTTTTTGTTTCATCTGTCTATCTTTGGATGTTCTTCTCTAGGTAACCACCTCTGGACTCCCATTCTGGATGGGTGCAAAAAGATGTCCACATCCTTTGACCTTTAACACCAACAATGTAAGTTTTAACCAGTAAATCCCTGCAAACAGCCCTTGGGATATCCCATCATCCCCGTCAGACAGAAATGTCTGACTTTTATCTTTTCCCCTCTGTGATTTGGAGACCGTCTTGGTGTTACTGATCACCTGAGATTAACAACCGAGTTGACATCATGTTAAACTGCAACCCCTCACACGTAAACACACAGTGCTACATTTGCAAACAAGTCGTGCTTATCATGCGAGACCAATTTAAGTACATACTGTATGTACAAAAGATATTATAATCCTTTAAAGATTTAAATCATGTTTCTGTAGATATGCAAATGATTCAGTTGTTGTCATTCCTCAACCTTTATTTACTACTTTAATGGCCCATTGTTCCCGGTGTCTTTAATTCTCCATGAATGTTATCAGTGTTCAGTAAGGTTGGTTTTACCCTGAAGGCATTTCTTTTCGATTCATCATGGTCGATTTGAATTCTATGACTAACCAAAGTTGGGAGTCTTGTGTTTTTTTTTTTTTAAATGTTACACATATTCCCATTTGTCATTTCCATTTACATGACACATTTCCTGGGTTTCCACGTGTCTCTGCATGTGTGTTCATGTCAATGTTTTCCATCTGAAATCAAACACAAACACAGTTGCTTATAAAAACTAATAAAACCAATTAAATTTTGAAATTTTTACAAGTTGCTGTTTCTCTCATCTCACAGGTCACCCATATGGACTTTATTGTGGCAGCGGCCAATTTATATGGGAATATCTACGGGATTGAAGGCTCAAGAAATCGTGCGGACATTCAGAGCATTTTGCAGGGAGTAAAAGTGCCTGAATTCGTTCCTAAATCTAGCGTAAAGATTGCCGTGACCGATGAGGAGCTTAAAGAGAGTTACGATGAGAAAAAAGATGAGGGTCAGTCTGATATTTTACATTGTACAATAAAACATAATGCTGTTTATTGTCTGTGTACAATGAAGCTTACTTAATATTTTTGTCTGTGCCGTCTCACACTTGTTTCGTCTCTTAGACATGGTCAAGCTAAAGATGTTACAGGAGAAACTGTCAAAACTCCGGCTGAGCGTGCGGAACGTCCGGATGCATCCACAGGAGTTCGAGAAGGTACTGTGTTCTTGTCAGGACCGGATTATTTCTTTAACACTGTTAAATGTGTATATTTAAATCTGAATAGTAAGCTAGTTAACTTTGGCAGACACCGTTTTTGGTATGTGCACTGGGCATGTCAGACATCTTGGCGTCCGGTCTCAGATAGGAGGTCCCGTTGAACCACAAAACTGCCCCTAAACTGTCAAAACCCCCACTGGTGATTTCATCGACCCTTAACAGGTCCATCCATCCACTGCTGTGGTCCGGCTCGAAAGAGAGCGTTCATACACAGATGGGTCTTGTGTAAACCTGTGAATTCCTGCCGCTGCTTTTTCTCTTTGTATGGAGCAACACAGATCAGAAACCCCATCGACTTCCATAGTAGGAAAAGGAATACTATGAGGTCAATGGGGCCTCTGATCGGTTAAATGCGTTTATCAGAACAGAGAAATTTATACAGGTTTGTAAATGATGACAGAATTTTCACTATCCCTTTATATATATTGAGACTGAATGGGCAGCACTTTTTTGAGCAACATCTGAGTGTTTTTTGTTAGGGAAGGGATTAGACTCAGTCTTTCTGTCTCTCTGCATGTATCTGTCTTTTATTTTCACAATCTTTAGTCTCTTTTAAATCACCTCAGGCATCTTTGTCTCTCTATTTTTCTGTCTTTGCTTGTTTCTGTGATATATTAATCTTGGTCACCTTTTCTCTGAAGATGAAAGGTCCTGGTATCTGTTTTGGGGATGTTCATATGGCAACAGTTAGGCAAATGATTTTGTATATACAGCCCAAAATCCAAAGCCATATTTGTTTTCATTTAAACCTGTGTTTAAAGCTATTTCATGCATTCTGACTTAATAACACTGTTTAAGAGTTGGATTCCTCATGCTAAACATGGGCAAAGTGTCAAGAAACAGTTGGACGTGTGATGGAGTATTTCTGGGCCGAATGCACTTCGCCAGGGTTTGTACAAGTTTTGGAAAGTTTTTTTGTGAACATGAAATATTCATGTTACAATATTTCTTAATTTAATTTACATTTATTTAATTTATGGGCAATTTCAATTCAGGAAGTACAGATGGAAGTACTAAACAAGAGTTGACACAAAATCAACGTCACAACGTCACGAAGTGTGTTGTTGTTTGTGAAGGAAATTTAAGCTTCCCAAAAAACCCAGCACTATGGAAACAATGGATATAGTTTGTTTATCTGGTGTAGGGGCTGCGCAAGTGTTAGTTTGTTTAACAATGAATTTCGTTGAAATGGGGCGGTCCAAAACAGGTCATGAGTCACAAAGCGTCAAGTAAAACTGCATCAAATATCTGTTCGGTTGGCAATAGGTGCATAAGTGCATATAATGTATACGACACAAACATGTAGTAAATCGTAAGTTATCCAGAGATAGTGGGATAATGTTTTGTGTGTGTTGCTTGCTCGGGACTCGCTCCACCCGCGGTAGGCCTCCAGGAGCTCAGGCTTTTTTGGAAAGAATCGGTACAGCTGAATCGTACGTTAATTGTATGAAACTTGTACAAAACTTCTGATTTCCTTGCCTCTCCTTGACAATATTTGAATCATCATGTTGAATAAAATGGGCCGTGAAGTTTTTACACAAACTGTACACTGCAAAAATGACTTTCTTACTTAGTATTATTGTTTTGTTTTCAGTAAAAATATCTAAAAATTCTTAAATTAAGATGCTATTTCTTGATGAGCAAAACGAAATAATTTTTTGCAGGGTAATGTCGATACAATCTTAAGTTTATGCTGTCATGTTAGTAAAATGGGACATGACAAATTCTGAAATGTTTATTATTTATTATGTAAATTCAACTTTTTTCAATTTGCTATAATATAAATATAACAATTTACTAATGTGACCTCATACATGGACCATATTGTTTGTGTATTGTATGGCTGCATGCAACCTTTAAGTGTGTGCGTGTGCATGCTTTCACCAATGATCTATTCTTTGGCGGATCTTATATTATGTTTTTCCACTGGAATGTGTATTTGGGGGGATTCTGTTGGCATCAGGTTGCTAGATTATATGTTACTTTAACACCCCCCCCCTCCCACATTTACCCCAACACACCCAGGAGTCGACAGCCTTTGTAGTAATGCAGGGCCTGGGGCACAAGCAGGGTGCCAAAACCTCGAACCTTGGGTGTCTCGAGTGCTTCTGCTAAAATATCTAGTATCACACATTAATTCTTGAGCGGTGGCTCATTGCTTGTGATATTTAAGTAATGGCTGATGGTTTTAACTTACAACACACTTAACTTTACGATCTTTATCAGGGCATGGCTTGCATAGCCTATATGGATATTGTGGATGCGAAGAGCTTCTGTTTGTGTTGTCATTAAACCTGCACGATGTTGAATAAAAATTGCTAAATTATTATTTTTTATTATTTATTAACTTGCTAAATGATTGAGTTTGAGTTTGTAATATTGATTTAAATTATAAAAAAATAACTTAATGTAACTTAACGTTTTACATTCTCTGTCCCGGCAGTCTCCACTATTTGCGTCAATCTAAAACTTTGACTATAGACGGTTTCAGCAGTAACAACATAAACAAGCCGCTGTCGCGGTCCGCACGTAACTTCCGGTAAACTCCGCTAATAATAAATAACAACAAAGTACTTTAAACGTAGTTTATTTATATAACAAGCAAAAAAACAACACACAGATTATCTAGGAGACCAAAACATTTGTTATTTTTGACGAGGAATTTGTTCAAGATATCAGTTTAGCAACTAGTCAGACCATTAAAAAAACGAAACCGGAAGTAAAGTTCGGATCCAGATGTGTATCACGTGCATCCGATGAAACCGTCTATATATATAAATATATAGATATAAATATAACTTTTTATATATATAAAATATAACTTTTTGAAGTATTAAAATTATTCAGTTATTGCTAACCGTGTATCTGGCGTTACGGTATACATATCACAATAAGAGGGGTGCGATGCGATACCACGTGTTGGGATAGGATCAAATTTTAGGAAAGCTGTCATCAAGAACACACCCCCATATGTAAACCTTAGCAAGAACTTCTTGTCACTCTTGAAGTTTAGAGATAAAATGATTGCTATCTAGTGGTCAGGATGTAAATTCAAAACAAACAACAACTGGCATGAATCTTGTATGAATAAAAAACCATATTGTGGTGTCTTTTAATAGAAACAGTATTGGGAAACAAAATATCCTGAAATGCATGTGTATCGATATTTGTTTTTACCATCACAATATGTATATTGAGTCATGCACATTTGCTTTTCGATAATTGCGATATATCTTGCAGCACTAGATGACTTTGTACTTCTTCACATGCCGCATTTATTCATTTGTCATCAGTTTATAAACATTTTTTAATAATTGCACTGTCCTTTAGGCATTGTGGTATGACATCAGTGTTGACCAATTGCCACACTGCACCCCTCTTTTTGCCCCCCAGTCATAGCTGGCTTCAAAGAGCATTTCATATGACATCATATAGTGAAACCTGAACTAGGGAAATTACACGTGACTACATTAGATGATTAGTTTAAATAATGATGAGACATGACATGTCAAAATGCTTTATCTGTCAGTCAGTCTAGTACCTGTTGTACCAAATGGAAACAAAGCTGCGGCACTTTTCTGATTTCGTTCCTGTTTTTTGTGTAAGGTCAAATGATAACGATCAACGTCACTGGAACACAACAGGTCTGTTCCACTGTTTATGCCCTACAATGACGAATGAACAGATGGTTTGTGGGTGCTGATCTAGTGATAGACAAAATGATAGTTTGGGTTGTTTTCCACAGTTTACAGGACATAAGGGACAGCAGTAAATTAACCGCCTATTTAAAACACTTTTATACAAGTGGGGAAAATAAGTATTTGACACACCAGCATTTTTATCAGTAAGGGGATTTATAAGTGGGCTATTTACACTAAATTTCTAGTACTGATACGGGTAGGGTTTCTCTCTCAATACTGACAGATTTCAGGTAACCTCCTGGCTTTCTATGCCATTTTGCACCTTGTTCTCTTCATGTGTTCAGTACTTATTCCCTGTGTCATTTCACTTTATTTATTATGACTCAACTTGTATACTTAAATGTTCTGATTTCTTTGTATGAATTCAATATTTGGCTTGATGGCTACATCTAGTGGAAATTTGTGTTAATAGCTCACTTAGAAATTCCCTTACTGATAAAAATGTTGATGTGTCAAATACTTATTTTCCTTGCTGTAATTCATAATTGCTCATTAAGAATAAATCAGTGTTTCTATAATTAAAAGAAAATTCGAAATGAGCTTGATGAGCATTTTTTACTTAATACTGTGTCTAAAGATGCAAAAGACAATGTCAATACGTACTTTATTGTATGTCAATTTTTTTCATTTGTGTACTAGGATGACGACAACAATTTCCACATGGACTATATAGTTGCTGCATCCAACCTAAGAGCAGAAAATTATGATATACCAACAGCTGACCGCCACAAAGTAAGTGTTTCTTTGTTTGGTATATCAGTTAAGAAGTGAATAACACCCCTACAATTCTTCTTTCTCCTTGAATAATGTTAAACAACAGCTCTAAAAACACAAAAGCATGTCTGCAGATCACTGCATTAAATAGCAAATAATTGCATAATTTATTTTTTCAAAAAAAGATGCAAACAAACACATACAGAAATGACATCATAACTTATATCTTATCCACAGAGCAAGTTAATTGCTGGCCGTATCATTCCAGCCATCGCCACAACAACAGCTGTTATCGCCGGACTGATGTGTTTGGAGCTGTATAAGCTTGTCCAAGGTCACCAGGAAATCAGATTTTACCGCAATGCATACGTCAACCTGGCTACTCAATATTTTGTCCTCTCACAACCTTGTCCGTCTCCAAAATTTACAGTAAGTGACCAAACAATAACCATCTTACTGTTGTCCTGAATCAGTGCTAACAAATTAAAGCCCGGAGTATAGTCAGATTTTTTACATTTACGCAAACATACGCACACGCTCCTATGCACTGCCTTGCAAAGCGTAGTTTATTTGACTCATATGTGTACACAAATGTTTGATGCATGCACATTGCAATAAAACGTAATGCATCACTACATGCTCATGTGCGATCTACGTGTATAAAGTACAAAAAAGTACAAAAATCCAGGTACAGACCCTCGTGTATGCGTAAAAACAAAACTATACTTCTAGCTTAGGTCACTAAGTAATAACAAACACAAACAGGTCAAAAGAGTGATGTACACTACTGAAATGTCAACCATGAACTTAAAAATCATTTAATGTAAAGGTGTATGGTTAAATGGTTGAAATTACTTTTGTAGACAAAAAATATACCTGTGCCGAACAGATTAATTTCTGTTATTAGAAAACTAAAATGTTATTTAAAAAATAATGATTTATGTTGATGATTATTATTATTTTAAGAGGTTTCGGGGGCTCTTGGGGACCATAGCATACTTAAAAACTATTTTGTGCAAAAATTGGCATACACGTCAAAGTCCTCAACCATTTGGCCCAGGCTGGTACCTGGGTGTGGCAGTAGGGCTTTGTAGTTACACATGTAATGATTAAAAAACTTGGTGCATGCTGTATTTTATACATAAATGTATGCACATGTCCAAAAGTTGGTAAATTTTTTGTACTCAACCCAAACAACTTTTGCTCCTTTTTAGCTCCTCCCAACAGGAAGTCGGCCATTTTGGATGGCGCCATAGTATGAGGGTCCGTCATCACCGCTTGCAGCTATATTTATAAACGTTATTCTACATTCAAATAGATGCAGAAAAAACATTTGTCTACCAAGATATTCCTTTGAAAATCAACATAATTGCATGCAAAAAATTTTTGTAAAAAATCAATGATGCTCCAGACTTTAAAGTCAATGGGCCCTATTTTAACGATCTGAAACGCAAGTGCGAAGCGCAAAGCGCAAGTGACTTTATGGGCGGATCTTGGGCGCTGTTGCTATTTTCCCGGCGTGAGAAATATCTCTTGTGCCAGGCGCAAATCAATAAGGGGTTGATCTGAAGTAGGTTCATTATTCATAGGTGTGGTTTGGGCGTAATGTCAAATAAACCAATCAGAACGCTATCCGACATTCCCTTTAAACGCAAGTGCGCAAGTTCTATGGCGGGTTGCTATTATTATGACGGATTTACCAGGCACACGCCAGGAGCGGTTCATAGCCGAGGAGACCGACGTTCTTGTAAGAGCAGTCAAAGACAGAGAAGTTGTTTTGTATGGAGATGGGAGAAACCCGCCCAAATTAGCGTCGGTTAAACAGGCGTGGGAGGAAATAGCCACAATTCTCATCAGCTGGCATCCCCAGGACATTGCGCCGCAAGCGCTACAATGATGTCAGGAAACGGGGGAATCCCAAGCTTGCCAGCATAAATCGGGGACGCCGTGTAACGGGACGTGGATCTGCCTCTACACAGACGCCAGCAGAGGACATCGCTGCGTCCACCCTCACCGCTGAAAGCCAAGAAACGCAAGCAGTCCAACTTCAAAGTACACTTACAAAACAAGGTTTCTTATGAAAACATTTGAATTAGTATTTACATAAAATAAACGTAATACAGCCACACAACAAACTTATGAAAATATTTTAATCGTTATTTGCATGATCATTTTTTAACGCAGCCACACAAAATAAATAAAACTATCAGCACAATGCTCACCACATGATTTCCCTTATCTCATGTGTTCATATTTTTTATTGTAACAATTTATGATTTGCAAAAATAACTGTTGCATCTGTGTAGATTAGATAAGCAAAGTGTGTGCGCGTTGTGCACCCTATACGTTATGGTCAAGCATGCGCCCTTAAAATAGCATAATGAACCACGCGCAACGCGCCACTGACTTTAGACTAGTTTTTTTCTGGTCAGTGGCGCAATTGTTTTTTGAAACTGCAAAATAGCATCAGGGATGGTTTGCGCCGGAACACGCCTCCTTTTTTGCGCTGAACCGCCCAGGGAGCGCAGGTTCATTCCCTAGTTTGCCGACGTGCGTCTGTGGAGGGAAAAACCAGCTGTGCACCGGTGCAAAATATGAATGATACATGCGTCACTGAGAAAGTCAATTGCGCTGGGTGCAAGATAGGGCCCTATGACTATAACAATCCTTAGGGATGACTTATATGTTTAGTTATCTCTGATGTAGTGAACAAAGGGTGACTGCTGAGTTTGACCTGTGACTGCAGCATCAGTCTTGTGTCTGGGTCGAGATTACCGCTGGCTTTAGTTAACTTAGTTTCATCCTCAGGGGTTCAAACCACTTAGTAACTGTACCCTCACCCCCACAAACCCCTCACCTGAAAACCTGGTGTGTTTTCACAGTTTTAGGGGACTTCCACTCAAAGGGAGCGCGTCCAGATTTGGACGGCTGAGCTTTCAGGCAGACACGTGCATGCATTACATCAGTAAACCCTCAAAAGAGCTGTATACAAAGTCTGGAGTTTGTGCTTGGGGCTTATGGGTAATAACTGTGGTCCAAAGCCTTACAGGCAAGTAGAAACACAATTGAACCGAGTCAAATATTTCTGCGGCTGAACTTCATAAATGAGGTAATGCGAGCCCAGATGCGGTCGTGGACGCGGAGGTGGGGGGTGTTGTTTCTACCCACATGGGCAGGGTCAAAGTTGAGGGTAATTTTCACCCAAGGGGACAGGCGGTGAACTGGGCTTTGAAACACAAAAGCTCAGGTTACTGATGGGATTTGGCTATTTTCTGAAGTGCCCAGCTTGGTTCCTTCTAATGACACTCAGTAAAACATTGTGGACGACGTAGTGCAAGAACATATGATCGCCCCAGAAAAAATTTAGTCTCTTAAACCACAAACGCAGTGGATGCATTTCATTCCATTACAAAAAATTACTGTCAATGTTTGATTTCACATTGATTTCAATCTTTGGCAATACCTTACCCAGTCAATATTAAAGATATGAAGGTTATATTTCACTAAATGTGCTTTACATTTCACAGACAAGGTCACAAATACCAAACCATGTGGGGTCTGCAAACAGATGATGCTAGACATTCAACAGATTTTTCACCGGTGTCAAGTGAAAGTATTTTAGTGAAAGTATGAAGTTTCCCTTAAGTTCACACAGGTGTCCTAGCAGAATAACCACGGTTGTGTTTCATTACTATACAAAGTCTTCATTTTGAGGAGGGTATTTTTTATAAATTCAAACTTTTGGGAAAGTGTTTGCTCTAAAAGTGTGATTGTGCAATCCTTTTATTTTGGTTTGGTGTTTGTTATATAATGCACTTGACTTTTATTTTTAAGTCTGGCGTAAGAATCCATAAGAATTTTAAGGGATAGTTCACCCAAAAATGAAAATTCTGTCATAATTTACTCCCCTCATGTGGTTACAAAATTACTTTCTTACTTAGTATTTTTGTCTTGTTTTCAGTAAAAATATCAAAAAATTCTTAAATTAAGATGCATTTTCTTGATGAGCAAAATTACCTAGGAAAATAAGTCTAGTATTTGGACAAAAAATATCAACTTTAAGTAAATTAATGCTTAAAACAAGCAAAAAAAAGCTACCAACGGAATAAGAAAACTTTTAATTCAAGAAAATGTTTCTTATTCCATTGTCAGATTTTTTGCTTGTTTTAAGCACAAATTTGCTTAAATTTGATATTTTTATTATTTTTAGATTTTCTTAGGTCATTTTGCTCATCTTGAAAAAACATCTTAATTTAAGAATTTTTAGATATTTATACTGAAAACAAGACAAAAATACTAAGTAATAAAGTTATTTTTTGCAGTGTGTATTGATTTCTTTGTTCTTTTGAACATAAAGAAAAATATTTTACAGCAAGTTTGTAACTAAAATATTTTGGGGCATCATTGACTTCCATAGTATTATTTATTCCTATTATGGAAGTCAGTGGGGCGTCTGTTTTACTGCTTAATTACGAATATCCTTTTTTGTGTTCAGCAGAACAAAGAAATATATACAGGTTTGAAACAACACAAGTGTGAGTAAATGATGACAAAATGTTCATTTTTGGGTGAACTATCCCTTTAAGCCTATCATGTGTCAAAGTAACACTTTAAAAAAAATCCGTAGAAATTACAATGGTATTGCAGCTGGGTTGCCGGTAAATTACTGTAGATTTAAATTTATGTTATTTACTGGCAAGAGTTTGTTCAAAGTTAAATAAATTTTAAATATTAACAAGTCTTTATCTTTACAGAATAAAACTATACAATAACAGCCGCATGCAAAGCATTCTGGGAACCAGAAATCATCATCAACCTTTTTCTGTTTTTTGCTTCAGATTTTGTTTCCCAGAATGTTTAGCTTGATGCTGTTTTTCTAGTTTATTCTGTAAAGACAAAGACTTGTAAATGTTTAATGTTCATTTAACTTTGAACAAAATGTTGCCAGTAAATAACATACATTTAAATCTACGGTAATTTACCGGCAACCCAGCTGCAAATTTCTACGGAATTTTTTTACAGTGAAGGTACTTAACTACGTACTATCTACTGTAAGTATTAAAGGTTGCCAGAATTGCTTTTGGTTAATCTTAAATACCTTTTTCATTAAAAGCTGGCAGCCACTTCATTTTTCCAGATCTCTGGAAAATTTCCGTAAAATTGGCAAAGAGGCTTCTGTGTAAACACAAACACGTCCTGCTAAGGTAAAGAGTTTTTTGTAACATTGACGTAACATTTACGGAAAGCATTTTGTGTAAATGCCGTAAGGGGCGTGCCATAGTGAAGACGCGCGTCATTACAACAAAAAGTTATGGTTCAGCTCTTTGTCACACACAGAGATATCAGAAAGATCAGGGAGATCATCACTATCCGCGGTGAAGCTGAGATCAGCCACCAGCATAACAGAACAGCACATCACGCTGTGGAAAAAACCTACCACGTGCAGGAATCAAAAATCAAACGATCCCGGACAAATCCCAGATGCATTTTTTGTGTATTTTCCGTAATATCTGTGTGAAAAGGGCTTTACTCTCTAGTCTCTACCAGGTCCAGGATGTGTGCACTGCAGTTTCCACACGTGGGATCTAATAAAGTTTGAGCTATAACACACTTTTTTGTGATGACGATCCTGTCTGAATGTAGTCACAGGCTGGAAAACAGAACTGATTAATTCACTTTTCCAATGTTTGGAAACCTCAGGATCTTTGACAGCTGTCAGTGTGTTTAGCTGAGCTGTGTAAAATCTATCAGCCTCTTTTTCAGCCAATTGGCCTCCAGTATGAAGCATTATGAATTTTGAGGAAAAGTGAGAGGGAGCAGAAGAGAGAGAGTTTGGATAAGAGTCACATGGTTGTGTTTACAGTCTACAAAGTAAGAGATAGCTGTGATACTGTCAAGATACTATAAGTCAAAAATGTTTTCTAAAGAAGTTAAATGATGACACGGATATGCACTTAGCTTCCTGCTTTTATCAAGGACATCCTCAAGTAGAAAAAAAAACCCTCCACTATTTTTAAGACAACAATTCAGAGTCTTTTTACCAATGAGCAAAGTATTGCATTTACACTGAAAACACTGCTTATGTTTATGTGCATTAGACGGATGCACTTAGTTCTTTACCATTGCATTACTGTTTACGGCATTGCATACCTATGCCATATTGAATTTCCCTATTTGCAGGACTATCTATGCCAAATATGCATCCATCCAAAATCAGACATTGCTAATATAGTGACAAAACCATACATAGTGTACTTGGGGTTAATGTTTTATGCTTCAGGTCCTTATTAGCAGCCTTTATTTCTTCTGAAGGCATTTATGAGACAACCTTATGAGAGGAACCTTGTTGCACAGCAGGTCATCAGCATGGGGGGGGGGGGGACCGGGGGGTGCATTCGAGTTTATACAAGTAAAATGGCAGTATACATCCCTCACCACCTATAAACAGTAGCTATAATAAATCTGGGACTCTGTTTATACTTGTACCCCATGCTACCGTATGCATTTTATTAGGATAACCTACTGTAGATGTCAAAACCAGGTGTCTTGATTTCTGCTGCACATTCGCCAAGTCCTGCAGGGTTAAACTTTACATCCTTTATTAAAAATTTCATGACTTGCCGTGACTGACATGTTTAATCCTTCTTCTGTGAATAAATTCAAATAGTGTCAGCAATACTTTTTACCTGTAGGCATTAAGGTGTGAGTTTTAGTTTTGATGTGAACATCTGGCAGAGCTTAAAACCCATTTGATAATTATATTTTAGCGTCTTTTCTATTTTTATAGCCGCAGCGAATATATTTTAGAGAAGATGAGTCACATTTTGTTGATCTTGAATGGTTAGGATTTAGATTTAGTAATGAAGTAATTTTGTTTGGTATTTCCTTCATCTGATAGTAGTCCTAAAAATCATAGTACTGGTCTGGTATTATGTGCTTGTTATCCATTTTTACTTATTATTAAACCTGATCTCACGAAAATCCGTGTTATAGTCACGGAAAATTTGATCACTTAATTCAGCTTTTTTCCGTAACGGGACCACGGATGTCTTTTCCGTGTCACTCCCACGGATTTCTCGTGTCATTTTATGTATTGTTTTCTCATAGTTTTTTTCCTATTTTCTTACCATTGTTGCTTGGGGTTGGGGCTAGAATCACTTTCTGTTACATTTTTAGACATCCGAACCCCAACTCTAACCCCAACTCCAGGTGAGAATAGTTTTAAAAGCGGAAGAAAGACATGTAGAAACCAATACATAAAAGTACATCCTAACGCGAAGCCCAAATCTAACCATAACCCCAAGCGACAATGATTTGAAAATAGGAAAAAAACTATGAGAAAGAAATACATAAAATGACATGAGAAATCCGTGGGAGTGACACGGAAAAGTCATCTGTGGTCCCGTCACCAAAAAAGCTGAATTCTGTGACGTGGTGACAGATTTTTCGTGACTATAACATGGATTTCCATGAGATCATGTTGCATTATCTGTTCTCCAGCATGCATATGTAAGAAAGGATTTGCAGACTAATAGCCAAAGTATGCAGTCTGAAATTTAGTGTAGGTGAATGTTTTTCTGTCCATGTGTCCCCAAAGGGTCAAGCTACTGTACATGGGTGCTATTAGTTTCCCTTAGTGGTCTTTTATTAACACTTTACTCATTTTTCATTTCTTGTGCACTTTTCAAAAATGTCTTTCTTAAACATGCACTCATGAGTCATAGTGTCTGCAGTGGGGCTGCGCTTGTGACCTCTAGTATGAAGTACAGTAAGACCCTTTATTTTGGAAACGGCATGTGTCCTGCCTTATTTAGGAATTATGGCTGTGCTTTAAGAAAGAGAGAGAGAGAACGAGGAAAGGAGAGAAGTCCGAAAGGGACCCCTACAGAAATGACAGCTATTTCCTGCCATCGCAGGAAACTCTTCTATTAGAAACAGATTTTCTTGAGCGCGGTGCTCCAATGCGACTGCCTCTTTATTCCTATAATCATTCACAGCTTCTTCCTCGAGAGACACCAGGAGAACGAGGGGGTTGAGGAGAAATGGCGAGGTCTCAAAGCCCATCTGCTCATTCCCAGAGCTTTTCCTAACTCCTTTGTTCTCTTTATGGTGGAGTTTCAAAACATCAAGTCTTCACTTGTTCATTTGTTCCTTCTGTGTTTACTGTAGTGTGCACTCACTTGCTTAATCGACACATTTTATAGACCGGTGGTACCCAACCTTTTCTTTTTGGGGCCCCCAATGTTAGTCCCCCAACTCCAATATATATGCTATACAGTTAATAAATATACACACATTGAAATTAAGCATTTTGCGTAATATTAGATAATTTCGATAATTTTAACTATATTGGCATTGTAAGAATATGATTTTAAAAAAAAACTTTATGTATTTTTATTGGACCTCAAAGCATCAGATCACACGCCCCACCTGTTGGACCATAGGTTAGGAACTCAAATTTAAAAAAGTAATTACGTATATTTGTAGCAATAGCCAAAACAATACATTATATGGGTCAAAATTATTGATTTTTTATGTAAAAAAAGTTAAGATCATGTTTCATAAAAATATTTAGTAAATTTTCTACCATAAATATATTAAATGTATTTATCATTAGTAATATGTGTCGATAAGGACTTCATTTGGACAACTTTCAAGGCGATTTTCTCAATATTTAGATTTTTTATACACCCTCAGATTTCAGATGTTCAAATAATTGTATCCGAACATATCAATATTCATATCAATGGAAACGTATTTATTTAGTTTTCAGGTGATGTATAAATCTCAATTTCCAAACAATTAACCTTATAACTTTATAACCTTATAACTATGTAATGTTTTGAGATCCGGTGTCACATTTGGTCTTGATTAAATCTGTAAATGTATTATAAAATTTGTTGATATGGATTTGAAGATTAAATGTGGTAAACACTATTTAGCTAGAAAAATACAAGTAAAAGTGACAATAGTTTTAAGTTATAGCAAGAAAGATGTAGAAATACTTTGATAATGAATGTTTAAATTCATGTTTTGACATCTTTTCCATGTTTTTCTGTTGATGAATTCTTTAATCCACTTCTTGTGCATAGATAAGTTCTTAAAAAGTTCTGGCAACCATATTGAACCATTTTGCCCTTTAACACACAAATGTCTGTGGCCCTTCAATATAATAGATTTTGAAGTCATAACATTCTTTTTATATGTCTGTATGGTAAAGTCATCAATGCATATTCCATATGGCATGTATAGTCTGTGTCCGAAAACTTTTGCCTTGCTGCCCTATCAGGAATTGACCGCAGGCAAAGTTTGCACACAGATGCACAAGGAAAAAGAGTTTTGGACAAATATAAGTATATTATGCACTTAACCGGATATTTTACTATATAATACTAATTTTGCATTTTAGATTTCGCAGCACTCAAAAGTTGAAAGGGAAAATAACTTGCTGTTTTCATTTTTTTAGCTCAATGCATTTATGATGCCTTCTTAGATGAAGGATCTCAGAAGATGGAAAGAAAAGCAAACATTGGATTTAGACGTGCCTTGATGCTTTCTTTCACTTCAAGGCATCATTTTACAGCTTTCAGGCCATAGTGTCTTGATGTGACGTGTCCTGGCCAGCTCTTACACGGACACACCAAAGGGTTAAATCATAAAAACTGTTCCTGGTGGTATAGAAATGCCTCTAACAACACAAGAACCAAACAACATCTGACACTCATATTTCTTTGTACGTAGTCTGTTCATGTCTAAACAGGACAGAATTAGAAACCAAGTGGACCAGACATTATGTTAAATGTCAAAAGTCTAGCTCAGCTTTTTTCGTCCCTCTCTCTCTCCACACAGACGAAACACACCCAGTACACTCGTGTCGAGCACATTGTGAGTTATTGCAGCGATCTTATATTACACACAGTGATCCCATTAAAATTGGAGGGTCTCAGCTATGAACTTCTCCCACCAGTGACTTTCAGTTGGTATTTGAGATCAAACACACCACAGGGCAACTTATTTTCATCACCCGCACACAGTGCTGAGTGCAGGAAAGAGGAGCTCTTTATGGGCAGCGACAGTTCTGGAGAGGGTGTGGAAATGTTTGGTTTGCAAAGTTATTTATTTGTGCCATTTTGCCTTTATTTGATAGACAGTAACTGAGATGACAGGAAAGTACAGAGTGGATAGAGGGGTATGGGATTGGCAAAGGACCTAAAGGCGGGATTCGAACTCGGGTCACCTGAACCATATGTCGGAGCACTGACCACTACACCATTTGCTCCGACAGCAAAGGCCTTTATCTAAATAAGATTGCATAGCATTATGGGTAATCGCTCTGTAGCATCTTATGGCTGATATATACTATAGCTATGCCATAGGCTATACGTATCTCTGCTTAGCCTGATGCGCATCTCTCCAAAAATGTAACAACCGTCAATTCTATGCAGATTGGAAGGGCTGTGATTGGTCTGCTAGAACCCCTCCCACAGGTCAAAAAAATCTGCTTTTAAGCTTGTGACACTTAAAATAGAAACGAACAAAGTTAAGAAGCTTTATTTAACAATTCAATTTGCAACAAAAGTCCCAGCTGTATTTAGCACCATCACTGCTGATGCCTTTCCAACCATGAAGACAACAATAAGCTTCTTCTTCGGCTTTTGCCTTGATGCTGTAGGTTATGCAAGTACCAATGTACTTGATTGATGCAAACAATGACGCAGAAGTATTAATGAACAATGACTCATAGGTCCAACGCAGAAATAAAAATTTGTTAGTTTTAAGCGATTAGTTTTAGGTGACACAATAGTGATAGATCATGACTTGATCTTTGAAGGGCCTCTTACTGTGGGTTCACACCAGACGCGTTTGAGGCATCAAATTCGCGTCTACCGCGCGTAGTTGGACGCTTTAACATTTTGAGTGTACTCGCTTCATTCGTGCATGAAATTCTAGTCATCGAGACATTCACACAGAAATTTGCGTCATGTGAGGGGCTTCTGCGACTCCACTCGCTTCCTGTAATCACGTCACTACTAAAGCAAGCTCCTGATTGGTTAACGCGCAACGTTTTTCAGCCAAAGTTCATATTTTTCAACTTGCGCGTTTCCCATGGCAACGCTCATTTCGCGCCATTTGCGCTAAACGCCTCATTCGCACCGCGAGACCTCCAGACGCGTGTCAACGCATCTTTACATTGACTTAAAATTGAAATCACCCGTGCTTAACGCCTCTACCACGGCTGGTGTGAACGCTGCATAACTATACTTATTATGACATTTTTGTTTGCTCATGGAGACTGTTTAGTCGAACATCATCTTTTGTTTTCCACAGAAAATCTTGAAATAGTTTTTTATATGATTTTGTTGAATAATTGTAATTTTTGGTTCAAAAGTTTCTGTAAGCCACTATGTCATTTAGATGTGGTTTGTTTCTGTTTAAGCAATGAATTTAATTTGTTTTAAAGTTCACATTGGTTTGCTTTAGAGAGACATGATCCTTGTGCTATCTGTGGAATTTGATGATAATGCCTTTTAAGGGGAAAGTAAACATGGGTTGTTTAGTCTACAGCTTTCCATAATGATGTTAATGTGAATTTGTTTGGCTGTGTGTTTGTTTGTTTGTTTGTGTGTGTGTATGATGAGCGAAACGCTAATTGTTGATAAATATAAAGAAACATGGCCTCGAAACATGAGGGCAGATGAAAACATTTATTCTATTGCGATGGTTTCCATGCAAACATCCCCCAGGAATCTAAGCTTAGACCATAAAACCCACAGCGTGCTTCATTGGCAGGGCTGCTCTGTTGAGTACAGCGAAGAGAAAATAATAGAAAGGAATAGAAGAATAGATTTCAGATGTTTTTTTCATATCTGCCAAAATGTAATCGTTATTTCAGAAGTGCTGCAGATGTTGTGAATAGCGACACATGATGTTTAAGGGGAACCAGTATCCAAAATGAAATTATCTACCATTGTAGTTCTGAAGTGTTATGTACCCCTCCACAGTTTAAAATTGTGATCTCATGTATTTAACTAATGTACATTAAAGTTTTAGTGAACTTTTAGTTATTTAGTTGTTTGTGCTGGATTCTATCTGTAGTTTTTTTGCAAATTGCAACCAGATTCTGTAATAAAACGTCTTTTACAGTCGTTCCCACAGGGCAAATATTTAAAACAGCAGAATGTACTTTTACACTGATTTTGCTGCTCAATTAGACAATTTCTCTTTAAAGAGACACTCCACTTTTTTGGAAAAATGCTCATTTTCCAGCTCTCTTAAAGGACAAGTTCGGTATTTTAGACTTAAAGCCCTGTTTTCAGATTGTTTATGGTGAAATAGAATGGTTTTGACTGAAATTTTGACATTTGCGGCTGCCCTGAGAATTTTCGCGTGTTTGTGTTTTAGCTCAGACCTCTACAATGGGTTTAATGGTGCACTGGAACAATCCTTCCTAAAATGCATTAAACTTTCGTTTACAAAGACGTGAAACTCACCGAGTGGTCAGGGGTGTTCACTGATATGCTCACACAAAAATCGCTCCAAAAGACGCATTCCAACAGGTTTTATCGTAGTTTTTACCAACTCCATTGACTTGTATTAGATGTGCTGTGAGGTACGGTATTACTCCGCGCCGGGAACTTTGTTTCTATTCTTGCAATTGGCAAAGGCGGATTAGCGCCACCACCTGGGCTGGAGTGTCTATTATTCAAGCTCTAAGCGGAAGAATGTACGGGTGTGAGGCGTTTGGGAAAATAGGTCCACAAGTTAACAACGAATGCTAAAACAGCTGTTGGAAAGCATCTTTTGCAGCGATTTTTGTGTGAGCATATCAGTGAACACCCCTGACCACTCGGTGAGTTTCACGTATTTGTAAACGAAAGTTTAATGCATTTTAGGAAGGATTGTTCCAGTGCACCATTAATCCCATTGTAGAGGTCTGAGCTGAAACACAAACACGCGAAAATTCTCAGGACAGCTGCAAATGTCGAAATTTCAGTCAAAACCATTCTATTTCACCATAAACAATCTGAAAACAGGGCTTTAAGTCTTAAATACCGAACTTGTCCTTTAAACTTAAAGGCATAGTTCGGCCAAAAATGATATTAAACCCATGATTTACTCACCCCCAAGCTGTCCGAGTTGCATATGTCCATCGTTTTTCAGACAAACACATTTTCAGATATTTTAGAAAATGTTTTAGATCTTTCAGTTGATTAAATATGAATTTACGGGGTCCACGACCTTCAAGTCCAAAAAAAGTGCGTCCATCATCCACAAAATAAATCCAAACGGCTCCAGGATGATAAACAAAGGTCTTCTGAGGGTAATCCGCGCGGTGTTGTTGTAGAAATATCCATATTTAAAACTTTATTAACGAAAATAAATACCTTCCGGTAGCGCCGCCATCTTAGACTCCTCTGTATTCAGGAGAGAGTATTAGCGTAGTGTACGCACTTTTCTTAGTGACATATGACAAATTAGGAGGGCGGGGGCACAGAGCAGCAGCAGAGTAACCTCCGTAGGCTGCGTAAGCTCTCATCCTGAATGCGGACGCGACTAAGATGGCGGTGCTACCGGAAGGTAGTTATTTTCGTTAATAAAGTTTTAAATATGGATATTTCTACAACAACACCGCACGGATTACCCTCAGAAGACCTTTGTGTATCATCCTGGAGCCGTTTGGATTTAATTTGTGAAGGATGGACGCACTTTTTTTGGACTTAAAGGTCGTGGACCCCGTAACATTACATTTAATCAACTGGAAGATCTAAAACATTTTCTAAAATATCCGAAAATGTGTTTGTCTGAAAACGATGGACATATGCAGCTCGGACAGCTTGGGGGTGAGTAAATCATGGGTTTAATATCATTTTTGGCCGAACTATCCCTTTAAACATTTGATTTTTACCGTTTTGGAATCTATTCAGCTGATCTCCGCGGCTGGCGCTAGCACTTTTAGCATAGCTTAGATTAGACCATTAGCATCGCGTATGGGTGACGTCACGGACACTACGTCCATATTTTTTACAGTCTATGGTTTACACACTGCAAACACACATTTGGATTTTCATAATATGCACCCTTTAAGGGAAATCAGTGATTGAAATTAAACTTTGATGCTCCAAATCTTATAATTACATAATGAGACTTTAACCCTGATTTTTATATATATGGTCACATACAGTATACGTATGCATTAAAGTTTTAAATGTTTTACCACGTTGTTGTTTTCTTGCACAGCAGTGCTTTGCTTAAGATTTAAACCTTTGCTTTAGTGCAGAGATTATGGCCTTCAGTGTCCGCCTCGGGTGTGATTTCTTGCAGTATAAAATATTGCGCCATCTCTCGTCAGTTTGTACTTATTTTACGAGGTGGCTAATTCGTTTTATTTCGTTCGACCACGTTCGTACATTTTTTTATGATTTGCTTTTGCCCCATGACGTTGTGGTTATAGGGTGGGGTTTCGTTTTCGTATGTTTTTAAATGGTTCGCTAAAATATGCACAAATCCTTGTGAGATCAGGCTGTAAATTCATCCAGAAAAGCAGAAAGCTTTGAAATGTATTCCTGTATTCCTCCAAACGCTTTCACAATGTTTTCAGCTTTACAGCAAGCCTGTGCACATCAGCTTCAACACCAAGCCAGATTGTTAGCAGGCGTGTTTCACATATTGAGAGCTAAATGTGTTTAATAGCACTTACATGTCTATGCCTTTTGCATAGATACTGTATTTATGTATTCAAGGCAGCTGTTGTCGCACAAATGGAATCGGCCATGTGTTGCTTATTCAACAGCCCCTTTACTGTTTTCACCACACATGGATGGTATCCTTTTTACTGTATCTGTGAAAAGGTCATTTTAATTTCGGAACATGGGAAGTGTTATTCAGTGTTTAACTTCAGTCTCATGGCAAACATACGTCAACATTAAATATAGAAGAACTAAAGTTATCAAAGAGGAACAGAATTAAACGTTTGTAAAGAATGTGTTTACTTTCTGTTCCCAGTTTCAATGCATCACTAAATATCTGTGCAGGTACATTTATGGGTCATGAATTCACGTCAACATCTCACTGGGTTTTCCATTGCATTTGTAAGACACTTTTTCCAAGGTGTCAGGTGGTAATAATATAGTCCTTTGATTTGCACAGTACCGAATTAATTATGATTATATTTATGTAGCTAAGCTACAAATTTATAAATGCTAACCCTTAAGCGATATCCCAATACGTGGTGGTAGGATGTCCAAAATACCACGGTAATAATATGGTGCTTTTTATTAACATTTGACCTCTGCTCTGCAAAAATAACTTGGCTTTCCAAAACAAGAAAGCATGGCAGCTGGGTTTCATTTCAATCTTGATACCCAAACCGATCTAACGCTAGAAATAGCAGCCTTCAGAAAAGAAAAAGCCACATAAGCGGCATGCTTCATCTCCTGTCGGTTTGCCTGCGATCTTCCAGCATCCTCAGCTTTCATGTTGTCATATCAGCTGAGGACAAACATTAGCACAATTTTGTGTCATTATGGCCTCTGTGCCATTTAAAGCAATTACGCAGGTATGCATCATGTGTTTCTCTTTGCAAGCACTGCTGTTCCCATGATGCCATGAGCTTTGTTCGTGGCATGGTGACACGTTTTAAGACTTGTTTTAGCATCCGAGGCAGTTAGATATAAGTAAGCTACGTTATAAAATAAAAAATGTTAATTCAAAAGAAGAATTGTGAATTGATACCAGTATGTATATTTTATTATTGGATGCCAGCATTACTGTACCATTGCTTGGCGCAATAACCCCAATACAACATTGTTACGTTACACATCACTATAGGATGAGACCCATGACCCCTGGTCTGTATAATTGTAAGTGATCAATGATATTGATGTACATAGCAATAATTATTGATCACAATCAGCTGATTATTCAAATGCATTCAGTGTGAAAACTACAACCGGTCAGTTAAACAAGACAAACTTGTAAAAACAACACATATTGTCGTGTACTTGTATTAGGCATTTAAATTTATGGGGCCCCAAGGAGAATTAAACGCTGTCAGCAAAAGTACAAGAGAGGGATATATAGGGTGTTTATATTGTTTTGGTTTATATGTGGGTGAAGGGCCGCTTCAACCAAATGCACCATTTGGAAGAAACAAACTATTGACTGACTCCTTCTGGCACGAGCCGTCAGTCAGGTGCTTGTCCCTCATCGGCCATACAATCAGACAGACTTCTGTTTGCTCTTTAACACGTCAATAGGTCTATTCAAATCGGGACTATAGTTGGAGTGTAAGTGTCAAATCCTCTGGAGACTGCCTGCCATGCTGTCACCCCTCTCCATCTTTTGTTACCCCGTTCTGTTCAATCGGGAGATATGCATGAGTTTAAGGAGATTAAAGAGAGAAATGGCAGAAGTGTATTCAAGCTGGAAGGCGATTTTGGTTTGACCTGTCATCCGAGTCCAAAATTAACCCTCATGCTGTTGAAATTCTCAAATCAAAGAGACCCCAGTATTCTGTGACCTGATCGAAACATAGTATAGATCGGTTATTGGAGCTTTATCACTTTGGTTTAAGTAGGAATTCACATCACACAAAGCTAATTGTTGAGAAATTAAAGGTGATAAGAATTATGGATGGTTTAATAAATGACAACCTATACGGTCCCCCAAATACGATCAACAGATGAATTTACTTAATTAGTGCCTTTAACAGCAGCCGGGGAAACTTAATATGTTAGGGTATGAAATTTATGGGGTATAATTTGGTATGATGAGGGCAAATAGAGTACTCATTTATTTATTATATGATATAAACAAAGCATACAAAACAATCAATTTTTTTTCCTAAAAGTACTTGAAATATTATATAGTGTAAAGATGTCAAATGATCGATTTATATGAAGAAATGAAGCAAAAGTGATCACAACCACTGTAAATATCAGATCCGGTGCACACTGTCAACAGAAGAAGCAATGATACGTCATCTTTGATTGTGAAATATCATTGGCCCTCGTGTGTCTCATGACCAATTGCATCATTACGTCAGCTAAGAATTTGAATCCAATTTGCGTCATTCGCATTACCACGTGCGAGTTTGTGTCTATTCACGTCTTTACATTGACTTTGTATGTAATCTGCTTGCGCAAATCGTTGAATTACACATATTGACGTCGTAAAATTGTGTGCTTGCACAAACGTACTGTTATTTGGCCCAAAATTTTCATTTTCGGGTGTTAAACCACCTAAACTAAAAAAAGTTTATTTTATCAAGAGATCAACTAATTTATTTACTACTATGTTTAATATTAAATTGTATATTAAATACTGAGAAATCTATGAGGCTGTTTACACGTTAATGGTGTAACGCACCAGGTGTAAACGGTGTTCAAAACGTTTTGAACGCGTCCACTTTCGACCACTTTCAACCACATCCAGAGGTAGTCGAAACCACTTTCGATCGGATCGCTTTGGAGCTGCGGAACGCAATGTGGTTGAATGCGTTCGAACAGCCACACGCGACCGCCTTCTCTCCGCCCATTTATCTAATCTGAGGTATTAAACACAAATTTTACGTCTTTTTTTACTTCTGGCGTGAACATACGCTGAACAGCGCTATTTTTAGCCTTTCATTGATAAAACTACTGCGGGTGTTCTCCGTAGTTTCGTTTTGAAAGCATGTGAAAGTTGCGCGATCCTTTTTCATCAATACACGTACAAAACACTGTGCAGCATGTTTACTTGCTAAACAAGCAGTGGACTCCGACATAATATTAGTTTGCGTCCATATAAACTCATAATTACTCCCGCTCGCGTTTGAATGACAGCAGAGAGACTCGCCCACCGTCTCACGGACCGTCCCCTCACAGTATTCAGGACAGAAGCGGTCAAAAGTGGACAAAAGAGACAGATTTAAATACCAGGTGTAAACGTAATGTGTCTCTCTTGTCCACTTGTGATCTGAAGTGTAAACAGCCCCTATGAAATATTTAGTCAAATAAAAAATTGACTTTACATTTGCGTTTGCTGTGTTTTTTTTTTAAATACAATTTATTAGACCATCATGTAAATTAATTTGTTAACAGTAGTCTTGATCATTCTAGTGTGATATACCGCAGTGACGCTGGGTTAAGGGGTGGAGCTTCATAATTTTTTTTTATAAAAAACATTTGTTCCAATTTTGTACAAATTCATATGAATTTGCCACCTTGAAAAATACTAACAAATTCCTCATCAATCCGGATTATCCGACTGACAGCATAAATTAGTTAAGTCCTGCCCATCAGTGCATTTGACTGACATTTTCGGGTGTTAAACCACCAAAATAAAAAATAAAAAAGTTTATTTTATCAAGAGATCAACTAATTTATTTACTATTATGTTTAATATTAATTGTATATTTTATTCTGAGAAATATCTATGAAATATTTAGTCAAATTAAAAATTGTATATTATATAAAATGTATTAGACCATCATGTAAATTAATTTGTTAACAGTAGTCTTATTTGTACGTTTTAATGCGATCTGCCCTGGTTTGATTTGATTTGATTTATTGGACAAAAAGTGAAATAACACATTTGTCAAGGATAACACAATAAAGTTAAAAATAACTTATTTCCATTGTGGTCCTTGAAGTAAAACACAACTTCACTTCTAGTGCAAAGGAAGTAGGGGCATTGGCATTACAAATAAATAAACCACTTCATCTAAAAAAACATTTCCAGAATACCAAACAAATACAATCACAATAAAATTCCTACAATATACAAAAACCATACCTACTCTAATCTAAAACAACCCACCTAATATCCAATTTTTAACTTTCATGCTAAAACCACCTGTATTCATAATGCATTTAATGTTAAGAGGCACATTATTCCACTCTTGAGCCCCTGAAAAATGAAAAGACCTACGCCCATACATACTCTTAAAATTGTATAATGTAACATTCATAAGACTTTGCCTGGTATTATAAGTATGTTTCTCATTAACCCTTGAGAAATAATTATTAAAATATAAAGGAGCTCTTTTATTAAGTATCTTGTGTACCATTTTTAATTTAAGATGTTTAACTCTACCCTCTATAGGTAACCAATTAAGCTGTCTAAAATGAGATATATCAACATGTGTAAAACTACTAAGACTTAAAACTACTCTTATTAATTTGTTTTGTGACTTTTGCACTTTATCTAACCATGCACGGGACAAATGAGACATCCAGGATGTACATGCATACTCAAAATGACATTGTACCAAACAAGATGCTAGTAATTTAAGAGTTTGTTTATCCAAACAACTGGCATGTCTAGCAAGGAATCTTATCCTAGCATTAACCTTACCCAAAATCTTTAAAGCCATACTGGTTCCACTTAAATCATTGTCAAGGATACATCCAAGATAACTAACTGAAGTTCTATTAGAGATTTCACACTCCCCAACCATAATGGACATATTAGGTACCTTTTTCAGAGCTCTTTTAGACCCAAATAATATAGCTTCAGTTTTATCAAGATTTAATGAAAGTTTGTTTTCAGAAAGCCAGTCTCTTACCTTACCAAGTTCCTCACACAATGTCCTTTGAATTAATCCAACATCTTTGTCCGAAGCTAATAAGGCAGAGTCATCAGCATATAAAAACAAATTGCAATCACAAACAGCTTCCAAGTCATTTATATACAAAAGAAATAAAAGAGGACCTAAAACACTACCCTGGTGACGCTGGGTTTAGAGGTGCAGCTTTATTAATCTTTAATAAAAAAAACATTTGTTCCAAAATTTACCAATTTGTTTATACCATTGGTTAAATGGCCCATGGGATGAAAATGTTAGCATTGCCTTTTTGTAGGTGTGAGCATAAATGTGTCATTTTTGGAGTGTCATTTAAAATGCAAATGAGCGGATGAAGTGCAAACATTGATCACAATGATGGTGGTTTGATGCAATTCAAACTCATTTGTGTTGTCAATTATTTTCTCTCTTTCTCTCTACACTAAATGGCAGGACTGTGGTTGGATAGTGCATATTAAGGGGGCGGTATTATTATAATAAGAGCTCCTTATGACATCATAAAGAGGGCCAAATTTCAATGACCTATTCTACAAAGTGGCAATGCTAACATTTACATGCCATGGCCCCTTTAAGTCCTGCCCATCAGTGCATTTGACTGACATGCAAAGCACCCAATCACAGTTTGACTTTGTTTCCTGGCGGACTGTGACACACTAGCATTGTAATAAAACCGCTAAACAATTCATTGTCTGTATGGACAGAAATACTTGAAAAAAGACTGGCACATGTGGCAAAGTCAGTTCTGGACCCTGCTGAGGAGTATAACAGACTTGATTGACATCTTCTGTCTTCCTTTGGACAAACATCATGAAATGTCCTTTAGAGGAGTTTGGGTTACACCATCTGCTCCCTCCTGGGGGCTTCTGTAACACAGATCAATAATTATTTCCTAACAACAGGCACGAGTCCAGTCTCTTTCTCTCTTGCAGTCCGGTCAAGCAATAAGTCGGGTTTTTGTTGAAGGTGAATTGAACTAACCAGAAATAGTAGGGGACTATTTATACTGATAAATATCCAAATGTAATATATTGTTTATTGTTTAAAGCCTTGAAATTTGACATGCATGCGTTTTGCATCACCTAATAATAGTTCTTTGCAGACAGAAGCAACGTGCATAATATTTTCCAGACCATTTCTTAAAATCAGTTTCTAGACAAATTCTAATATCCACTTGACTTTACCCCTTAATGTGTTTACCATCAGCTACCTCCTGCCACCTTTATCCTGTGTGTGGGTGTGTTAATGTTGAGAGATGATGTTTTTTGGCAGAGATTTGTGGATCGGCTGACACCCATATTCGGACCCTTGGGCTATATTTCGGCTGTGTGAGCTGCCAATTGTGTCAGAGGACCAATATTATCTTGAAAATCCTTTCTTACATGATGTTAAAGAAGCATCAGCTGATCTAGTTTGTGCTGTTGCAACAAAGTTAACTGCACATATGGAAATGGTTTATTTTCTTTTTGTTGAACAGGAGCCATGTGTTTCCTGAGCCGATATATACTGCACCTTTGTGGGTGATTCACCAACGGTTTGAAAATTTCAAGGAGTTTCCTAAGACCCATTGCGAATTCCAAAACTTCCCGCAAAATGTCATTAAAGACATTAATCGTTTCCAAAACACCCATAATCTGTCAATAGCAAACTTGCGAAGATGATTATAGCGGGTTTTTTTGTGTGATTTTGAAAAAAATCAAGACGTATCTGACGCTTCCAGTGTAGACGTTTTTATTGAGCGAAGCATGACTTTCTATTTACTAGTCTTAACTTTTAAATGTTTTACAACCCATAAATACTGTTTACCGTCTTATCAGCAGGCTTTACTTTCATTAAGGCTTACAGTAGGTGTCAACTCGGCAATCAAAACACAGTTTCAGCTTTAGAGGTTATAAAAAGCAACCCATTGTTAGAGTTTTGGCAGACATTGGTTTTACCCCTGATCTTAGCAGAGGTCAGCTGTAAAATATCAATTTTCTTCCACAGGACATGCGACTTATCGTGCTGCCCCCTTTGTGTAAGGTTTCCTGTCTCTGAGAATCAACTATTGTGTTGTAGACCCCTTCGAGCAGGCAAAAACAATGCTGTCAATCTCTACTCAGACCCCAGTGGCTTGACATCACTATATATATGCTATATTATTATTTATATACTACTATTATTATTATTAGACATATTAATAATAGTATAAACTAGATATTAAAGTTTGAGGACAAACTTTATGTTGGCTTGAAAAAGCGTAGCCTGAACATTTAAAATGGTTTGACAGAAGTTTATTTTAGTAGGCTATCTGGCTGTTAGCATGATTAGCATGAAGTTAGCATGATTAGCATGAAGCTAGCATGATGTTAGCATGATCAGTATGAAGCTAGCATGAAGCTAACATGATTAGCATGAAGCTAACATGAAGCTAACATGATTATCATGAAGCTAGCATGATGCTAGCATGATTAGCATGAAGCTAGCATGAAGCTAACATGATTAGCATGAAGCTAGAATGAAGCTAACATTTATTCCGTTGCTAGGGTACTAAGTTTGGTTGCTAGGGAGAAAATTGGCATCCCATAATGATCAACCTTCAAGCCACAAGTAAAACGGTCCAACCCCCGTGTCTCTATGATGTTCTGAAGCGGAGATATAAGGCTTTGTTTATTCCGTTGCTAGGGTACTAAGTTTGGTTGCTAGGGAGAAAATTGGCATCCCATAATGATCAACCTTCAAGCCACAAGTAAAACGGTCCAACCCCCGTGTCTCTATGATGTTCTGAAGCGGAGATATAAGGCTTTGTTTATTCCGTTGCTAGGGTACTAAGTTTGGTTGCTAGGGAGAAAATTGGCATCCCATAATGATCAACCTTCAAGCCACAAGTAAAACGGTCCAACCCCCGTGTCTCTATGATGTTCTGAAGCGGAGATATAAGGCTTTGTTTATTCCGTTGCTAGGGTACTAAGTTTGGTTGCTAGGGAGAAAATTGGCATCCCATAATGATCAACCTTCAAGCCACAAGTAAAACGGTCCAACCCCCGTGTCTCTATGATGTTCTGAAGCAGAGATATAAGGCTTTGTTTATTCCGTTGCTAGGGTACTAAGTTTGGTTGCTAGGGAGAAAATTGGCATCCCATAATGATCAACCTTCAAGCCACAAGTAGAACGGTCAAACCCCCGTGTCTCTAAGATGTTCTGAAGCGGAGATAATAGGCTTTGTTTATTCCGTTGCTAGGGTACTAAGTTTGGTTGCTAGGGAGAAAATTGGCATCCCATAATGATCAACCTTCAAGCCACAAGTAGAACGGTCAAACCCCCGTGTCTCTAAGATGTTCTGAAGCGGAGATATAAGGCTTTGTTTATTCCGTTGCTAGGGTACTAAGTTTGGTTGCTAGGGAGAAAATTGGCATCCCATAATGATCAACCTTCAAGCCACAAGTGAAACGGTCCAACCCCCGTGTCTCTATGATGTTCTGAAGCGGAGATATAAGGCTTTGTTTATTCCGTTGCTAGGGTACTAAGTTTGGTTGCTAGGGAGAAAATTGGCATCCCATAATGATCACACTTAAAGCCACAAGTAAAACGGTCCAACCCCAGTGTCTCTACAATGTTCTGATGCTGAGATATAAGGCTTTGTTTATTCCGTTGCTAGGGTACTAAGTTTGGTTGCTAGGGAGGAAATTGGCATCCCATAATAATCAACCTTCAAGCCACAAGTAAAACGGTCCAACCCCCTTGTCTCTAAGATGTTCTGAAGCGGAGAAATAAGGCTTTGTTTATTCCGTTGCTAGGGTACTAAGTTTGGTTGCTAGGGAGAAAAATGGCATCCCATAATGATCAACTTTCAAGCCACAAGTAAAACGGTCCAACCCCCTTGTCTCTAAGATGTTCTGAAGCGGAGAAATAAGGCTTTGTTTATTCCGTTGCTAGGGTACTAAGTTTGGTTGCTAGGGAGGAAATTGGCATCCCATAATAATCAACCTTCAAGCCACAAGTAAAACGGTCCAACCCCCGTGTCTCTATGATGTTCTGAAGCGGAGATATAAGGCTTTGTTTATTCCGTTGCTAGGGTACTAAGTTTGGTTGCTAGGGAGAAAAATGGCATCCCATAATGATCAACCTTCAAGCCACAAGTAAAACGGTCCAACCCCCATGTCTCTACGACACTCTAAAGTGAAGATATTCCATCTGGGACACTTTTATTCCCTTATATGGGCATGTTTCCTGCCCCATTATAAGTCAATGGGGAAATTTGGGTGCCTCTTACACCCCAGGGGTACAGCTTACACCCCAATGTGATGTATGTTCTTACAGAGCCTGCCAGCCTCTTCAAATGTGGTAACCCACAAGTTTCTACAAATTTCTCGCTTGCAGCTATGACCCGTCAAAGTTTGTCGCAATGTTAAGTCAATGGAAAATTTGGGGTGTTTGAGCGCCCCGTTTAGGAATTCGGTAGGTCCCATCAGTTAGAAAAGTCATAGCAACAATCTACGTACCAGTCTTAAAAGTTTTGTAAAGTTTTGTGGGTGTAGCTTGAAAGCTCTAGGAGGAGTTACTGTGAGAAAAAGTTTGTACCAGAAGAATAATAATAATAATAATAATAATAATAAGCTTAGATACAACAACAGTATGTTGGCTTTGTCAAGCCAACATAACTACTGTAGACTAGAAAAAATGGACGCTGGAAACGATAATTCATGCATCGTTTACTTTGGGGTTTGTACCTTTTGCATATTGTTAGCATGTACTAATACACACTTACACACCAAAGGAAATGTAAAAACGTAAATCGGACAATAGTTGCTCATTAATCCCGCTCTCAAGCTATTCAGACATACTGGTTTGTTGGCAGATACAAGGCGCCGATTTTTCAGCAAAGTCCTCTAAAGGCCGAAGTATAGTCAATTGTTTATGCGTACACGAGGGTCTGCTCGCAGTGCGTGTAGCGACAAATGACCTTCTTGTCGCTTAGAGGTGCTTGTAGGGCTATTTGACGCGTGACTCCAAACAAGACGCTTCCACTCCAATACTGCATTTATCTCTTTTATTGGTCTCAGTTCTGATGCTCAAACACATTGTAACACACCAGTTTGTATATCCTTACATGTGGCTTGACACGGTCAAAAATTGTCTGCTTCCCTCATTCATTACACCTGGCTTCTCTTGCTCTCTGGTTACCTATATACCAAGTAAACACACACTCCACCCAGTGTCCCCCAGTGGAACTACAACAGACATTTAAATAGAGCATAATGGCTCTTACAGTGCGCATAATGCAATTTTTTATCATCAGAAGAGTGATGGCATACTGTATGTGCACAACCAGATTTTTTTAAACCCTGCATACATTGTAGGCATTGATTACGTATGTGCCTACAGGAGAATGTACTATGTACAGTAGCTTAGGAGATGCATTGCATTTTGTCGCAATGCGCATTCGTTGGACGTCTGTGTGCAAGGCTGTGTGTTCAACTATGCACGTATGCGTACCTTTTAAAGTAAAATTACTGAACTAAAACATACACTTTACACAATTTCTTGTTGCACTTAAATTAAGTTTACTTTTTAATAAAAACATTTTTACTTTTTTGAACTAATTAGAAGTTGCTATAAAAAATTGAGTTGTAATAACTTAAGCCCATTCAACTTTTATACCAACTCCTTACCAATCTAGAAAGTTGAAATTACTTTTTAATTCAAGTGGTTTAAACTTAAAATTTAAGTGCAACAATGACTTTTTTACAGTATAAGAGCATGATAAAAAAAATTAATTTACAAGAAAACATGTAAGACGCACTCTTCATTTTCTTCTCTAGTGTCGCTTGCTCAGTATTCATTTCCCTCCATGTTGTTTTCTTCTGTATTTCCTGCACTAAATCGAGCATGGAAGGTGTTTGTGTGTGTGTAATGTAATCTGCTGTATTTGAACCCTTTATAAGGTTTTGATTCTGATAAGCAAATGAATGGCTGCCCTGGTTTCCTGCATTGACCTCAGTGATATATAAACTTCTGATAGTTCGGAGCAAAGAGGGTGTAGTCGGTTTTACTGAGTTTAGGAATGTTTTGGGAACATTGCAACATGAATTTTACTCATTTTATGATGATGTCCTGTTTTAGGACAATATAAATCAGTGATTCTCAACCTTTTTCACTTTAAGACCCCCTCGTTGCCCAAATTAATATTTGAAGGCCCCCATTTTTTTTCAAAATAAAATTAACTAGACAGAAAAAAAATATATTGATTGTTGCTTGTTTAGCTTATTTTAATGGTTGTTTTGTCTTATTTTAAATCATTTTGATGCCCCCTTGAAAATCTGCTGAGGACCCCCTGTGGGCCCGGCCCCTGGTTGAGAAGCACATGCATAAACCATGAATTAAAATGTGAAGTGGTAAAATAGTACACGCATGTATTTAGTTGTTGTGGCATATAATGTGTTTTTCTTCAGTATAATGCCCTGATTAACCAGTTGTGACCCACCAGATTCTTCATCTGATCATGTCTTATGCGGAGACACATGTTGGGGGGTGGGAAAGCCCAGGTTACAATGTAGCCTGTGATCCAGTTTATGTACAACAGATGAGAATTTTGGCAGTTCTCCATTTTGAGAGCGATGAGCTCACATGTTTGGCCCAAGTCTTCATAGCTTTCTGGTCCTGCGTGAACTGTAACAACTGTGACAGTCCAAGTGCTCTGCGAATTGTGAATTTGTTGCTCTGTTTGCAGTCCTCAATTTGTTTTTTTTAGATCAGGTTTACAAAGATCAGAGTTCATAACCTTCATAATCTTTATCATTTCCGCAAACCTATCGAGACATACTTCCAATTGAAACAGAATTATCAGTGTGAAGATTGTCCTGTCCAGTGTTGGGGGTAACGCATTACAAGTAACGTGCATTACGTAATAATATTACTTTTCTGAAGTAACGAGTAAAGTAATGCATTACTTTATAAATTTACACATTAATATCTAAGTTACTTTTTTTTAAAGTAATGCGAGTTACTTTTCAGTTCAATTAATTTGATTTAAAAAAAAATAATGTACTGAATTATACTGAATGTAGTTACGCAGAATTAGGCACTTTATGTGTGCACGCCTGAGCACGAACAGTTTAACTCTTTCAGCGCCAGCGTTTTTTAAAAAAAGTTGCCAGCCAGCGCCAGCGTTTTTCATGATTTTCACCAAAGTTTAATGCCTTCCAGAAAATGTTCTTCTTTAAATATATAAACATACAATATACCAAATGAAAGAACAGACCCTCTGCTTTCAAACAAAAAAAACTGTTTCATCCTACCTTCATTGGTTCTTTTGTAATCAGCCTTTGAATATGGGTAGGTTTCTGCAAAAACACCACATTTTGAGCAAAAAGCAGAGATAATTCCATTTTTGTGACGGACTTTTCATAGAGATCCCATTCAGAGCGATCTTTAAAACAGACACGGACATGCAGCAGCTTGCCATAGGGCAATACTTCCGGGTTTAAAAAGTTGCGTAAGGGTAAACCTGGTGGATAATAGCGGTATTGCGGAAAGACGGAAAATCTCGTCATTGGCGGGGAAGCGTCAATGGCGGTGAAAGAGTTAAGTCAGAAACAAAGATGGCAGGCCAGAGCTTGACATTTTTGCGATGGAAATAATATGCAGAACTTCTCAGTCATAAAAAAATACCTGCAAGGCCTGAACAAGATCAATCCTCAGCCAAGTATGAAAAATAACGCAAAAGTAACGTAAGCAATACTTTCCTTGAAAAGTAACGCAATTAGTTACTTTTTTGGAGAGTAACTTAATATTGTAATGCATTAATTTTAAAAGTAACTTTCTCCAACACTGGTTCTGTCAATGTTTTGGACCATGAAAAGACAAAATTTAAATTTGCAAAAAGTGTCACTGGGGCGGTAGTAGGTACACTTTCAAAAAGTATACCTTTGTACCTAAACGGTTCATATTAAGCCTGGAGTATAGTTTGCATTTTTACGTGTAAGCTAACATAAGCGTACGGTCGAATGCACAGCCTTGCAAAGCATAGTTTAATTGACTTGTACACTACATGGACATTCAACGCATATGCATACGCTCTCCTGTGCTATACAATGTTCTCCTGCACGCATATGTGTGACCTACACGTATAAAGTACATGCAGTTACAAAAATCTGGAAGTGCATGCATGTACGTAGACCCTCGCGAATGCCTAAAAACTTTACTTCTAGCTTTAGTACCTCAAAGGTATATATTGGCACATCAAAAGTAAATCTTTATCTATATGGTACATTATCAGGACCCTTTAAAATGGTATCATCACAATGACAGCTTTTTTACTGTATTCCTGACAATGCATGCATTAACACTGTACATACCCAACAAAATACTACATAAAAATTCAAATGGGTCAGGTTTAGTTAACATGACTGTAAAATAAAGTGCTGTTGTAAGTTTGATAAAATTGTTTAAATCTATAGTTGGCAATGCCAATTTTAATGCTAATTTTAAATCCCAGTTTTTAAAGCCAGTGGTTAAGTTTTCTTACAATGGTATAAGAAGAAAGATGTGTGCAATTCTCGCGATATGATCAACATTATTAGGAGTATAACAGGAAAAGGGTTTTTAGGGCTGGTCATTGAATTGCTACATCAAGCCCTTAAGGATCATACCCCGAACTTTCATGTTAGGTCCATGTAATAACTGTAGATAAAAGCGTCTGCATGATGATAATCTGCTACATCCCTAAAACAGACCCAGACGTTAGAGTTAAAGCATCATCTATACCTGTTTAGATTACACAGATAAAACACAATATGGATGCAATCAGGTAATGAGATTATAAAGCTTCACAGCAGAGAAGATCTGGATCTGAGGAGGCTTTCTGGTGGCTTTGCGGTCTTTAGACGGGGAGTTTCCACAGTACTTGCTTATTTTCTCCGTCTAATGGAGAGATGCAGTGGTTATAAACTGATGAATGGTTTGTTAGGATAGGACAATATTTGGCCGAGAAACAACTATTCAAAAATCTGGAATCTTTTGGTGCAAAAAAATCTTTATATTGAGAAAAAGTCTTTAGCAACACATATTACAGAAGATAAATACATTTTTGATCATTTTGACCCATACAATGTGTTGTTGGCTATTGCTACAAATATACCCGTGCAATTTATGACTTACGGTTTTGTGGTCAGTACTCCTTAACATGCAATGAGAAGAATGAGAAGGTCTGGATGCTTTCCTATTAACATTTCACTTTTCTTAGGTATGTAGTGTATACGGTATCAATGATTTAAGACATATATGTTGACAGTGTGTTGACAGCATTCATGCATGATTTCACAGTCATCAGCATACAAAGGGTTTGAAGGAAGTTCATCTTCTAAATGTGAAGTTCTAGCCACAGGCCGGGTGGAGTAGATATTTACAGTGTGGTCTCTCCAACCACAGCATGACAGAGGGATTGGTTTCAGAAATACAGTGCTTATAAACACATGTTAGCAGTACTATTTACAGGACTGTGTGGAATTCAACGCCAGACACTTTTGAGCGGTATGACCTCAGCAGCATTAATGTATTTAAACCGTTTGCATGTACCTAAATTTACTTCTAGATATAACTTAGGATATATACTTCTGAAGTTCTGACAATGCTGGGTTTGATCATTTCTGACCCTGGACCACAAAACCAGTCATAAGTCACATGGGTATATTTGAAGAGTTTGGTTCCAAAACGCAATAAATCCATTTTGACTAATTTCTGTAAAAATAAATTCTATACCAAGAAAGTGACAAGATGAAAACCACTATTTTTTTGTTACAAACGTTCACATAGCATCTTTAGGTTATAATAACATTAAATTTAAATCCATAATTTGATTTTCAAAGATTTATTATAAAAACTGATTATTTCCACAAAATGCAAAAATAATGCTATAAATCTATTGAATCAATGTATAAATGTGCATTCATCTTTGCCATGTTATATTCATTTAGTTCAGTGGTTCTTAACGTTATTCCTGGAGGCCCACTGCCCTGCACATTTTGTATGTCTCTTTTGTCTGACAGACTCAGTTCAGTTCATGGAGATCCCTTCTAATGAGCTGATGATTTGAATCAGGTGTGTTAAATAAGGGAGACATACAAAATGTGCAGGGCAGTGGGCCTCCAGGAATAACGTTAAGAACCACTGATTTAGTTGACTAGTGGTATTCACTGATTAAACATTAATGGCGTTAATCAAAACACTTTGTCATATAAAAATTAAGAATTCCCTTTTTAATACTGACCTGATACAATACTGATTTTGGTGGTAACTCATTTTTTTTAATGGCGTTTATCGTGTTTTTGAACCAAACTCTTCACTTGTAGTAATAGCCAAAAATACATTGTATGGTCAAAATATCATTTTTCAATATTTTGATTTTTTGCACCCTCAGATTCCAGATTTTCAAATGTTGTACATTGTCCTATCCAAACAAACTTATTTATTCAACTCTCCCATGATGCATAAATCTCAGTTAAAAAAATTAAATTGACCCTTATAGCTGGTTTTGTGGTCCAGGGTCACATCTATAATCCATTTACATAATATTTTCCCTTAATATGGCAGTACCATGGTACATTATATGTTAGTTAATGTTTATTAGTAGATGCATGCTATCTTATACGTATAAAACAAATAAAATGCAGGTATAATGTCAGACAGAAGTGAGGTAGCAGTTTATCATGTGTAAACAGGTGTCATGTGTCAGGTCTGTGGTAAATCACCCTGGTAAATCTAACCATGAAGGGTCATTTAAAGGCTCTTTTCCTCAAGAGACTGTGTTTTTAATTGTACCATTTGGGTATATTTATTTCATTCATTATGGATCTAAACATGTGCTTGACGAGGAATGTACAAGACTTTTGATCACAGTTCATTATTGGGATCTTCTGTAAAACTTCAAAAGAGGCACATGCAAGATTATTGTGGTCTTTATCTAAATGGGTCTTATCTTGTTGCCTTTAAAGAAAATATTTTTAACATTTTCTAGTTGCTCTCCTAAAGGCCTTGGTTGGCCTTTTGTGTTTAAATGCAGTAAGCAGTGTATTTTTAGTAAATGCTGATGTAGAACGTTTATATGAACATGCAGTTGCTTCAGCAAAGTCAAGTCAAGACATGGGTCGGTTTTATGAAGCGTTAACTGAATTCCTCGTTTTGGCGGTCATTAAACTCAATCTCTTTATTAATGCACTTCACCGTAGAAATTTTTTTTTGTATTGAATTAAAGTTTTTTTTTTATTTATCCTTCATAATTAAGCTTGTAATGGATTGCACAAAGTAATTCAGACCAAGTGTGCTGTAATTTATAAACACTGCCTAATGATAAGCATCAGTCTTCAGCGTAAAGCAAGTTGGTTCATGCAGGCTACAGATAGTTTCTAGTCAAGCACCTATAAATCAAAACCCTAAGTTTATTCAATCTGACCAAACCACATCATAGATTTTGCTTCTTTCTTGTTTGCTAATACGTTGTTTATTACACCTATGTGCCATGAATGACATTTACAATGCAAAAAAAAATTTTCAAAAAAATTGTTCTTAGTATTTTTGTCTTGTTTTCAGTAAAAATATCTAAAAAATCATAAATTAAGATGCTTTTTCTTGATGAGCAAAACGACCCAAGAAAATAAGTCTAGTTTTTAGACCAAAAATATTAAATTTAAGTGATTTTGTGCATAAAACAAGCAAAAAAATCTGCCAATGGGGTAAGCAAAATACATTCAAACACTAAATTCAAGAAAACGTATCCCATTTGCTGATTTTTTTGCTTGTTTTATGCACAAAACCACTTAAATTTGATATTTTCGGTATAAAAACTAGACTTATTTTTTTGGGTCGTTTTGCTCATTAACAAAAAGCATCTTAATTTAAGAATTTTTTGATATTTTTACTGAAAACAAGACAAAAATACTAAGATTTTTTTTCTTGAAAATTATTTTTTTGCAGTGTAAATGTCATTCATGGCACATAGGTGTAATAAACAACGTATTAGCAAACAAGAAAGAAGCAAAATCTCTGATGTGGTTTGGTCAGATTTTACTGAAAACAAGAGAAAAATACTAAGATTTTTTTTGAAAATCATTTTTTGCAGTGTACATTTATGCATTTGACAGACACTTTTATCCAAAGTCACTTGCTTGACTTTAAGAAATGTTGGTGTATTTTAAAACCAGCTTTGGGTCAACAAAGGACAAACCCAGCCGTTGGGTTAAATTACCCCAAAAAAAATTACATTTGACCAAACAATGGATTAAAACCATCCAAAAAATGTTGACCCAACGCTGAGTTGAAAATACCCCAGCATTTTAGAGTGTATTTTAGCTTATACATTTGTGTGTTATGTGTATTTCCAAAAAAAATCACACAACAAAATTGTTGCAAATACCCACTGATCTACAGGAAAAACTGAACATCAACTTTTCCAGAAATAGTTTTGAATAAGCGGTGCTTTCCACCAAGGCAGTTGGTTGTTTATAACCTGCTGGCATTTAATCATGTTAAGCTTTGTGATTTTTCTCACGTCCATTGTCTCTCACATGACCTCTGTCCTGGGGTTTCAATTCAATTCAAGTTTCATCGTCGGTCTGCTTTATGAGCTGTGAAAAGGATAAACAAGATTTATATCAGGTGTCGATGACCCTCTGTTTGTGTGTGAACTACGCATAATCAATGAAGTTAATAAACCTAATGAGAGAAGTGTGTTAGTGTGATGTTTTATAGCTGGTGTGTCGTGTCTGTCGGCAGGTCGCAGGGAAACGCTACTCGATCTGGGACGACTTCCTGCTGCAGGGTCGACTCGGGGGTCCGGAGGAAATGACCTTGGAGGAACTGTTGAAACACATTAAGGTTTAAACACATACACATTAACACTCAGTCGCTCTATTGTTAATTCTCATGTCTTTAAGTGTTTGAATATTTCTTTTTTGTCCCTGGACCACAAAACCATTCATAAGTATGTGTGCAAAAGCCAGAAATACATTCTATGGGTCAAAATTATTGATTTTTTAATGCCAAAAATCATAAGGATATCAAGTAAAGATCATGCATTAAGATATTTTGTACATTTGTGTTGCTAAGGACTTCATCTGGACAACTTTTTTTCAATATTTAGATTTTTTGTATCTCAGCCAAATTGTCCTATCCTAACAAACCATACATCAATGAAAAGCTTTATTCAGCTTTTAGATAATGCATAAATCTTACTTATAAATAAATTGACCATTATGAGAGGTTTTGTGGTCCTTTTACTGTTTTCCTCACTGTTGAAAGCTGCTGTGGATAAAGGCGATTGCATGTAAATGTTTTTCTCCTTTCAGGAAAAGTATAACTTGACGATCACTGGTTTATACTATGGTCCTGCTGTGTTGTACAGTGACCTATCGGATCACAAGGATCGCCTTAAACTAAGGTGAAAATCTTTCAGTTTCTCATTTTAAAAGTTATATTCCAAAGCATCATTTATATCATTAACTTTAAATGCTATACTGTTAATCAACCTATTCTGACTATTTCTAAATATCAAATGTGATAATGTGTTCACACCTGTCGTTCGTACAGTACAGTACTTCCCCCTAAATGTCACATCGAGTCAAGTCAGTAAAAAAAATCAAGCTTAGATAGTTTTGGGTTCACTGCATGTACACAGTATAGTTCTTTTATGTGTTTATGTTTGGGATAATTGGATAATGAGGGGTTTCCTTAGAAATGGACACCCAACATCATTAACCCCCTCACCTCCTTCTGTGCATCTGTGCACCTAACACATCAACATTCTGTTGAGAGATCTCAAACTATTTGTGAGATCTTCCTTTTGGAACCAAAATTTGTCTCAGTGGACAATTTAAGGCAGAGCTAGCCAACTGGTGGCCCGCGGGCCAAATGCGGCCCTCCAATCATCTTTGTCTGATTTAAAATCAACGTGGTTATTTTTACCTTTCCACTGTACTTGACAAATGACAGCCGGTAAACCAGAAATTGTTGATTTTTTAAACTTGCACTTTTTTGTGCAATGTTCATAGTTGAACTATTAACATTTGGCTCTTGCAATTTTAAAATATTAAAAAAGTTTTTAGATATTAAAAGGCAAAATACTGGATACAAGAATTGTGCATCTTATTTGAAAATGCATGTTTTTTAATTTATAAACAAAAAGAAAAAAAAACATAAGTTATAACGTGTTTAATAATAATAATGCATGAAGAGTCTGGTTCCAAAACACGATAACTACGTTTTTAAATGAGACATTTTATAAGACGTTTTAGGTGTCAAATAAATTGGTTTCTCCAAAGTAAATATGTGAAGTTTTAGCTCAAAATATCATATACTGTGGTTAATTTATTATAACATGTTCAAATTCCCACTTTGTGGGTGCGATGTGAGCAAAAATATGCTGTTTCTGGTTGTGCCCTTTTAAATGCAAATGAGCTGATCTTTGCACTAAATGGCAGTGCCGTCATTGGAAAGTGCAGATTAAGGGGCGTATTATCCCCTTCTGACATCACAAGGGGAGCCAAATTTCAATCACCTATTTTTTCACATGCTTGCAGTGAATGGTTTACCAAAACTAAGTTACTGGGTTGATCTTTGTTACATTTTCTAGGTTGATAAAAGCACTGGGGACCCAATTATAAAAAGTCAGATTTTCAAGATATGTCCACTTGTGAATTTTTATCAAAACATGTTTATTTTTATGTTATCATGTTTTTATTGTGTTTTATTGTGCCACTTTATTGTGCTTTTCTTAAGTAATGGAGGCTTAAATCAAAACAAACCAACTGCAGTTTGATTGATAATAAGGGTGTCACGATTTTGATTTAAAATCAAAATCGATCAAAATTAAATCACAAACTCAAACTTCGAATTAAAAAACGCCCCCATGTCACGTTCGGTCGGCTTGCCAAGCGGGGGAAAAACCTCTCAGAGGTGCCTTTAAAAACATTGGTCCAGCGTTAACAAAAGAGATATCGAATCAAATCGTGACCTAAGAATCAAAATGTAATCTAATCGAGGATTTGGAGAATCATGACACCCCTAATTGATAATAATTGAAATACACTATCAAAAAACAATATTTTTGAAATTGAGTTATCTCATTTTGGAACCAACCTCTTCATATAAGTAAAATGTAAAAATAGGGGTAAAAGTTTTGCCCGCATCATATTTACAAATTTAAAATCTTGCCCCCGAAGAAAAGAAGTTGAAGACCCAATTTAAGAAAAGAAAATTCAAGTACCTAGTGACAAGTGTTGCTTTTTCAACTAAAGCCTGAATCAGCTCATTTGTTATCATTTTTACAAGTTCCTCTATTTTTATAGTGAAACAACAAATATCTAGCACCTTTTGGATTGTTAGTATAAAATCATTGAGTTGCCATGTTGCTTCTAAAACGCTTTCCAAAAAAGACACAAGAAACTGGAATTATTTATGTCTTGTGAGCTTATGCACATCGTGTTTGTTTATTGTTGTGACCTAGATGAGGATCAGATAACATTTTATGGCGAATCACTGTAGAAAACCAGTTCATTCCTAGGGGTTCACATACTTTTTCTTGCCACTGTATGTGCATAGTTTTGCACTTAGTGCAAGTATGCAAACTGGGAGTGTTGCATAAAGAAACATCTGCAATGAAATTGCTCAATGATTTTTTTCTGTACAGGCACACACATCACAAAAAATATTTTATTTCTATTTTTGCAGCATATCTGAATTGGTACGATCCGTAACCAAGGAGATTCCGGATCATCAGGAAATGTTGGAGATTGTTCCGTCATTTGCTGAAGATGAGGACTGTGTTGATGTCCCGCCCATCAGGTACATCATCAGATGATGTCAATCCTGCAGTACATTAGGGAACGTCACCAAATGACCAATAAATGTCTGTCTATTCACTGTGACTAATGTTTATTTTATAATGATATTTAATAATATACAAATATGAATGCAAATGTTGTTATTAAAATAATAAATGTATTGAGGTTGAGTCTTATTGGATCAAAAAAGTACACTTGTTAGATTATGTGCCCACTTTTAAGAAAGTTTGGACAATTTTACTTGAAAACAAGATTGATATGCTGTTTTGCAGGAAAACTGTTTAACCTAAACTTCACTACGATTTCTTTTTCCGTTATTCTATAAGTGAGGTAAAATGCAAGTTTTGTTCTTTTGTGATTTATTTTGAACACATTTGTATCTTCTGCAGCATCACCCCTTTGATTTTGTCATTCCTTCCCCCATCACTTTGTTATGCACCCATAACCCCCACTCCTCACCAAACTATTATCATGTATGAAATCAATGAAAGACAGAGCTAAAAACAGCTCAGTTGGGTTCAGTTTGATCTTATCTTGATTCATTGAATCACCAGGACACCTTTGAGTGTCTCACCTAATCACATTACATTATATTCACATTCTTACTGTTCAATTCTGGGCACAATTGTTAGTAGAGGATTTCATCTGTTTAAATCTCATATCATTGTTACGGCATCAGTAAAGACCAATTGTGAGAAACTGTCATGTCTGATTCACTTCATTGTCGTCCAGTTCTTCAAACCACATACTGTAGTTATAAAGGTCAAAATAATGATTTAGGAAGTTAAAACAGAAAAGGTATACAAATTGAGGTGCAAATTGACAGGAATGAAAACCAAATGAGATCACCTCAAACTACATCGTACATCAACACTTTGCATTACAAAAACGTTCATTTAAGATCAGAAATATTAACGATTTCTCTATTGATACTCAATAGACGTCCAACAAGCTTTGCTCCAAACAACCAGGAGAAAAAGTGCACTAAAATATATTTTAAGTACACTTAGTAAATATATTCTTATGCAAACTCAATATACAAAAAATGTTGCTTTACTACTTTTTAAAGGAAACTTCACTAGTTTGAGACCATTTATTTGAATACATTACAAATCAATTAAGTATTACTGGTATTTAGTATACTTTTTTTTAAGTACTACTGAAGTACAACGTTAGCTTCATTAGTGTAGTAGTTTATAACTTTTTTTTGCTAAATAATAGTGTTAATGTACTAAAAATGTACTTGGGTGATTCTCGCGAAATTAGACTTATGAGGTGTCATGAAACAATTTGATAAAAAAGTAAATGTAAAGTAAGAGTATCAAAATAAGAAGCATACAGTTACAAACATCTCTTCATGTACTATTTTGCACATGATTTGAAATGGCATCATACAAACCAATTTTTTGGTTTTTCCACATTTAAGGGAAAAATGTTCATTACCGCAACGTGTCCATGACTGGATTTGGGTTCTTTGACATGGAAATATTTATAATAAAAAAATCTAAAAAATAAAAAGCTTCAGTGCATGGTATACTATAAACATTTACAGTAAAGAAACATGTGGTGTTTGGTGATCATTGGTAAATGTAGAGACAGACAATAATAAGGAATATAAATGTGTCCAAGACAAATTTTCTCATCCTCCGCAACAATGTTCAATCATTGTTTAAGCCCTCAAGAAACTAACATTTTCAAAAAAATAAAAAAATAGTTGGAAGGGACATAATTGACTGTGACACTCAAGATGGCTAGCAGGTAAGCAGTTCTTATTTTTTCTCCAGATAAAAATTTACATTTTGTTTGTCACCTAGACAACTTTTTAGTTCTCATTACCGAAACATGAGTTTGTAAATGCATATATTTAATGTAATATCATGTTGCGGTAATGATAATTTTTGATAATAATAATCTACAAAATATAAATAATTCTATAGGAAATATATATTTTTTAATTCTCTAAAAAATAATGGTTATAGTAACTTCAGACCTTAATCTTAATCTTATGCTGGACACCTTCAAAGTCTGCATTTCGTGACAATCACCCACTTGCTGGTATTTAAGTATAGTTTTAGTACATTTAAGTATACTTTATTTTTACCTGGGCATGCGTTAATTTCTTGAAAGGTTGACCTTCAGTTGTTTTGGAGACTCAGAATGGTTTGCTTTTGGTGATCAGACATTGATCACTGGACTAAAATGTGTAGTATAAATTATTACGCTTTTTATATTTTTATTTTAATAATGTATGTAACAAGCTGTTGTAGAGATAAACAGCATATGTAAACTTGTACTCAAATCACCACAAAGGTGGAAGTATTTTAAACAATACAAAACCAGTTATTTCAGCTTATCCATTTATTGGAAGTTCACTTTAAAAAAAACATTTAAATAACATTTATTACAATATTTATTAACCTATAAAAGCATACTGTAGAAACTTAAGGCAGCAGTCTCCTATTATAGGAAATGATAAGCAATCGCAAGTGTTTTTAAATAAAACATCTCTTTAGATATATCCAATGATGTCATTGCAAATGATCGGCTGTCGACTTCCAGTCTTCATTAAAGCACTGAACTGGTAAAAGTCTGATCCAACTTTGTGTAAACTAGTGTGAGACTGGTGAAAGAAGGGTTTGGGAGGCTGAAATCCCACGGGACAAGACATCCGTTTAGAGCACGGCTCTATGGATTTCCCCCTCTCCTCGATTCCCTTTGACATGCCGGTTAGTTTCCTCCTCATGTTAACCAGAAAGTCCTTGGCTATTTTACGTCCAACGTTCGGTTTAAATTCAGCAGAATCTGGGCATTCTGGAAGGTCCATCCAGTTTTTAATAAGGTCCGCAAAACTGTTATCCCCGAGAACCAAAGGTTGTCTGTTACGCCCCCTTGTTAACAAAGACGTGGTCCAGTCCTCCTGCTCGCTGGCCTCAAACGAAGTCCAGCGTTCCAGGCAGGCGTCCGACGTCGATTTGGGTCGGATTCGATTGGTACGGACGCACGCAGACGACGACACGCGTACGTTCCTCGTCCGTCTCAACACTACGCCCTCATCCTGCCATGATGCTTCCGAATACCCAGAATCAAATTCCAGACTTTTCACGCTGCTGGGGGAACCCTGAGGAAGACGGCCAACGGCAGCTTCCTCATCCTCCTCTTCCTCTAACGGGCTGGCCAGGCAACAGGCCGAATCGTAGGTGCTGGCATTGCTGACGTCTGACATTCGCAGGCGGCTGAGGTTTTCTCGCTGTTGGGCCCTCTTTTGGCAGGCCCGAGCTGCGTATGTGCAATGTGATTGATCAGTGGGTTCTCGTATGTGCTTCAGATCCTGAAGAGATCTCATCATGTATCGCATCTGATCCCGAAGACAGTCGCCCGAGTTGCGAACACACAGCTGGAGAAAAACAGAAAACGTAAAGGTTAGGTTAAACTTAATTCTCCTGCATGCATTAAAAGTTGCACACATTGGATTTGTGCATGACTTGATTTCTTCCTAGCTCTTACAAAGGATGCATTTGTGACACAGCCTTTGTGTTGTATCCAGGAAATATAATCACCTTGGAAAGCAATTGGACCAAACAAGTCCTAAGCTGACCCGAGCTGTCCAGTCAGTTTAGACAAAAAGTATACAAACATGTGCATAGTTTAACTCTATACAGACCATCGCACACGGTCAGTGGGAAAGAAGCTAATACACAATCCGTGAGTCACAATCCATACACAATTCTCTCTCATGGGAAAACAGTCAAATATGATGTATGCCGATGCATCCGCACTGATTGTGGGAACAGGAAAATGAGTCGCTTCCTGGCTCCGATTCTGACCAACATCTACCACCTGAAGTTCATGTTTAAGGAATTGTTGTGGTCCAGAGGGGAAATAATTGACTATGTTAGACAATTTGGGCCATAGTTCACCACAAAAAAAATAAATAAAAAAAAACAAAAACAGTAGTAGTACCATGGTATTATCATGTCTAAAATACCATGATAGTACTGTGGTTTGTCAGTTTGTGTACTTCAATACACTTGCACATTGCACATAAAAAAGTGCTACACAAAAACGTGAATTAAATAAAAAACATTTTTATATAAAATATAACCAGAAGACTTTAGAAAATTAGCTTGCATGCATCCTTAAATTTTAAATAAAATCTATGCCCCACGACCTCGACTATAAGTGCATTACTTTTTTTAAGCAGGCAAACATTCCACAGCAATCACATCTCAATCTAAGCATAACCTATTAAATTGAAACCATCTATCCAGAATCCACACCTCAACAACCGAAAAGTCCCTGCCACCCCCCAACCCCACCCTCAAGTGATCTACTTTCCCTTCCAAAGCTGCTGGAATTTCGGAGGAATGCTTTATAAACAGAATCAAAACAATCCATGTGTACTGGCTCTTAACTGGAGGTGGACTGTAGCCCACATACGGGTTTTAGGCAATGCTACGGGACCAGTGAGCGCGCTGTGATGTTATAACAGCTGCGAGAACTTAACCATTTGGCTCTTAGCAGCATGTTAGTGTGTGTGCGTTTGATGATGTAGTGACTGCCAGAGGCCATGAAGAATGCACACTTTTGGGTGGCGGTTAACCTACACTGCTTTATAAACCTTACACGGCCTTTATAAAAGTTCATTTCACAGCACACAATACAGTTTAGGACATGCCTGAAGAAAACAGATTCTCAACATGTACACGTATTAACATTTATGCATTTTGCACGACATTGAAGGTGTTTAATGATAAACTAATAGTATTACTATTATATTATATTATAATTATATTATGTGTACAGATAAACATATATTTAGGATGCTTTAGGTCAGAATAGAAAATCAAGAGCTCACATCTCTTTCCTTACATGTTATTTATTTATTTTTGCCTAAATGCCATTGTTACTAAAACAACTGTTAATTAATATTACAGTTTTTAAAATATTATTACAGATGTGTTTAAACAAATGCACCATTTGTAACAATAACATTATTTATTTACACAGACTGTGTTTACTATGGTAAAGCGAATTGGCCATTTGGTGCTGCCACTATAAACAAAAACTCAAAACAGACCCCATGCTGTCAATCATAATATTATTCTTTTAGTAAAAACAAGTTAGTATAATTTTAAGAGATATATACAATCGTAGTATATAATACAGCGTATATAATATATTATATACAAACTACTGTAGCCTTTATATTATATTATATTATTCAATAGTTTGTAGTTGCATTGTATAATTTGCAATACAATAAGCAATAAGTTATACATTTTTCAACATTATTCTCATTTTCATCTGCAACTGTCTCACCTTTAATAAAAAAGCAAACAAAACACTTACCATGTTTAAGTTTTCGGTTGTTGAGTTACTTCAGTCTTGGTTTATTTTCTGTTTTTCCTATAAAATAGAGATGTTTAGTATAAACGCATGAGCAAACGTATATATTTACTTTATTGATATACTTCATGAGAGCTAATAACTTATGAGGCACTTACCCTATTGCGTTAAAATGTGTAAGATAAATAAAAAAATAATCCAAATGAATAATAAGCGCAGTTTTGGATGTCTCTTCCTTTTCTCCCATGCAGTGCGCGTCTGTAGCGCGTGCCGAGCGTTTTTAAGCGCGCCGTCAGTTTCCTGTCAGCACTCTCAACCAATCAGCGTTGAGCGTCATCCGGCCACCCAATAAGATAGCGAGAACTGAAACAGTTTCTCGAGGTTTATTTTACCTGAGAGCTGTTTACGGTTTTATTAACATGTAAAAATAAAAACTCCCCGCACAAAATATTCTTAAGTAAAATCTTAAGCTTTAAGTAAAAAAAAAATGAAACACGAGTGTAATTACAAAAAGACAAAGAAAAACACTATACAATTTTTATGTTATAAAACACTACAATGAATCTTTCACTATCGTACCGATATTACTTTTATTTATTACAATTAATATCCTTTTATTTTTGTTAAAAATTTAGTTATTTTAAAATGGGTATATTTTTCCCAGATTTTATTAACATTTAATAATAATTTAAACGTATATGACTAATATTTTTGTAATTATTATACAATGTCACGTGAACAACGTGGTTATATTATTAACATTAGCTTCCAGATGAAAAATAAACTCTCGAATTTGTTGACGTCACTTGTGTACTACGCACTGTGTTTCACTGACGCCATCATGTGGTGACGTGTAGCCAGAGCATGCTGTATAAATAAAGCTAAAATTATTGCATGTTTTAAAAAACTCATCTCTCAACAGATTTTATATATTTTTTATATATTTAAAGTATAAATATATACTAGACACAAGGGACATACAGAATGTATCTTATATATCAGTTTTTATTTCCAACCGAATCCTCCTGTATGGTATTTCGATATTAAACCAAAGATTGTAGTCTAAGTTTTATTCAGCTCTTAAAATGTGCCCGACACTTCATTTGATAGAATGAATAAAAACAGCCCTATAATCTACATACAGTGAAAACAAGGCACAGACAATCCACAAAATAAAGAGTTGATACAGCAACTGGAACAAGAAATGTGTGTATGGATATAAATATTTTACATGTTAAGACAGTGTCAAAGTCAAGCTTATAGAATCTCAAGACGTTTCAGTGGGTGAGAGAGTTACACTGTGGTTGGGAGCGAGCGAATCATTTTACATAGCTCGTCATGCAACAATACACAGTTTGAGCCTGGTGCTGACGTTTTACAAAAGTGAAGTTTCATTTGCCTCCTGTGCTCACATTAACTAAACATCGTACCACTGAGTTGAATAAAATAAGGACATCCATACAAGAAGTGACTATTTATAGCCAAGTCCTCACCCACCCAGATTTTTAACCTGTCAAAAACCAATACCAATATTAATAGAAACCCATCAGAATATAATCCTGACTCTAATTTCCACTTCATTTTTCTTTTTGGCAGAAAATAACTCCAAAATTAAATATTTACAAATCGAGAACCGATTTAAAATTAGGTTCAGGAAAGAAGGGTGATGTGCTGGAATTCAGGGATTTCGGGAATTCTGTGAAGTTTCTCTTAAAGTCCTTTATGACATTAAAAACATTGATTCATATAGGTAGGTTGAAGGCAGTCTAGCATTGTGTAGAATCCATGATCGGGTCCACCACGTAGTTTATGCCTTCCTGAGGAATAACCACAACATTAACAAAGTTAACAAAAAAATGTATACATTTATACAAAAATTTAAAACATTAGGGCCATTCCACCGAATCGGTGTCCCCAGGACATTATATGTATAAAAATGCAAGAAAACTAAGTTTAAAATACATTTCATTATTAAGCCAAGTGTCTTGCATGTTAATCTAACACCAAATTTGATGTACACCTTCAAATTAATATAACATTTTTTTGTCTAGAAGCCTAATTTTGGTATTGTTTTAAAGACGACACTAAAGTTTTTCACGGAAGTGTCTGGAGATGAAAATATTTTTTTTAAATAGCAGTTTACATTTATTTGTAATAAATAAAAAATGCAATATAGTATTTTTAATACATAAAATTATCAAAAAAACTGAGGTTTGTGTTGGTTTGCTGCATACTATTGTCACAAATGAATAAATTACAGTTACTGCATTATTGTTACTGCTAAAAGGTTTTGAAATATAATAACTACATTCTTAGACCTTTCCAACAATATATAGTTTGCTGTGACAGATTAACATTTACATGAAAAATATTGAAGTAAACTTTAACGGCTTAAAACATTAATACACAGAACAGCATTGTTCATCCATCCATGCTCTCGATCCTATACTTTACCTTTAAATATAAAGTATTAATTTTATAAAGATATCTTCATTTTTTGGCATTATTGTGTAGGTCTACATCCAATCTTCAAAAATATTTTAGATAATATTTTAGATATTTTAAAAGTATAAATTTGGTAAATAACTAGAATTTGCTCAGTTTTCACATATTTAATGCAGCTATATTTCATGTATTTGCTAAAAACTCAGTCCTGTTACGAAAATGCCTCCATCCTCTATTTAGAAACTATGTTAAAAAATAAACTAGTTACCTGAGATTGACCAATACTCATTTTGAAAAGTAAAATATGTGTGTTATTAGATTTAGTGGTAAAAAATATACTTCAATTTATATTTGTGAGTTATAACATACAAATGGCACCGATTCGAGGTAATGGCCCATGGTTGCTTAAGTTACTTAAAAATACATGAATGTCACTGCATTAAAGGTGCAGTGTGTAACTTTTAGGAGGATCTCTTGACAGAAATGCAATATAATATACATAACTTTTCAGTGAACTATTATCTTTAGTATCTCAATATTGTTTATATCTCTCAACCTTGTCGTCAGGGCCGCTGTCATTAAAAAAGGCCGCAGTCCTTCAGGTTGTTTTTGATGATGACATCTGTGACGGCGTCGAACACAAACTGCACGTTCTTTGTGTCAGTAGCACAGGTGAAGTGGGTGTAAATTTCTTTTGTGTCCTTCTTCTTGTTGAGATCTTCAAACTTGGTCTGAATGTAACTGGCAGCCTCGTCGTATTTGTTGGCTCCTACATAAATATTGCACGGAAATATATTAGATTTATTACGGACTAAATTTTAGTTAGCCAAAGTGAGTCAATTGTTTGGGACTGACCCGGGTATTCAGGGAAGCAGATGGTGAGAGGGCTATGTGTGATCTTCTCTTCAAACAGATCCTTCTTGTTGAGGAACAAGATAATGGAGGTCTCAGTGAACCATTTGTTGTTACAGATGGAGTCAAACAGTTTCATGCTCTCATGCATGCGATTCTGAAACAGACAAATAAGAAAATCTTGCATGGTGAACAACACAAGAGGGCGCTGTAAGCTCACAATTTACTCTTTAGGAAAGATATCACACGTGCTCAGACACCATGGACAAAAACCTGTCTGGCATGCATGAGCACTTTGGTTTAAAACATCGACCACAATGCCACAGTTCCACTTTAAATCCGAAATTGTGGTCAACAGGTGTTTTTTTAATGGTCAGTACCAATATTGATAAAGCAATGAGACTGTTATGAGACAGAAAATTGGTGAAACATTTCTTATGTATAATATTTATAAATGAACCCTTTAAAAGTAATTGAAAAATATTTATAAGACTTCAGATTTGGCACTGCATGGTACAGTTTAAAAAAGACTTTGATGTGTGTGACACAATGTAACATCACATTAAAAAGTGAATTATGATTGGTAATTTTACTGTCTGTCAGAGTTTGGCGTTGTCAGTCTTTTTATTAGACAAAACAATGCAAAAAAAAAAAAAATTCAAAATATTATCCGATACATCTGCATGCAATATATCAATATAACTCCAAGCGAACACATTTCAACCATCTGATCTTCACGAATATTCCTAACACGTGTGTTTTCTGAAGAAAAATAGTCTGGGTGATTATGGACAGGACAAAACTGACACTCACCATCTCCTCATCTTCTGCTAACACCAGGTCATATGCACTTAAAGCCACACAAAAGATTATAGCTGTGACTCCCTCGAAACAATGGATCCATTTCTTCCTTTCTGATCTCTGACCTCCCACATCAAACATCCTAAAGAGAGAGAGGGATATCCGAATTAAAACCACATCGACATGGCCATAACTAGATTTATACATTTTCTTAAATTAAAAGTGCTAGCGCTGTGTGTTCGCTACGGTGTTCAGACTGATCTGACATACGTTACATAAAGCATTCTTTATTAACACAATCATATTTATCATATCGTTGCTTTATCTCCTGTTGATGTGTTTATTACTTTGATGTCATTCTGCAATTTCAGAGCAAATTGTTGCTATGGTGACAGGAAGTTGAAAACCGGTTTGTGGTTTGTTTTCCCACTGTCATTTTGCCTATGTATTACTAATAATGTTGTATAACACAATGATGAGCAAGTGATGTGAAGCAAATGTTAAGATTGAAAGGAGGCTGGTGAATATTCACAATTATTTAGCCGGCAACATTTAGGCTGCGACGGAAAGCTTAGGCACCTGATGACTTCGGCGACATGAAGGCGGCTCTGGGAAATGCATTTGGACAGCTTTCATATGCAGCGTGTTTGAAATATAAACAGGTCGCGCCTTTGTGTTAACCCTTAATCAGTGTTTGGGGACCCCACTGGATTTTTTAAAAGTGTTACCTTCATCTCAGGGGAATGAAACTCTGTGACTTTTACTAAATAATCTATTTAAACATGCACAAAAAAACGGGCTTGATTTAGTTCTTCTATAGGTGTGTACATTTGTTTTACCGTTTATAGTGTTTGGGGTCTGATACACCCCAAACTTTTAAAGAGTGAAATATACATTTTTTTATATGGGAAACTATCAACTATACATTTATGCTGTGTTTTTGTGAAAATTTGGAAGTTTTTTACATATTTACCGCACAATTGCTTAACTAGGCCATTAATTGGCTCATGAAAAATTATTTTTTTAAAGAAATAATCACTTAAATGTTTTTAATCTTACTTAAATTTAAATTGTTTTTGGACATTGCTCTATATGTTACCGTGGGTTCAAACCAGCCGCGTTTGATTAGTCAAATTTACGTGTACCGTGCCTAGTTTTCCGCTTGAACAGTTTGAGTTTACTCGCTTCATTCGCGCGTGAAAGCCTAGTGAAATTGTAGTCATCGAGACATTCACACGGAAATTCGCATCAAGGGAGGGGCTCTTCTAGAGCAAGATCGTGATTGGTTAATGTGGCGAGTTTTTCCACCAAAGTTCAACTTTTTCAACTCGCCCGTTTGCCGCGGCCAAGCTAGACGCACGAATGAGCAAAAGCGCGCCTACCGCCCAACGCTAAACGCCTCATTCGTGCCGCGAGACCTCCAGATGCACGTCAACACGTTTTCACATTGACTTATCATTGAAATCACTCCCGCTTGACGCCTCTACCGCGGCTGGTGTGAACGCAGCATGAGGGATAGAATAGTGACATCTGGTTTGTGGAAAAACTTAAGAAATTATAATTAAAGAAAGAAAGTGCAATGACCACATATATCCAATAGAGGTCCATAGGATCAACGTTATTTAAGTAACACCACGCTGATCTTTATTTTTCCAGTGGAAACGCAACGCATCCGTCACAAAATAAGCTCAAAACATCCAATGTTTCTCTCACAAACATATTCACTGCAGAAAATGACTTTCATACTTATGTTTTTATCTTGGTTTCAGTACAAATATCTAAAAATTCTTACATCAAAATGAATTTTCTTCATGAGCAAAATGCAACCCATCCTCATGCCCGTGGCGTCAATATTTGACGCACTTGACCATGCGTCAATATGTTACGCGGAGGGTATACCTTTCGCGTCATTTTTTGACGAACTGGGGACTTCAATACTATTACGTCCGTTGCATTCTCTTTCCTATTTTCTTACCATTTTCGCGTCGGTTTAGGGTTAGATTTACATAATGACATCCCTACCCAAACCTAACTCTAACCCCAACGCCAGGTGACAACTGTGTCTAACCCCAACGCCAGGTGACAACTGTTTAAACTGTTTAATTTCGCGTACACTGTTTAATATGCGTAATCTAACCCTAAACCGACGCGAAAATGGTAAGAAAATAGGAAAGAGAATGCAACGGACGTAATAGTATTGAAGTCCCCAGTTCGTCAAAAAATGACGCGAAAGGTATACCCTCCGCGTAACATATTGACGCATGGTCAAGTGCGTCAAATATTGACGCCATGGGCATGAGGATGTGTAGGCAAAATGATGTTTAGTTTTTAGACAAAAAATATCAAATCAAAGTATATTTGTGCTTAAAACAAGCAAAAAAATTAACTTCGTTAGACTTCAATGCAGCCTGCCCATCAAAACAAAGCATTTCTCAAGCCAGCCGTAAATTAGCCTATTACTTATTGCTTTTGATGTTTTTAAGTCCAAATCGCACAAACCTCATAAGTAGACCCTTAAACAACAGTATAAAACAATAAAAACACCTGATTCCCCGCACCTTTAACAAATCACCCGGACACAGCTTTAATTATAGTTCCTTCCTTCAACCTGAGACGATAGATGTGTTATTTATAGTTCATAGATTTTTCTCATTGATTCGCCCATGATGAATATTCAAAGGCTCTTATAGACAAAGCACAAAACGTCTCTCACTTGAAGTGCAGATCTTTAAAAGTGAAATGCGTCTCCACAATCCCAGTCGTCTTTACTCTTGTCCTCAGAACATCCTGCTGGGTGGGAACGTAGTCGGGGCGTGCTATCCGGTCCATATCATTCAGATAACTACAAAAACACAAACACACAGAATTAGATATCACATAATGCATCAAATAAAGCAGTTTAGTCGTTCAAATTAATACAATTTTGACCAGAAAATAGTGTGAACAAGCTGTGTGTATTTATTTATCTCCTGCTGGTTTGTGTTTATCATACTGTCTTTGCTGATTTGTGTGATTTGTCCCCTGGTAAGGTTGCTTTGACTCATGTTTGCAATGAAAAACAAATGCAGGACATTTACATTACATATACATTTTATTTATACAATGTTACATTTTCAGTATTTATATGTATCGACTTGTTTGTCTATACAAGATCAGACTAAATGCTAAAATGTATTATATTGTTTATTAATTTATAATTGTATTTCACTAACCCGATGCAGTAATCGTTTTGTTTATCATGCGGCTTTACATTTTGTGTATGGTGCAGATTCACATACTCATCATTGTATATTATATGAATCTTTTGCATGATCGTCTTTACATTTTAGGAGGAATGTTTATATGCATACATTTATTGCTAAGGCACTTTTAAACAAATTACCTCTTTTAACTCTGTACACAAATTCGCACATACTACTCGCCTCGCCTACTGCTTTTTGCGATAGTTTTATATTTATCTGTTTCTTGGAAAATGTATTTGTGCCAACTCAAAAATTAATGTCCAGACAGCGGTAATCAGATCTACTTAGAATAACAATAAAGAAAAACTTTAAATGTTGGACACATTACTGTAATGGGATGTTTGGGTGGGGGGTGCATGGAGGGTGGTCAATGCTAAAAATACTAATGATACTAAATAATAATAGTTTCTTTATGCAATTATAATTTAAGCAATTGCATTCGATTTTTATACATCATATATAGCCATAAGCATGGAGCAACTTGAATTATGCAGAAATGTTGCCATGTTGACGTTATGAATCAAATCTTCACCTCTGTTCCCTGTGGCATTCATGCATATAAATTATCTCAGATATTACTAATAAAAAAACTTCAACACAATAAATACTTTTTTTTTCAGTACAAATTGATTCAGTGGAACAATCTGCTATATCTGCTGCCATAAGAAAAGTTACATAGGTCCATAACCACCTTAAAGACCCGCTAAAGTGATCTATTTGATGTGTTGATATAATTTCCACTAAAACAGAAGGTTGGGATGGACATAATGAATTGCTCCTCCCCTTCTTCTTAAATGGCCAATAGGGTGATTCTCGCGAAATAGACTTATGAGGTGACATGAAACATTTTGATAAAAAATATAAGAAGCATACAGTAACAAACATCTCTTCATGTACTATTTTGCACATGATTTCACATGACATCATACAAACCAATATTGTTGTTTTTTCTACATTTAAGGGGAACATTTTCATTACCGCAATGTGTCCATGACTGGATTTGGGTTCTTTGACATGGAAATATTTATAATTAAAAAATCTAAAAAATAAAAAGCTTTAGTGCATGTTATACTATAAACATATACAGTAAAGAAACATGTTTGGTGATCATTGGTAAATGTAGAGACAATAATAAGGAATATAAATGTTTTCTCATCCTCCACAACAATTTTCAAACATTGTTTAAGCCCTCAAGGAACTAATATTTTCCAAAAACAAATTGTTGGAAGGGACATAATTGACTGTGACACTCAAGATGGCTACCAGGTAAGCAGTGCTTATTTTTTCTCCAGATAAAAATTTAAATTTTGTTTGTCATAGTACCTACACAACTTTTGAGTTCTCATTACCGAAACATGAGTTTGTAAATGCATATATTTAATGTAATATCATGTTGTGGTAATGATAATTTTTGATAATGATAATCTAAAAAATGTAAATAATTCTATAGGAAATATTTTCAAATCCTCTAAAAATAATGGTTATAGTAAGTTCAGACCTTAATTCTATATGTGCAAAAAAAGGCTTTTTAAAAAATCTGATCCTGGACACTTTCTATGTCTGGATTTTGTGAGAATCACCCAATAGTGTTTAGTTCACAGCCTGGAATCTGATGAGAAGCAGAAGTTTATAATGATGCCATAAAAATCATTGCTTACATATCTGTATATCTAAATGTGAATTTTGTTCATGTTTTGGTGAACACTAGTTTACAGATATCCTTAAGGCAAAAATATTCTTAAAAACCAAAAAACTTTTTTGATTTCATGGGGACTTTAAATTTCTTGTTGAAATGACGTCTGGTTCTCAGATCATGAATGAATACTGAACAATCTGACTAATCCATGATTTCAGTTACTTATAATTACATTCAGAAATAAGAAACAAAAACCAGTGACTCAGTATCTCAGTTTCACTGCATTATTCCCTTCACGGACTAAGAGCTCATTTCCCCCTCAGCGCTGGATTTAAATGGACGACTCTTCGAAAGGTTTCAGGAAGAACATCATGTGATGGGTACAAGGCCATTGGCTGTTCAGCTGTATAGCCTGAGGTTTAAGAAGGACCACATCTGCTATAAATACTGCAATATACTCTGATAGCAGACGTATCAAGAAAAAAAAGATCAACCTTCTTTAATCTCCTCCATAAGACGTACAAGACTGAAAGCGAATGTTATTGCTGAAGTGCTCTGTAGACAGCAGCTCTCATGTAAGATGCCGTATAGATCATGAGACAAAATAATGTTTATTTTGGTGAAAGTATAAAACATCAGAAAGCTGCATCACTGAGTCATTGTGTGTATGTGTGTGTGTGTGTGTGTGTGTGTGTGTGTTGTGACCTTGTTAAGATCCCACTAACAACAACAGATGGGTTTGCTATTGTGATCCCTGCTTGAACTTGGCTCTTTTCACATATCTGCACACTAAAATGTGTTGAAATTCCCTGTATCCAAAGGGAAGTTAGTCATTTGTATATTGAAGAAATTTCCTACATGCATAAATATACTGTAGCATGCTTAACTATTTACTATAGTTAACTGTAGTAAAAATCTTAAATGCTATATAATAAATAGTAAATCATCCTAGTGCTGAAAATGTACGGTCTTGTTATTTTTGCGACGGACCTAGAAATGCATATGCAACAAGGAGTTTCCCTTTCAGACGCAAAACGTATGGGAGGAGATTATTTAAATGATTCATGCAACGTGATTTACTACCGTTTGTGGTTGCGATATTACTGGTATTTGCGCTCAAAATAGGAGGCTTGGCAGAGACAATACAAGGCAGAGGATTTTTTCCACATGTAAGAGTTTATTTGTAATGCCAGAAAAACTATTTTTGCCAAGCCACGCTTGGAGGAGAAGTAACACTACCAGGATTTTAAAAACTTCAAAACCTTTTTTTTTCCTCTGGTTCTTTTCAGTGTACCTTGGCTTCATTAGCTGGGATTTCACACATTTTCATCTGCGATGTCCGTGGTGCTGAACTCAAGATCAGCTTTGCGTATTTGCGACCCTGAACTAATTTGCGCTGCTCTTAGTAGATTGCGTTGGTCATTATGGAAATCAGCTGTTGTGCCCGTGTTATTTAATTTGTGCCTTAAATAACCCACAGACATTACCACTTCTACATTTTTGGAATAGGAATGCATCACCTGTCTTGATTTTAATATTGACCTGTGGTTTGTGTGGAAAACGAAAAAAAAAAAAAAACATATGTTAGGGGCCATTTCCATGTATGCAGAAGAGGCATGTCTTGTTCAGTTTGATACCCATTATAAATTATCTCGTCAATTAAGAGAAAACATTTGCATGGAAAAAACATGTTCCTGATGAGTTTTTATGGTTATCTGTAATGCCGCGATTGTCCACTAGATGGCACTTACCCAAATTATAAAAACTGAAGGAAAATTTATTTACTAATTTTACACTCCGTTTATGTTTTGATAATCGTTCTGAATCTGATCCCTAACAAAATTCCTTCATAAAAATGCAATTATTTCAGCTTTTTGCTAAAAAAATACCCATATTTAAGAGTTTATAAGCAGAGAAAAAATATAGATAGGATGAAACGTTTTTTTTTCCGCGCTATATAAATACATTTGAATTGAACGGAATATTTACTAATGTTCATCAATTTACTATAGTAATATACATAATACTATAGTATACATTTACAGAGTGTAGTAATTAATAGCATATGTACTACAATACACTACAGGTTACTATGATAAATACTATACACTACAGTATGCATGTTCTACAGTTATTTTTCATATGGGGTGATATTACAAAATGAATATCAGTGAGTAAGAGCATGTGCATACATTAATACATGTCCCCATGGAAACCTGTGTGTGTGTGTGTGTGTGTGTGTGTGTGTGTGTGTGTGTGTGTACACTTACTAGGCAGCAGAGTCATTGAGCTGATACTCTCTGGAGCGAGCGAAACAGCCCTGCACTCCTCCATCAGCCCATAGCCTGTGGATCACATTGGCCAGATCATCTGTCAAGATCCCCTGCTCTTCTGCTGTTGCAGACAACGCAAATAGCTGCCGAGCATCATCCTGCACAAACACACACACATGCATGCACATGCATTCACACACATACACAAGATATGCTGAGATATAGGGTGCTAGTTCACTGGAGGATAGCTGAGAGACAAAGTAACACATATATTTCACCCGACACAAAAGTGTTGTGCCAGTACTGCGGTTCAGCGATGCTTTTAATACCTCAATGTTTTTTTATTTAAAATACCATCCCATGCTATTTTACTTGTATTGTATGACAAAGAAATGACTTTCAAGCAGTCTAAAATACTTCCAATTGTGGAAATGCCACACATGCGCATCACTGATATCAGTGCATTGAAATGCATCCAACATATATCCAATACACATGACATTCTTAACTCAAAAGATTACTCGATCAGCATTAAACTAATGTATGCAAATCATATCAAATAAATATCGGTGTGCAGTTCACTGACAAAATTCCAGCATGATCTCTATTTGTCCAGGTGTGCAGGATTCTCACCACTCTTCCAGGATCTCCGTACTCTATCTTGAGGTTACTCATGGCTTTAATAATGGCCATTATTGACTGGATGGTGTTGCTGTAGACCACGGCTCTATATTGCTTGCATTCATCTTCTGAGTAGCCATCTTCATGAATGATTCTGAACGGAGAGTTCAACACACAGATTAAAAGATAAAGGGCTGTCAAACGATTAATCACGATTAATCGCATACAAGATAAAAGTTTATGTTTGCATAAACAAGTATTATATTTTTATATATTTTATATTATATATAAATTATACATAAATTAAAATTAAAAACACACACATATATTATGCAAACACACATTTTTATTTTGCATGCGATTAATCGTGATTAATCGTTTGACAGCACTAAAAATATAACAAAAATAATTATAAACAAACATTCTGCTTTGTAAACAGCTCAGCACAAATACATGCATAAATAATCTAACATGTTAAGAGATAAATGTTGTGTATTAATAATGAAGAGGAGGAAGAGGAGAGTTAGTGAAGCGGGGTAACACCACTGGGTCTGTGCAGAAGATCACGCTGTACAGAAATGTGACTTGTCATCACAAAAATCGAAGTCAGAATAGAATATGAGTTTCTGTAAAATCCTATTTCATTGTTATTCGTGCTGTTATAAACATGTATATAAACATATAGCAGATGAATGTCATGTGTATGATCTCTTCATCTGCAAAGAGCTGATTCTCATAAAGAGACATTTTGTCTGGTTTTATCTACCTGATCAAATGTTTGATTTAATCAATCGATATGAAAAAACAAAACTCTTTTGATGTTGCAAAAACTCGTGAGGTATCTACATAGGGTGCATTTTAATTTTGCCGCTTGGCAAGAAACATTGTTCCCAAATTCAAAGACGCAAAGAGAAGCAATCCCAGACTCAGCAATAACACATAAATATACAGATGGTAGGCGAACGATTTTTTCGACTTACTTCATCTGTTTCACAATGGTGCTTTTTCCTGATTCACCTGCACCTGCAAAGCAAAAAGAAAAAGTGTGATTCATAATGCAGAGCAAGCTGTCGAATAAATAAAAGCTCTCTGGATGCACATAGAAAAATACTTTATATCTGGTCCTAGATGCTGATGGGTCAATATAGTCATGCTTAAGTAGACACGGTTGTTTTAATGAGAATTTGTGTCATTAACGTTTAAATTATGCAAAAACCAAAACAACAGGGCTAAGGCCCTTCAGTTGTAACTATAATCATTAATGATCCCATTATAAATATAATGCATATCATTTTACGGTCCGAACTCTCTCGCTGGCCAAAAACAAGCTGAAATATTTGATTTGTGATATAACCTAAAGCTTTGGCATTCACACCCCGCACAGATTTTTAGGCTAATGCCCCTCATTGAAGCTTTACCAAAACATCTGCTGAAAAAGTAAGCCATGTGAAAACCTGATGTGCCGATATGTGTGGATATCAGGCAAATCTGAAAACGAAAACTGCCTGTGTGCTTTGCTCATTACAGTATGCGGTAATAACCATGTCTGTCGTAGTCTAAAAACAGCTTTCCTTGTTTCTAAAAACGCTGAGAAGAAGAATTTAGACCTCCTAACCAGCTCTGCGAGGTGGACGTAGTCATTAAATTATTTTTAGTGGACAGAAATGATAAATCATCTGGGTTGCGCTCAAGAGAGAAGAACATAAGAGATCTTTAATGGCTTTCAGTGCAGTATATCGGTCATCACATCAATTTGTCACATCATTTGTACTGTAAGATAGCAATTTTTTAGATGACAAACATTAAAACTTTGAAAGCCAATCAAAATCCTTTCGAATTCAATGGGCTTACAGATTTATAATGTAAGATTGCAGCATGCAAGCTTAGAACAAGCATAACATTATTGTCCATTGTTGTGAACACGGATAGTTATCATTACAGTTATTGTTCTTGGCATAGACTGTAAAAAAAAATGGACGACTTCATTTCCAATGCAGAAAAATGATGCCAAAATCTCCCAAAAATGCCTGCTTATGCATTTGGAGTCAAGTCTGTACAACAGTGATCGTGAGGTGGAGCCGCTGTATCAAGGTCCCGCCCACATTCCTGTTTGACTCAATCACAGACATACAAATTTTGTCGCCACACTCCTTCTGAATAGCATCTTTTCTATTTTTTTAAGCTATGTTTTTGGGGCTTTTGTGCCTTTATTTAGAGAAGAAAGGTTCGGGAATCGAACTTGGGCCGCCATGACCACAGGCTATCGACACAGACAAAATATAATGTTATAATTAACTGAATTTATGTTTATAAATGGTGTTTGTTCATTTATTTTCAACCTTTTAAAAATAAACAAATTAAATAAATGTAATAAATATAACAAATAAAACCACCAAAACCTAAATATGAAAAATGTGACAAACAGTAAGAAAGTAAACTTTACCGTTGCATGTATATGTAAATGACTCGTAGATGTAAATCTTCACAACAGTAGTAGTCTCTGACACATGGTATATAGCCTACATTCATTTCTGAAATCGCTTACTTAATTTCATTCACTTCTTTCCCATATAGTGGACTTATAGGGAATAGTGAAGGAGGACCAAGAAAACTATGATACAATGATAGAAATATTTTAGCTTAAAACTAAATGACACAACAAAGAGGAAAAAACTAACAAATGCAAATCAAAAATGCAAAATATGTCTAAAAATGCATCCTCCTTCAATTTAATTATAAATGTTTTTTTTGTGAATGGTGTAAACTGCTCTCAAGCTTTATATTTGGATTAATTATTGACTTTTATTGTTACCTGTACTACAATATTATGACTGTACTGTGTATTGTCCATTGCACTTTGTACAACGAAAAAATCTGCCTTAGGAAACAAATATTAGCATTGACCTCTCATTACAGTAACTCGGCAGATGAGACACAGATCATGTCGTCCCCACAGATATTAATACTCACTAATGGCTTAATGAGAAAGTGGCAATAACTGATTCTTAAGAGACTCCAAGAAAAACAATTCAATTGTTTGTGCACAAACCACGACACACCACAGAGGGCAAAACCGTGTAATTGGAGACAAAGAGAGTGTTTTAATGCACACTGGACCTATTAACAAACACTAAATGTTTTCAAGCTTATTCATTTGGTGCAGGGCATATGAACAGATATGATAAACAGAGACTTGTAATGAACAAATAACATCTAATTAAAACTTCAGACAGATTAAAAACTTGAAGAGTTACATTAACTTTTCATTAACTACTAAGCAACTTCACTACATTATATAATTTTATATGTTTTGTTGAATTCAAATTCGAATGGTGCGTTAACACCAGATGCGAATGAAGTGTAAAGCACGAGTGATTTCCATGTAAAGTCAATGCATAGACGTGATAGACATCCTGCGGCGCGAATGCCGCGATTTGCACGCAGTGAGCATTTCGTGCGTCATTTGCGAGTGAAATTAGTGATCAAATTTGCGCCACAGGATGTCTATCGCATCTTTGCATTGACTTAGCATGTAAATCACTCATGCTTAAGGCTGCAAAGTCACGAATTACGCGGCCGAATGACGTGCATTTCGAACTCTTTTTGTAATGATGTATGACAAATACGGAGTTGTTATGCTCCCTGAACTGTGCTTTCACCCTCCACTTCCGTCATACTTCACTGCAAAAAGTGTGCACACTACGATACATATACATATACATATACATATACATATACATATACATATACATATACATATACATATACATATATATATATATATATATATATATATATATATATATATAAGTTAACAGATGGGTGTTAGCATTGCCCCACAACCTCGACACAACTACTTCCTGTTTCCGTTACCAGAAAAATTAGACAAACCTTCAGGTTATGATTTAGCTGCTACAAAGGCAAAGTGTGTGTGTTTGTGTGTGTGTGTGTGTGTGTGTGTGTGTACCTGGTAATTATCACGTCGTGGGGACCAATTGTCCCCACAAAGATAGGAATACCAGTGTTTTTGTGACCTTGTGGGGACATTTTGATGTCCCCATGAGGAAACAAGCTTATAAATCAAACAGAATGATGTTTATTGAAAATGTGAAGTAGCTGAATGGTTTCTGTGATGGCTGGGGTTAGGGAATGGGGTAGGTAAGGGGAATAGAATATACAGTTTGTACAGTATAAAATGCATTACGTCTATGGAATGTCCCCACAAAACATGGAAACCAGAATGTGTGTGTGTGTGTGTGTGTGTGTGTGTGTGTGTGTGTGTGTGTGTGTGTGTGTGTGTGTGTGTGTGTGTGTGTGTGTGTGTGTGTGTGTGTGTGTGTGTGTGTGTGTGTGTGTGTGTGTGTCATTTTTAATAACAAGAACAATCTAAAGGTCAGCATCTCCGCTCTGGTTCCTTTTACAAAACATACGTCTTTTGAGCGCTGATGACAAAAAACCTCAGCATCTCCAGTCTCATAATTCATTGTAATGTCTCTGATGCAGATTCATACAGACAGACAGCAACATCCCGCTTATCTTGTTACTGTCAGAAACACTGACATGAAGCTCTGCACGAGACAGGAAACCTGGACTGCCTGGAAGAAGAGACAGTAATTTGTGATTTTCTTGGGAAATAAATGATGATAATAACTCAAATCCAGATGCTACACAACCTGTAACTTCACATTTTAAACTTGAACTCGCTTTTATTTTCCACTCGTGTTTGCTCAATTGGTAGAGCATTATATTAGCAGCGCAAAGGTTGTTAGTTCGATTTCTAGGGAACAGACATACTGATGATTGTGCCTCGAATGCACTGTAAGTCACTGCTGTTATGATAAAATCCGTAAATGATCAATAAGACCCAGGTCGTATACTCAAATATTTTGTGAGTTTTAAATATTATTTAAAGGGACATTCCACTTTTTTGATTTGTACCTTTTTTGGAATCCATTCAGCCGATCTTCGGGTCTGGCGCTAGCACTTTTAGCATAGCTTAGCATAATCCATTGAATCCGATTAGTCCATTCGCATCGCAATAAAAATAACCAAAGAGTTTCAATATTTTTCCTATTTAAAACTTGACTCTTCTGTAGTTACATCGTGTACTAAGACTGACAGAAAATTAAAAGTTGTGATTTTCTAAGCAGATATGGCTAAGAACTATACTCTCAAACTGGCGTAATAATCACGGACTTTGCTGCCGTAACATGGCTGCAGCAGGCGTAGTGATATTACTCACTGCCCGAAAATGGTTCCCTGCTATTGAAAGTAACCAAGGGGACTATTCTCGGACAGTGCGTAATATCACTCCCTTTAAAGGATTAATCCACTTTCCCAAAAAAAAATTCCCAATAATTTACTTACCCCAATTTCATCCAAGATTCAGTCGAGGCAAAATATCTTTATCGGACCTCAACAGTTTACAGTTACAATGCAGCTTCAAAAGGCTCTGAAACGATCACAACCGAGGCATAAGGGTCTTATCTATCGAAACAATCGTCATTTTCGGTAAAAAATGAAAATATGTACTTTTAAACCACAACTTCTCGTCTTGCACTAGCCGTGTGACTTGCCAGCGCGACCTTATGCATTATGTAATCACGTCGAAAGGTTACACGTTACATATGTGAAGCGTACACTTGCAGACCATTTTAAACAATAAACACAAAGACATTAATTGAAAAACAACATTGGAACCGTCCTCTTTCTCGACACTTGTAAACATTGGAGCATACGCATTTCACACCATTCAACGTGATTAAGTATTGTAATACGTAAGGTTGCACTGGCGCATCACACAGCTAGTGCAAGATGAGAAGTTGTGGTTAAAAACTGCTTCCAGATGGAGCGGCATTTACTACACATAGCCGTATTTCACAAAGAAGCTAGGCAAAATCACGTTCATAATCGAAGACGATATTCCACGATTATGAATGCGATTATGAATTTTGCCTAGCTTTCGGTGAAATACGGCTCTGTGTAGTAAATGGTGCTCCATCTGAAAGCAGGTGATAGCAGTTTACTACTTATCACCGAACCGGCTTTACTGATGAGACACGCATGAGAATCGACAACGTTTTTTTTCAAAAGATTTTTTTTGGCAAAAGATTACGATCATTTTGCTAGATTAGACCCTTATGCCTCAGTTGGGATCGTTTAGAGCCCTTTGAAGCTGCATTGAAACTGTAAACTGTTGAGGTCCACTAAAGTATGGAGAAAAATCCTGGAATGTTTTCCTCAAAAAAAAAAAAAAAAAAAAAAACTATCTCTGCTCGTCTGAACAAAGAAAGACATAAATATCTTGGATGAAATGGGGGGTGAGTAAATTATCAGAATGAAAATATGAAAGTGTGATGACAGTATTTCCTTTTTGCAAACAAAGAGCATCAAATGAGATCATACACAAAATATTCAATATTGTTAAATGATACAATATTGAATATTTAGTTTATGATCTCATCTGGTGCTCTTTCGTTGCAATACGGAAATACTGTCATCATTACATCATCCAGTGCCAAACTGTTTGACTACTATCATCTTGAATCATATTTGGCACGAGTATTCAATTCACAATAAAACTTTGGATGATGTATCTTTCATCTGAGATATGAATGCAATAATGTTGATGATGTAGCAGCACGAAGTGTCAAAATCCATTCATGTTTGAGTTCAAAGAACAAAGCAAAGGCCGTAATGAAACATGACCAGCGATAGATACCATCCAGCATTCAACACAATCTGAAAATGACCATGTCAAGAGACCCGTCTTGTCATTTAACCCACTATTGAATCCTGCCACCGGGTAGCGTGTGTGCAGTGAATCCTGATGTGGAATAAATAAAAGAACGGTGGGGAAAGTGGGTCAGGAAAGCCGGAGACGCTTAGCGGTATTGCATGGTGCAATGCGGTGGAGCGCGAACACGGTGACTCTCAATTCACGCGCGCCCCTACGATCCAGTCTGATGAGAGTTCGTATGATGCCGAGATACAGCGGCGTGAAGATGTAATGCTCAAATCACAGCGGATTGATTTCATTTACACAGATGTCAGACTTAATCTGATGTTTAAGGCAAACAGATGGCACCTGATAAGACACTGCTCCTGTTGCAAAATCAAGCATGTCATATTGAAATTGTACGGGTGAGCAAATAAAGAGTAAATAAACGGAGGACTTAATCCAAACTGAAGCATGTGCTTACAGTGGATTAGGCTTTTATCCAATAACACTGCAACGTAAAAAAAAACCACTACTTCATGTACTGTGAATGATTCTTTAGTGCACAAATCATTATAGACCAATGAGACTGTAGTTAGTGTTACTATATTAGTAACAGTAGCTGTTTTATTCATAAGGTTGCATACTGACATCGCTAGTGACGTGAGCCTTTCTAAACATCCTCGTTGTGCTCGCTCTTGCAGAAAGAACCTAAAAACATCAGCACACTATCGCACGTCTCAGGGGGGATCAGGCTGAAACCCACAATCTGATCTCTCATGTTCCTCTGAGCTCGGCTTAATCCACAGTGCCATCAAAAATGTGTGACACTATGTTGCTATCTTACTGTACACGCCAGTGTGAGAGCGTTTTAACAGGTTTTCTACTGTCCCACTACATACTTTTTTCATCTCCATGCCTCCCGTAACTTTGTCTGACGCACCCACCGCTAGCCTAGCTTAGCACAAACAAAGACTGGAAATAAATGGCTCCAGTTAGCATACTGCTCCGTGCTCCCAATAAGTGACAAAATTACGCTAACATTTCCCTATTTATATGTTGTGATCAGAGGCTTCATTGATTAGGCTCGTATCGCTTTGAGATGCAATGTGGCATCTTTAACGTGTCAATTAAGTGCACAGGGCCATAGCCGGCATCTTAAAAGTAAGGGGGACAAGGACATGTATATGTAAATAGTAAAGCAAAATAAAGTAAATTGTGACTTATTAGACCCATCAAATTTTCGATACAGTGGTCTACCAGTATTTTTTTCTTTAATTCAAGGTTAATTTGTTATGCAAATAAACTGTGAAAATGTGTGAAATGTTTCCGAATACAGTTTGGTTTGACTGTACACTCACCTAAAGGATTATTAGGAACACCTGTTCAATTTCTCATAAATGCAATGATCTAATCAACCAATCACATGGCAGTTGCTTCAATGCATTTAGGTGTGTGGTCCTGGTTAAGACAATCTCCTGAACTCCAAATTGAATGTCAGAATGGGAAAGAAAGGTGATTTAAGCAATTTTGAGCGTGGCATGGTTGTTGCTGCCAGATGGGCCAGTCTGAGTATTTCACAATCTGCTCAGTTACTGGGATTTTCACGCACACCCATTTCTAGGGTTTACAAAGAATGGTGTGAAAAGAGAAAAACATCCAGTATGCGGCAGTCCTGTGAGCGAAAATGCCTTGTTGATGCTAGAGGTCAGAGGAGAATGGGCCGACTGATTCAAGCTGATAGAAGAGCAACTTTGACTGAAATAACCACTCGTTACAACCGAGGTATGCAACAAAGCATTTGTGAAGCCACAACACACACAACCTTGAGGCGGATGGACTACAACAGCAGAAGACCCCACCGGGTCCCACTCATTTCCACTACAAATAGGAAAAAGAGGCTACATATGCATAAGCTCACTAAAATTGGACAGTTGAAGACTGGAAAAATGTTGCCTGGTCTGATGAGTCTTGATTTCTATTGAGACATTCAGATGGTAGAGTCAGAATTTGGCGTAAACAGAATGAGAACATGGATCCATCATGCCTTGTTACCACTGTGCAGGCTGCTGGTGGTGTTGTAATGGTGTGGGGGGATATTTTCTTGGCACACTTTAGGCTCCTTAGTGCCAATTGGGCATCGCTTAAATGCCATGGCCTACCTGAGCATTGTTTCTGACCATGTCCATCCCTTTATGACCACCATGTACCCTACTTCCAGCAGGATAATGCACCATGTCACAAAGCTCGAATCATTTCAAAATGGTTTCTTGAACATGACTATGAGTTTACTGTACTAAAATGGCCCCCACAGTCACCAGATCTCAACCCAATAGAGCATCTTTGGGATGTGGTGGAACGGGAGCTTCGTGCCCTGGATGTGCATCCCACAAATCTCCATCAACTGCAAGATGCTATCATATCAATATGGGCCAACATTTCTAAAGAACTCTTTTAGCACTTTGTTGAATCAATGCCACATAGAATTAAAGCAGTTCTGAAGGCGAAAGGGGGTCAAACACAGTATTAGTGTTCCTAATAATCCTTAAGGTGAGTGTATTTTTTTTAAAATATGATGTAATACAAAACAAATAATAAGAAATTGTGAGCAATTATCCAAATAATTATAACAAGCATACAAATAAATTTTCTCCACTGCTTGCATTCGACAGACTGCGTTTACGAGAATAATTATGCATATATTTGCATAAATATGTGTGTTTAAGCGCAAGATAACATGAAATTAGCGTTTGCGCGCTGTCATGTCCCACGTGTCCCTCGTTTGATCTACTCTCATGACAATGCGTCATAAAAACGATTATGTTCAACAGCCCAAATAAATACTAGTCTACTTAAAATCTATCTTAAAACTATTAAAAAAAACATAAAAGCATGTGCTAAACTAACAAACATCAACGTTTATCCATAACTTAAGAGGAACACCATTGAACACCAGTAGAAAATAACATAAGATTTGTTTAGTTGTTTTTATCATGAAGTGACTTGTATTCTTAAGACAAGTGAAAAATCTTGTTCATGCAAATGCGACCGTGTGTTTAATAATGAAAGACCTCCAAAGCATTGCAGTGATTCAGTATGCAATAAACCACAAATGGAAAGGTTTAAGTTTAATAATAAACATGGTTTAATCGAATGTGAAACCGCAATGATCTTCCTGTTTTTGCCAACAGGAAGCAAATGCAAAGCAATGTGCCAGCAGCACGTGTGTGTCATCTGCACACTTCATCATGCTTTCTCTACCCGGCTATTAATGTGAATCTCTTCTCGCCTACAACAACAAATTAATGCTGCGTCTCCATTTCAGACAAACAATTTCAACCAATTCACACATGACTTATCAAAGCTGACTGTTCACGTGCCGGCACTGAGAGAGGAAATCTCTCAAACTGAACTCGCTGTTTGTCTCCTGCTTTTCTCTCAATGCACCACAAGATGAAATATTTCCACCGCAGGTATTTTTTCTTGCTCTGCAGTTGCACAAAAGACGTTTGTTTCCATCTTAGGTTTGTACTCGCATGCACCACAAGCATGACACACACACACACACACGTGTATGCGTGTGTAACGTTAGATGTCAATCAGTGTTGCTTACAATACTATGACATAACCATCTAAGTTACAACCCACATCTCCAACCCGAGGAAAGGAAATTAATGTAAACAAGCCAGCATCTCTACTCGGTTCAAAAACTGAGGCAATGAAAAGAGCTATACAAATAAAAAATCATCTGAAACATAACCATAACATCCAGTGTTTAGATCTGAAGTGTTGCTATTATAAACGTGACTGCACGTAATGGCGCATAGGCCTACTCACAGATGCTATCAGAGTAACACTCGTCTAAAGCAATTAACCCTGTGAAGCTGGGATTTATACTGAACAATCTTAGCTGTTTAAAATTAAAATGCATGTTTTATAATATTTATTTATGTTTTAAATATTTAGAATATGATTTTTCTTACATTCCACTTTCATATTAATATTTCATATTTTTTATCTTAATATTCTTAAAAATCAAAGTTGTGTTCTTAAAAAGGAATTTGCATTATGCTGCTTTTTTATTGTCATATCTAATCAGTGACATAAAATGGTCTTTAAAAGACAATACTTTCGACTATCGCTATTTCTGGGGCAATTAACCGACCTATGAAAAGTAGCAACCGTGCAGGCCTAGTCATTGTTTACCTTGGGGTTTGTACCTTTTGCATATATTTGCAACTATGAACTAATACACACTAATGCTACGTACACACCAAACGCGGGGCATCACGTTACTCGCTCTAGATTACTTGCAGGATTTAACTTTGTGTCATGCGAATTTTCCGCTCAAGTTGAATATTTTCAACTTGGGCGAAGACGCGTTCGCGCCAAAAATATTGCCGTGGGGCGATTCAAATGACGCGTCTGATCGTCTTTGCATTGACTTTGTATGTAATCTACTCGCACAAATCGTTGAACTCACGTCTGGTGTGAACCCACAGTTGCACGCCAAAGGAAATGTAAAACCATAAATCGGACGATAGTTGCTCTTTAATATAAAAAAAGAGAATCTAAGAATCTCTCTATACAAACAAGCTAAGAAATTACTAAAATACGGATCTGGCAGAAACAGATGTGTGAAACCAATGCGTGTCATCAAGTGCTCATCAGACCTGTTAAAACCACAACTCAAATATCAGACATCCAGGGTTTGGTCTGATTTCAGATAATAATAACTGGAAAAATGTGATGATAAGTTTACCAAGAGTGCCACGTAGAAAGTCTGGCTGTGACTGGGACCTCACAGTCATTTACCCATGTCTCTCTCTCTCTCTCTCTCTCTCTCTCTCTCTCTCTCTCTCTCTCTCTCTCTCAGATTAAAGAGTGTTTTAGTCTTTATAGAGCAGCTACTGGCCACATGTGCTGAACATCTGCCCCCATAAACACTGGATTCAGCTGCTTCAAGTTTTCTCTTAAGGCACCTGAAAATAACAGGTCTGCTACAACGGGGATTTGAGCGAAATACATCCTAAAATTAGCGCCACATCTCAGTACCACAAAACCCAAAGTGAGAAGACGTGTAAAAGATGTAAAAGGTGTAAAAGACGATTTGCTGGGGGAATAACAGTGTAAATATATACGGCAGTGTGTGATACAATATGAAAGATGAAGGTTTTATAAAAAAAAAAAATCTCAAAATTCTCACCAAACACTCTGGAAAAAAATATCTGATTAGATTTTGCAGTTAAAGGATTAGTCATTTTCTTAAAAAAAAAAAAAAAAACAGATAATTTACTCACCACCATGTCATCCAAAATGTTGATGTCTTTCTTTGTTCAGTTGAGAAGAAATAATGTTTTCTGAGGAAAACATTCCAGGATTTTTCTAATTTTAATGGACTTTAATGGACCCCAACACTTGACAGTTTTAATGCAGTTTAATATTGCAGTTTCAACGCAGCTTTAAAGGACTTTAAATGATCCCAAACGCACCATAAGGGTTTTATCTAGCGAAACGATTGTCATTTTTGCCAAGAGAAATATAAAAAATGCACTTTTTATCTTTTAACTTCTCGTCTTCCTTTGGCTGTGTGACGTGCCAGCACGACCTCACCTAATTGCGTAATTGCGTAATGATGTAGAAAGGTCACGTGTTACATATATGAAACGAAAGTTTGCAGACCATTTTAAACAATAAACTGACACAAAGACATTAATTAGTATCATTCCACATACAACAATGTCGGAACGGTCCTCTTTCTACACACTTGTAAACACTGGGGCATAGTTTCGATACGTCATCCGTGACCTCATGACGTGATGACGTATTACGTGAGGTCGCGCTGGCACGTCACACAGCCAGAGGAAGGTGAGAAGTTGTGGTTTAAAAGTGCATTTTTTTTCTTGCCAAAAATGACAATCGTTTCGCTAGATAAGACCTTATGCCTCGTTTGAGATCATTTAGAGCCCTTTGAAACTGCAATTTTAAACTGCATTAAAACTAAGTGTTGGGGTCCATTTAAATGAGAAAAATCCTGGAATGTTTTCCTCAAAAAACATAATTTCTTCTTGACTGAACAAAGAAAGACATCAACATTTTGAATGACATTGTGGTGAGTAAATTATCTGGATTTTTTTTTAAGAAAATAAACTAATCCTTTAAAGGCAAAGAGAAATGTCATATATAAAAATAATCATTTAACTTCTATCTCTCCCTTCATCAGATATGTCTAAAATTATTACTGAAACATTTTATGAACTTTTATGTTCTTATAACATAAGAAGATCCGCTTTTATCTACAAACTCTGCAGGTCCCCTTGCATGGAAGTCGCCATTTTGTGTTGCCATGTTTCTACAGTAGCCCTAAAGGAACAAACTGCTCTCCAGAGCGTGTTTCGTCATTATATTGTTTTAGACGACACAATGAATACACAATCTTACAGCTAGATGCCGCTAAAATCTACACACAGCACCTTTAAGTGTCTGTGACATAATTAAACACACACAGTGTTTAAAAAAGGCATTTGTGCAGGTGAATATTATGCAAGTTGTACATATATATTTTACATTTTCATATTGGCCACTCAGTGGAAAAAAACCCATTGGTTGCTCATGATTTATGCAAGTTTTAATATGCATAAAACTATCATGATATTGATTTGTTCTACTAAACCTAAAAACTTAAATTAAATCACTTTTATTGTCTCATCAACATCGGCACATTCAATTTACAATGTGTACACAAGTGATACACGCAACAAATCATCACACAGTACAGATTTAACACAATTACGCTGAGGACCGGACTCATCTGAACTCCGATTCTGGACAACTATGACACAGAAGGATGCGTGTCTCCATGGTGACGCACACACAAGCGAACAGCCTGTGTGCTGGGAAAACCACGGCGTGCTTATGTAAGCTAACGAACACACTCACAACAAAAATCTGTCAACATTTTCTGCTCATTTCTCATTAAAACTAAATTTCTGCTATAATACGTATGGCGTTCCCCAAACTTGATTGTCTTTATTTGCTTTGTTGAATTTATCATAGTGGGCTTATCATGAACTGAAATCACAAATTTCAAAAAGGAAAAACGAGCTGTCCAAGCTGAAATACTGCCTACAATATTGACTTCTAGTATACTTTAAATTAATATTTATATAAAAACAGCCTGATTGGGTCAGACCGTTTCCAAAATGATCTTTTATTGTATTTAAAATGCATTAATGCTCTTCAGCAGAATCTGCAGAAGGTCTAACATCTGTTCCTCAATAACAACTCCCATAGAGATCAGACCAGCATGATTAATGGTTGACCCGATTCAGCACCAGTAAAAAAACGCATAATAAATCTTTACTTTACTTACTAGTCTGTGCAGAGCAAAATCCTGCGTTAGCAGCACATAAGGTTGTCTTTGATTCCCAGGAATTGATTATTCTGTATCTTCGTCTGATACAAACTCAAACATTAGATCTGTTTACACACACATAGCTACTACAGGAGACGCTCTGAGAAGCAGCCAATCAGAGCAGAGCTTAATATTATTATTCAGGTGAAGCAGTTATCAACAGGAGTCCACAGAAACGTGTAAGTGTATTTGATTTTAGACTTGTGAAGTTTTAGCGCAGTGTCGTTGCTAAGAAACGCTCTCTTGTTTACCTTTGTCTCACGTGCTGCAATCCGCGTTTGTTCTCGCGTGTCCTCGCGTGCTTTAGTGTATTACAGTAAATACAGTAGTAGTTTCGGCCATTAACGTGTTGTTGATTGTTTTCGGGCGTGGCCTGCTGAGTTTCAGCCCACATTTGAAGCACTTATAAAACCAGTCAGTCCACCGCGGCAGCGGTCGCGTGCAGCCCTCGTCGTGTGAAGACCGAAGAGTGTAAAGACCATCGACTCTACCTGCGCGACTCCACCGAGCAGGGACACCGACAGGGCACTTGAGTATTGCACTTTTTGTACTAACTTTTTATATTTTTCTATTTATCTATATAGCACTCTTTTTCCTCTCTTTTACATTTCCTATTCTTATAATTTTCACTATGTGCTTTCAAATCTCTACTGTCATTACAACTCGTAAATCTGTTGTATCACGTCGCCGTGGGAGAAATATTAATAACCTCCGCACTCTCCCACCTTCCACTATTGCCTCACTCTCTCTTCCCATTGGCTTATGGAACTGCCAATCTGCTGTCAACAAAGCAGATTTCATTACTGCCATTGCCTCACATTCTGGCCTTTCTGTTTTAGCACTTACTGAGACATGGATTAAACCAGAGGACACGGCCACTCCGGCTGCCCTCTCCAACAACTACACTTTCTCACACAGTCCTCGCACAACAGGAAGGGGTGGAGGAACTGGTCTGCTCATCCCAAAGGACTGGAAATTCCAACAGCAAACCCCCTCATGTGACAGCAACTCTTTCGAATCGCATATTGTTACTATCATCCACCCTACTAAAATGCATTTTTTAGTTATCTATCGCCCCCCAGGTCAACTTGGACACTTCTTGGAGGAGTTAGATGTACTTCTGTCTTCATTCCCTGAGGATGGTACTCCTTTAGTAGTACTTGGTGACTTCAATATCCACCTGGAGAAACCACAGGCAGCTGACTTCAACACCCTGACTGCGTCGTTTGACCTCAAGCGAGTCCTTACTTCACCAACGCACAGGTCTGGCAATCTTTTAGATCTTATCTACACACGCTGTTGTTCCACCTACCACACCCAGGTCACCCCACTTCACACATCTGATCACTTCCTAATTACTCTCGACCTCGACCTGACTCCCCCTGTCGCTACATACGATCCCCCATTGGTCACGTTCAGGCGCAACCTGCGCACGCTCTCTCCCTCCCGCTTATCCTCTGCGATTGTTTCCACGCTGCCCGCTCCCAGCCAACTCTCTCTGTTAGATACTGACAATGCCACAGACACACTTTGTTCCACTCTTACATCCTGCTTAGACACATTATGCCCTCTGACATCTGGACCGGCCCGGGTCACACCTTCTGCTCCTTGGCTAACTGAGGTTCTCCGTGAGCACACTCCACACTCAGGGCTACAGAGAGGAAGTGGCGCAGATCGAATGCTCCTTCTGATCTCTGCCTCTATCAGTCTCTTCTTGCCTCCTTCTCCAAGGATGTCTCCTCTGCAAAGACCCTATACTACCATTCAAAGATTAACAACTCACCTGACTCTCACACTCTCTTCAAGACCTTCTCTACCCTTCTTTGTCCCCCTGCCCCTCCACCTTCGTCCGACCTAACGGCTGATGATTTTGCTTCCTTCTTTGTGAAGAAAACGAAAACTATTAGCAGTCAGTTCTCAGAGCCGCCGCCTCTTGCGCATTCTCAAATCCCTGAGACATGCTCCCTTCCCTCCTTCTCTCTCCTATCCGAAGCAGATGTTTCCAAGGTCTTGGCTTCTAATCATCCGACTACCTGCCCGCTAGATCCCATACCCACCCATCTCCTCCAGGCCATCTCTCCGTCTGTTATCCCTGCTCTCACTCACATTATCAATTCATCCCTTTCCACTGGCACCTTCCCTGTAGCATTTAAAGAAGCCCGGATAACCCCGTTGCTGAAGAAACCCACTCTCAATCCTGCTATGCTAGAGAACTACAGACCCGTTTCTCTTCTTCCCTTCATTTCCAAGACTCTTGAACGCATTGTGTTCAACCAGCTCTCCACTTTCTTCACACAAAATAACCTCCTGGATAGCAATCAGTCTGGATTCAAAAGTGGTCACTCCACTGAGACTGCGCTGCTATCAGTCATTGAGGCCCTAAGGCAGGCAAGGGCAGCCTCCAAATCATCTGTGCTGATCTTACTGGATCTATCTGCAGCTTTTGACACCGTCAATCACCGCATCCTCTTGTCGACTCTCATGTCTATGGGTGTCACTGACACAGCGCTTTTATGGTTCAAGTCGTACCTCTCAGATAGGTCATTTCGGGTATCCTGGAGAGGTGACGTCTCCGAACCCCAACGTCTAGATACCGGGGTCCCTCAAGGCTCTGTGCTTGGACCGCTGCTCTTTTCGATATACATGACATCCCTGGGCTCTGTCATTCGGAAACATGGCTTTTCCTACCACTGCTATGCAGACGACACTCAACTCCACTTGTCGTTCCACCCTGATGATCCTACGGTTTCTGCCCGCATCTCGGCATGCCTGAGGGACATCTCACTCTGGATGAAGGATCACCATCTCCAGCTTAACCTTGCGAAGACAGAACTGCTTGTCATATCATCCGAACCAAAGATTCAGCACAACTTTTCCATTCAGCTAGGTTCCTCGACCATCACGCCTTCCAAGACGGCCAAAAACCTGGGAGTGGTCATTGATGATCGGCTTAGCTTCACGGAGCATGTTGCCAGCACCGCTCGCTCTTGTAGATTCATCCTCTACAATATTAGGAAAATTAGACCTTTCCTAGATGAGCATGCTACGCAGGTCCTGGTCCAAGCTCTTGTCCTGTCCAGGCTGGACTACTGCAATGCGCTACTGGCAGGACTTCCAGCCTGCACGACCAAACCCTTACAGATGATTCAGAACGCAGCGGCAAGAGTGGTCTTCAATGAGCCAAAGAGGGCGCACGTCACTCCTCTCTTTGTCAAGTTACACTGGCTTCCTATAGCAGCCCGCATCAAATTTAAGGCTCTGCTCCTGGCCTTTAAAACCACCACTGGGTCAGCACCCCCTTATCTTCGCTTGCTTATAGAGCCTTATGTACCCTCTCGATCACTGCGCTCTGCCACCGAGCGACGACTTGTGGTACCATCTCAAAAAGGGAAGAAAACACTAACGCGTACCTTCTCAGGAACTGTCCCACAACTGTGGAATGATCTGCCGGTCGTGACACGATCAGCTGACACTGTAGCTGTCTTTAAGACTCAGCTAAAAACCCATCTCTTCCACCATTACCTAACTTCCTAATTACAGATTTACTATCTTTATTTAGTTACCCTTCTCTTTATCTTTTTCTCTATCTACCTTCCTCTTTATCTAAAAAAAAAAAAAAAAAAAAACTACTAACATACCCTTGGCTATGTATATTGTGTTGGACTTGATGAGACTATTTCCAGTGCACTTATGTATTGCTGTTCTTATGTTGCCATAATTGCTTCTATTGTTTACCTCACTTGTAAGTCGCTTTGGACAAAAGCGTCTGCTAAATGACTAAATGTAAATGTAAATGACCCTTTCAAATAAGGTAATTATGACCCTTTCATACTAAAGGCAAATCTTAGGGTTGTAAATGAACATGTTAAACCATCTCTGGATCATTTTGCACGTCTATGTAGACATCAGAGAAAAATTTAACAAATTATTTCAATGCATTCTTTGGCGCCTGCCGGTTAAGGAAATCTACATACAAATCTACAGCAAAGTAAAGGAGACGTTTAGGTGGGCTGTAATGAGAATGAAATCATGCAATGAAATCAAAGTCTTATAACATGACCATAAACATGCACTGAGCAGGTGGAGAGCTGGAATAACAAAGACGACAAAGAGTTTCAGATTGCATTGCGATTCTGGCCAGCGTCTGTTTACACATTATACAGAATTGACCAAAATCCTAAATACTGCAGGACGTCCATGTTGATTTTCTGTCATGTCACGAAAGAAACCAGAAATGTTTAGCTGTTTTTTAAAACATGCAGATGTTTTTACATTTTTCTCTACATTTATAATTTTTTATATTAAAAAAATGAGATTAAACATTTTATTCCAAATGATTCACTGGACTATCAAATTGTAAATTGTAAATAATTTACACTTTAAAGTGTCCGTTCACACTTTAACAATTACAACAATATAACTATAATGATGAAAGCTACACTAGTCAACAATTTAAGTAGATCAAATCATAAAATTTGTCTAAAAATTTTAAACAATACCCGTTCTTGTCTTAGGACAACTTTGATAAACTTTTTTGAACCACTTCAAATGTTGACTAGAATATATGCATCCTTATACTAATGTTGTAGATTTACTTTGGTAAAAACATTTGCGATTCGTTTTGCATTTACAATGGCCATAACCAGCAGATCTTCTCGGCACGGTGCCTTTTGTGTATTTCCAAATAGTGAATCTAGTTTGTGTAATCTCTTCTATTATCTATTGTTGTTGTCAATGTAATGCAATAAAAATATTACGTAGTGCAACTGCAACAGCGCTGGATACCCAAGGTCATTTTATATTATGGACCTTGCGATGTGCCCACAGAGTCGTCTCTCATTTTAAATACGCAAGCGCTTTAAATTCAAATATATTTGATTTGCTGTCAATGGTTAATCAGTTGGTAAAAAAATGGTTCTGAAAGTAACCCCAACATTATTGTTTCTTGTCAGTGGGGGCTGGTGATTTCTTTTTCGAGGGTGCACGATGAGAAGCTCGTCACAACATGTATTTAGCCCGTCATGTCAAAATGTGCGTTCGGCGCGTCATGTGAACCTACGTATGTGCATCACGCAACAAAATACGTGCCTGCTGCAGACACTTCGAAAGGGGTTTATGATAAAAGAGACGCTCGCGTTTGCCAGATACTCAATCTTTTGTGTAATCAGAGTTTAGTTTTAGGTCAGTGTCTTGCGAGTATTTCGTGAACGTTAGTGTCACTTTTATTATAAACCCTTTCGACAAGTGTGCAGCAGGCCCTTTTTTTGACAAGACGCATGATGCAAATAGATGACATGACGCACCGAACACATATTTTGAAATCGCACACCTTGGAAGAGAAGTCACCGGCAGCAAATTTTCCTAGTATCGTTATAGTTGTGGTGTGAACTCCGCTAATCTTTTAAACAAGTTATAGTTATGATCTATAGAGGCTGTTTACACTTGGCATTAACGTGTTTTCGTCGATCGGCTCACAAGTGGACGACGTTAATGCCAGGTGTAAACGGTGTTCAAAACGTTTTGAGCTCGTCCACTTTCGACCACTTTCAACCACATTCAGAGGTAGTCTAAACCACTTTCGATCGGATCGCTTTGGAGTTGCGGAACGCATATGTGGTTGAATGCGTTCGAACAGCCACACGCGACCGCCTTCTCTCCGCCCATTTATCTAATCTGAGGTATTAAACACAAGTTTTAAGTCTTTTTTTGACTTCTGGCGTGAACATACAGTGAACAGCGCTATTTTTAGCCTTTCATTAATACAACTAAAGCAGCTGATCTCCGTTCTTTTTGAAAGCGTGTGAAAGTTGCGCGATCCTATTTCATCAATTGCGCTGAAAATTCAGAGAAAGCTCTTACATACACACGTACAAAACTCCGTGCAGCATGTTTACTTGGTAAACAAGCAGTGGACTCCGACATAATATTAGTTTGCGTCCATATAAACTCATAATTACTCCCGCTCGCGTTTGAATCACAGCAGAGAGACTCGCCCACCGTCTCACAGACCAACCCCTCACAGTACTCAGGACAGATGCGGTCGAAAGTGGAAAAAGAGACGGATTTAAATACCAGGTGTAAACGTAATGTGTCTCTCTCGTCCACTTGTGATCCGATCGATGAAAACACATCTTAATACCAAATGTAAACAGCCCCTAGTGTGAACAGCTGATGAGTTAAAAGAGAGCACAGGCAATAATAATGTTGGCTTTTTCAAAGCTGCACTGCCCACATGAGCACCAAGGCTCAAAGTCTCACCACTATCTGGCTCCACCTCGAATTGGACAATTCACACTCAGATTTTTGATTTTTCAGATGAAAAGCCTCTCACCACAAACGTCCATAGGGTCCTCTGGAAGTACAGAATGCTCAAGAGAGACTAGGAAATCCTTGATAATGACAATATCACTACAGTAATAAATTCGAGTCCAGGTCTAAGAGTCATTGCAAGGGTCTTTGATCCCCGCAGGGCTCTACACTGCCACCCGTCAAGTGGCCTAATCAGTGCCCGAGTCCAATTTACATTTCTGAGCAGGCACTTCAAAAAAGCACTCCTGGTGCCCAGTGTTTAAACCCTTTACTGGAGGACCGAGCCGACAGGTTTCGCGGTTCTTGAACCATATCTGCACAGTACAACGGGCAGGATGAGAAATCGGATGAAAATGCAAGAAGTACAGAAACAAACAAGCTGGTTGAGGTTTAGACATATTACACATAGATTTTCGAGTATTATAGAGGTAGTTTACATTAGAGTTTGGATAATTGATGATCTGAACCTCACTGTGAAAATAAAAAGGAAATTTGGCATTACAACCACCTTGAAAATTAAACCAAAAACAATATTTAAACGAAAGACAGGCAATACGGTGACAGTGCTTTTCCAGTCATATGCTTTCAAAATCCCCATTTTGACCACAAAAAACCCTCAGATATTACACTGTTATGGAAGTTAAATGAGACCATATGGCATAAAAATACTTCTGCATTTGGCAGACGCTTTTATCCACAGCGACTTACAGTGAATTTAAGGTTATTTGTGGGAATCGAACCCTTAACCTTTTTACAGGAACACAGCTAATGTATTTACAGTACCATATTGTATACACCAGACTGGATGCTTTCATGCAGCAGCCAACAGAAATGTTTGTTTTTTTAAAGACAGAAGCAGACATCTATATATGAATTATCAACGCTATCTCATTGCAATTTGTACGTATTTTACAAGGTTTACAATTCGTATTAATTTGTATGACCAGATTCATACATTTTTCTGCTAAAAAACAACAACTAAAAACAGACGCTGATATTTACTCAAAAATATTGAAAAACAGGAAATTGTGCACTCTGATCTGTTTGGTCTTAGGTTTTCCTTTATCAAAAATAATTTAAGATATGGTGATCTAAACACCTTGTGACTTCAAATTCTACCGTCATGAAGATGTATGTATATTGTTTCATGGATTTAACAAAGAAACAGCAATCGTTCTTTTAAAACGTGTCCATCATTTTAGTAAATATGTTTGATTTCCACTATTCTGTCTTTATCCTTTTCTCTTAAGCTCACAGAACATTGGCCACAGGCGGTTCAGTCCATTTCAGGAGCTTTACAAGATTGAAAATGCACTGACAATGGCTGTAGGGGAAATCTGGCACACAACCATCAATAATGACAGAAACGGCAGCAGGTCTCTGGTAAATGGCTGAAAGCATTTTAGCACCAACAGGCTGAGATCAATACACACATACACAACATCCCAAATGAAATACACAGCAATAAAGGTACAGCGCTATAAAGCATCTAGTTTGGAGGTGCTCAGCAAACTTAAACGACAACTTCTAATCTAAATCGACCCTAAATGTTCACCATTCCTCAGTGGCTGCTAAAATGTTTCTTTTATAATCTTTCTTGAAATATAATAACTTTGCAAGGCTCTATAATGTTTAAAATAAGGCGACCAATACGACAATGGAGGGAAAAACAATATCAACCAGTAGCACCATGTGAGGCTATGCAATACTGAAAAAAAATCAATATGCAATAACTTGGTTGATGAATAATGTGAGGTACGATATGTGAGAAGACAATGTTTTATGTTTGTACAATCAGTTTGAACTTCATTAAAATATAAAATTAAAATTATATAACAAACATACAGTACACTTTACATTCTTACTGATCACTGATCATTTTCCACACGTCAGGAAAACACACAAGCACTTACAATAATGTGCCAGTCTTTTTGCTAAAACTTTGAATATAATTTTTTTTAAAGTATTAAAATCATTTAATCATTGCACATCGGTGCCATTTCTGCGATTTTAGTATATTGTGCACCCCTGTGGTCTCATTTATGATGGGAGAATGGGCTTGCAGGGTGGGACCTAAAGATGATTCATGTACGCATACTTGCAGGTGATCTGTGATTTATAAACGGAATATTGTTTTGTTTTAAAAGTCTTTATATTTTTTTGGCTTAAAATTATAGTGAAAAACATCAAGTGCAACCTTGCATGATCCGTCACCAAACATTCTGATTCACTTGGTAATGTGCAAAAAAAGATGCAAACAAACACCACAACATAAATTCTGAAGATTTTGTCAAAGGTTGAACAGCACCAGCTTCTGTCATGTCCCATGCTGAGACTTGAAGCTCTGACATCATGCGGTGTAAGAATGTGAGATACTTTAAATTGGGCAAGACTGATGCAAGACCTCCAAGATGAGCTGAAATCAAAAACTCAGTTTTGTGTGCCTGTGCACGTATAACACACAAGTTGAGTCCTGTTTCTGATATCTGTTTGTTTTGAAAATCCAAGTTTGTGACAGTGACTACGGGAGGCTGTCACCTGTTTTGAAAGGTGTCACCTTGGCAGGGCGTTTTTGCATTTAGCTGAAGGTAAAACCCGTTTCATCCCCGTCTGGCTCCCCCATGCTAGATTTTGGCAGATAGAAAGAGCCTGCCCGTACCCCTGCCGTGTTTTGAGCACCGCGGGCCAAAATTTTCCTCCGCCAAATGATGTCATGAGACACAACACAGTGACTAAACATTTAAAAATGTAAACAGCGCAACTGATAAAGTCCTGAAGCCTACAAGAATCATAACAACAGATCCACCGGCTTCACAACTAATGGCGCACTCACATTATCCAAACCAAACCAAACCAAGCCCCAGCGCGATTGTCACCCCTCCCTACTCCCCCAGATGAACGCACTCACACTGTACTTGTATCGATCCGAGTCCGGGCGCGCTTTCGTCATTAAGATGCGTTTGTTTTGAAAAAAGCAGGAAGTAAAGCTCTCTCTTAACACTGGAACCCACCGTAATGATAAGTCTGTGTTTTTTATTCTGAGTCGTTTGGTGCGCGATTACAGACAGCCCTCTCACATGTCATCATATTGCTTAGTTCATCTGTCACGTGCGCAGCTCGGACATTCACGTAACCCCGCTGCGCGCATCAAAAGGTTTTTACGGAGGCAGATGAAGGTGAGTGGTCGCGCAACTGACGTCTTCACCTTTTGAATCGCGCTCAGGCGCGAATGCACTCACACCACAGCCTTCCACGCCTGAGCCCAAGTGAACCGCGCTCCGGCCCACCTCTGCAACCCGAATAACCAATCCGCGCTCGGGCGCGGAACAGAGCGATCACACTAGTCAAACAAACCAGGCTTTGGGGGTCAAACGCGCCCGAGCGCGGTTTGGTTTGGATATTGTGTGAGTGCGCCCTAAATCTTAATTCCTCACTTGCCTTTGTGCACCCAATGGGCCGGTTCAATTTAAACTAGGGCTGCACGATTACTTGAAAAACTAACCGGGATTACAATTACATTTTCGGCAAAAGCCTCAATAACAGCTATCCATTTGTGCTATTTCTGTGCATTTCACCAGTATTTTTGGGCACCAAATATCAGAGATTTGATAAGTTGATGCGTCCTTTGTTTTGGATTTTTATTAACTTCCATAATTATTTGTTTTTATATTATTTAATTTGGGATGTTTAGGATGTTTAAATGTTTACCATGCAGCTTAAAAGAAAGGTTAAAAAAGCGTAATGCGTTTTAATGTAAAATGTATTAATCGCAATAATAATGATTGCAATTAAAATATCAATGTGAAAAAAATTTTTCATAATCTTGCAAAATATAAAAAAACTTTTATCATTTATCCATCCATATTTATATCCACATCCTTATCCATATTTCCATAACAAAAGCAGAGTAATTAGGGGTGTAACGATTAGGGATGGGCATGATTAATCGACGATCGATAATTGATTGTTAAGAATTTAGTCGATGACTTTAATTTGTTATTGATTAATCGAATACTTTTTTTATCTAATGCAGGTTGCGTTGCCTAGCGTAAAGTGTGTCTTGAAGCAATTAAATGAATTTCACTGTGTGGCAGCAATTCAACATTTTACCACCAGGGTGCAATATTTGACACCATACTCCGTTATCTGTGACCTTCTGTTTTGATTTAAAAAAAAGAATCATGAAGAGGTCATGATTTTTTGGAACAAATTAAGTCTCTGTTTAAGAATGCGGCTCGCAGCTGCAGGTTCCGCTGCTTTAGAGCACCGCATATTCAAGCGCATATATGTTCCATTTGTCTAACTAAATGTAGTTTAACTGTTTGCCACAAGTTGATCTTGTAATAAAGGTCTCATGGAGGAAAACGCGCTGTATTTTTGTATTCAACATTTTTGAATTATAAAAGTTAAATAATTATTTTTATGATAAAAATATTAATGATTAATCGATAGTCGATCGTTAATTCTCCAGACGATCAACTAAAAAAATTTTATCGAATGCCCATCACTAGTAACGATTTAACAGTGCAAATGTGCGTTTTCTCAATGAATGAATTTGAATGAATTATGGTGAAATCCAGGCACATCCGAACGCCAGGGGGCGCTCCTGTGCAGAAACTCCCTTTGTGCCACAGAAGGAGTAGCATTACGAATGCTATTCCAGGAAATGTCTACAGGAATATTTATATCACTGTTCTTCAAATTGTTTCAGGTATTTTCATGATAATAAAGAATATTTTAAATGATTTGGTTTAACGAGTGTTGCTTTTTAAATGCACGTTATAAACGACTCAAACTGTTTAAGATTTTAGATTGATAAGGACTTCCTACTGACCAAATGCCATAGTACACGCACGAGCTGTGCATTAAACTGTGAAATTTGTTGTCTACATAACATATCAGTTTGCCGCTGGTTCCCTCTTGATACCCGATATCCCCTCACGGCACAGCAATCTTTCAAAGTTATCAAAACAATTTTAGGAGAAACATCTGAGACTAAATTGATACTTAAATTAAGTATCTAAGTTCACAACTAAAATCTCCTGAGAAATCTCTGAGCAATAACATTTTCCTCTGCCATAAGACAAGCCACAAGAAATATTTGATCAGTTTTGTCCCTAAAGGGTTGTGTAATTATCCAAAAAGCATTTACACACCAGAGGTGATGCGTGTTTAGGCAAAGGAAGGAATGTAAAGATTCTTGCTTAACATAAACACGAGTCACAAAATCATCTTGAATCATCTGTTGTTTGGAGATTCAACACTCAATAGTCCTTTCACACTTACGTCTTTACTGGTTAACAGATCATGTGTAAACAAAACCTTTCTGATAAATCAGTGCTGCAAATTTACCAGTAAGAGAGGTTGTAAGATTACCAGTTAGTGCTGTGTTCTCTGTTGCATAACAAACAACAGTAACCGCTGACAGCTTCGCGCCAATCATAACATTTTGATACAGATGACGCGTTTACATAACACTGTTTACAGATGTTTTTTCACCACATGCGCACTGAAGCACACCTGAAGTTAAAGTCCACATCTCTTCACCAAAGTTATTTTAAACAGATTCAAGGAGTAAATGTGGGGACACATTTCAAATGAGAGCAAGGTTACATCGTGTTACCTTTTAAGATACATTGTTACAGTTTCCTTTCGAGGGAACTCGCGCTGCGTCACTGCGGTGACACTTTGGGGACGCCTCCAGGGGTAAGTGCGTCTGAATGTCTATATCAAATTCAACCAATGGTGAGGCTTAACGACAAAGACATAGGGGACACAGGAGCCAGGAAGTATATCGCTATCTGAAATATTGTCAAAGACGGCGTTACTGTGATGCAGGAAGTATGGCAAGGGAGATGCAGCGTCTCGTTCCCTTTTCAGAAAGCAACATGCGTAACCCGAGACGTTTTCATGTGTAAAAAACACAACTATGCAAAAAAGCATTTTGGTATGAATCAACATTCGCATACAGAAGATAAGCATTTAAAGCGAACAGTTTAGCAACAGTTTTAAAAAGTCTAGAAATTTTATGATATGATCCTACACTACACAGCCAGGGAATAATATGGATTTTTTTTTTCATAAAATAGATTCACTTTCAATGACCTGTATCTAGGTATGTATATTTTTTAAAACTTCCCAGGGTCTTGATTTTTTTCCCCAGATTCACAAACTTTTAAGTAGGGATGCACCGATAGGATTTTTTGAGCCGATACCGATACAGATTTAAACAGACAACTTCTGGCCGATACCGATTAGGGATGGGCATTCGATGAAGTTTTCTTTGTCGATCGTCGGGAGAATTAACGATTGACTATCGATTAATCATTAATATTTTTATAATAAAATTTGTTATTTAACTTTTATACTTAAAAAATGCAATGAATACAAATATACAGCGTGTTTTTCCTCGATGAGACCTTTATTACAAGATCAACTTGTGGCAGACAGTTAAACTATGTTTCAAACATATATGTGCGTGCATGTGCGGTGCTCTAAAGCAGCGGAACCTGCAGCTGCGAGCCAGCGTTCTTAAACAGAGACCTCATTAGTTCCAAAATAAATAAAAAAAACAGATTCATGTTTAACATTAAATTAAACAAAACAAAACAAAACAAAACACATAATACTTAGATCTGAAAGGTTTTGTCAATATGTAACTCAAAATTTTTCAAGCCAGAAGAAAGTGCAAGATATTAGCCTTCCTAACATTAGGGTATAACAAATTAGGCTACTTAAAGCCTTGTGAAAAATAACTAACTTAAGTAACTGGCATAAAACTTCTGCACCAGTCTACTGATTTTTTTTTGAGAAATAAAAGCATGTTTTGGGATCAGACGCGACCGCAACCCATGGTGACCGTCAGTCCAGCCGCCGCCGAAAACACCCGCTCCGAGGAGACTGACCGGGATGCACAGGTACCTCAGCGCTAACTTGGCTTATTCCGCATACAGAGTATGTGTGAAACAGCGTGCGTTTTGTGAGCCCCATTCACCATTGTTCATAGTCTTTTAGTTTTTATTTGTTGTAAAACAACAGTAGACACAAATTTACTATGGTCTCCAACTCCACAATATACCATAACCATGGTATTTGTTGTAAAATTGCGGAAATACAAATCGTTCTAATCTGCAAAAAAAAAAAAAAAAACATTTTCACAATGATAAAATCATGGCTAATTTTCCTAAGGTAGTAATTACAAAATTATATATGTTTGAAAGACGGAGATGCGTACCTGTCAATCTACTACATTACAGAGCGAGGCCAGAGACAAACGTGCTCATACAGTAAACGGGAGTAATATGGAATAATGTGTGCATCTTTGATTAACTGTAAGTATACATTTCTTTTAAATATATTTTGTCATATAAAGTTTTGAGACATGGCCTAATAATGCTTTTTTCACTTTAATTGCTCATTTAGACTTTTTGTGCGGGTAACAGCGTTTTTGACGCATTTACCTCAGAGATTATTTTAGCAATATTGCTTTTTTTCCGGTAATAATAATACAATTTATATTTCAATCCTGTTTCATTGTCTGTTTATTCATTTCATTATGCTGTTATGTTAATGTGAGGATATTTATTTGCCATATGAAACGTGCCGTTATATGAATACTTTTGTATAATATTCAAATATATGCGGAGTAATGTGTGCGTCTTTGAATTCATACAGTTGCTTATTTTTGTCATAAAGTTTTGAGAAATAATAATATTGTGAGGATTTAATTCCATATGAGATGCTTTTTGTCGTTGAATACTCTCGTTTATTATTTGGAAATCATATACATAGGAAATATATAATGTGGAAGGGTAGACTTGCAAAGTTACTCTGCTTATTTTTATTTATGATATATGTGGAGATAAATAAAGCATTGCAAAACTGCTGATTTGATCCATTCAGATCCTGACCACCAGGCTAGAGATTTTAAACATCCTTAATCCACATTTACTAGTCTGTCAAATAATATCTAAAATATATTGTTTTGTGAAAAAAAATGATGCTTTGTTCTATTGTTTATGCGGAAAAGTGTTCACAGAAAGTGTCAATCACATGAGAGTTTTATATGCAGAATAAGCGGTCAGCAGCGCACTGCAACGGGTGCTTGACGGATTCGCCGCACACATAAGCAAACGCACTGCATACGCAGTATTTGTGAAACAGGAGTTAGATAAAAAAAATGCATTCAATTAATTGATAACAAATTACGTGATCGACGAAATTCTTAACAATCAATTATCGATCGTCGATTAATTATGCCCATCCCTAATACCGATACCGATATTAAACACTTGTATACAATACTATACAGTTGGTCTATTAGCTAGTTTATTTCTGCATCAAATTATTTTTACCTGAACACGAATTGGATCTAATTAACATTCAACTGACCAACATAATAAGAGAGGCACAAATTAAGCTAAAACAAATATAATAAGACAACATGACAACCTTCAAAGGTGGTTTATGCTATTCAGCATTTATTTTATTAATGACATTAACTTATTTTTTACATATAATGGATTTCTTTATGCAGTTACATCGGTGCATCATTACTTTTAAGGATTTCAAGGACCCGTGGGAACCCTGTAAAGATTATTACTGTTCAAGACGTAGTTTAGAGGTAACTTCCTCTTTCTCTGATATGTGAATGATATTTTACTGGGAAAACAACGAAACGTCACTTCCAGTGTGAACAGCACTTTTTTGTATTTACTGGTAAATCTATTTATGGTAATTTACAGAGATTACTGTGTGAACGAGGCTATTGTCCATGTTGACTTTCCAAGACTGAAATTTCCTGGGGAATTTCTTAAAATAAACCAGCAGATAAGAGTCTGGTGTATCCATGACCACCAGACCTGTATCATGATGGTGGGCGGCTAAAAACAGCAGTTCAGACACACGAGGTCAATAACTCTGACGGGAATGATTTCCGGAACGTGGCAATGACACAATGTTTCCCAAACACCATTATTATAGTCCTACTCTATAGGCTACTTATCTGGAAAATAGAGAGCCGCCGGCGCAGACAGACAAGTCTCAAACTGCCCATATGTCTGATATATTTCATACAGTTTTAATACAAGATTACCAATGCCATACACTGTGAGAATAGAATTAGTTAATTTTTAACACTTATTAAATATTAACCAAATTACTACCTACATTCTTCACTGGGTTTAGGTGTGTTTCAAACCATGATATCAGGGCTGGGACTTACAATATTATAAACCATGTGAGATTTTGCCCTATATTAAACTGTAGTAGATATGACTACACGGTTATCAGGCGTTTACCCAAACAAGGAAAATACCTACATTATGATGTATACCATTACTGTGATAACTGCTTATGATACAAGTTGTTGTTTATACCGGCACACCCTGGCCTCGTAATATCAGAAATATGTGCAGACAAATCTCTGTTTGTTTAAGTCACATGTGTCTTTCAAATTAATCTAAAACGGGTCATCATATTATTTAGATAACTGGTTTTCTCTCGCTAGGCATTTAGCAGACACTTTTATCCAAAGCAAGAAAAATAATAGAGCAATTCATTAGATTGTCTTTAACAAAATACCTAGACATATTTTACCAGTATTAACTGCCTTATATAGCTTGTTTAAGTGCCTGTATAACCTGTCCTTCAAAAAGTTGTTCGATTTGAGCCAGTAAACATTGGCAAATTTCCAAGGTCAAATGCTGGCAGATTTTTACAGATACATTGATAGTTAACCAGGTAATGTAAGATGTGCTCTAACTCAGTAAACTTTTTCAGCGTCTGGCCCCCCTTGTGTACGGTGCATTCCTTCGCGGCCCCCCAAAGAAAATTTGTGACAAAAAACTGTTCTAAAACTTAACATTTTAATAAAAAAACATTAAATTATACAAAAAAAGTAGTGCTTTTGGTTAGTAGCCTTATTTTTTTAGGTTTAATTACACAGAATTTATGATAAATTAATGTATTTCATAAAATGTCATAAAACTGGGGCCCCCCTGGCACCATCTCACGGCCCCCAGTTTGAAAACCATTGCTCTAACTAACTCACTGAGAGCTCCCATTGAAATGAAATATTTATTTTTATTATCTATAAAAAAGAAATAATAGAAACTAATTCAATTTTAGTCTTTTATCATATTTTTATTGATCTTGACAGCTTCCGGTTACAGTTTGGAAAGACAGAACCAAATTAATAAATTACAAATTTGTGAAAATCTTTTTTGGCATTTTCAGGAGATTTTCCTGAAAACGGCAAAGCGCATGCCAACTGTGGGCTTTGTTTGCTATGCCACCTTTGTTCTGTTTATCAGTCGTTTGTATGATAAGCCAGATGGTTGTTGTGGCATTTGCCCCGCCCCTCCTCCACTGTGATTGGACGGTCGAGTGAAAAGTGACATTGAGGAGCTGAGCAAAATGCCTGCTGCCGTTTTTGAAAAGCGCTGCGCTTTCATTGGGGTACATGCCACCTTAAATTTGAAAGTTCTTACCGGTTTTTTTTTACAGCAAACATATACTTGATGTTACATTTTATCAATATAAAAACAATAACAATGTTAATATAATTATTGTTAGTAATAACATAATAATAATAATAATAATATTTATTGTTATTAATACTAATAATACCAACAACAACAACAATAATAATAGATACTAATAATAATAATAATAATAATAATAATAATAATAATAATAATAGGTATTGTTATTAATAATAATACTAACAACAACAACAATAATAATAGATACTGATAATAATAATAATAATAATAATAATAATAATATGTATTAATAATAATAATAATAATAATAGGTATTGTTATTAATAATAATACTAACAACAACAACAACAACAACAATAATAATAATAGATAGTGATGATGATGATAATGATAATAATAATAATAATAATAATAATAATAATAATAATAATAATAGGTATTGTTATTAATACTTATAATAAGAATAATACTAACAACAACAACAACAACAACAACAACAATAATAATAATAAAAGAACTGTATTTCTTTTTATTATCATTTTTTATCTCAGGTTGGTAAGTTTGTGTAGTTTGAAAAAAAAATGAATGTGAATAACTACTCAAACTATTGTAGTTAACTGGTATTGGAAAAGACTATCTTACTGGTACTGGCAAAGTCTTTCAAACAATATTTCATACAATCACAAACACTATTGATTACTAATAAATACTATTCCTTCAGCTTTGCTTGTTTTTTACTGTCTGTACATTCTAACTATTTCAATCTGATGTATTACGAACATCTAAGTTATTTTATGATGCGCTTAACAGAAAGAAGCAGGTGCTAAATGAAATATGATGGCAAGGAGCCCACAAACAATAGCTATCGACGAGTAACTGCACAGTATTTACAGGAAATAACACAGCAGAGGAGCATTGCTGTGGTCATCGATCATTTCAAGCTTTACAGTATGAAGTCATTAGTGGAAGCTACATAATGCTGTGGTGTGCAGAAAGCCCAGTTTACACTGTAGCAGCCAGGGCCGGCCGACGCTTGTCTCATTTCTGATTAAAGACACGAGTAAGCACTAAGCAATGTGAGTAATGTAGCAGACACACTTTCTAGACATGATGTATTTATTTAAACAATTATATTTTTGCTCCTCGTGGTAAAGGCCGCTTGGGGGAAATGAGTGCTGAACTGAGGTTGTCCAATTTTTTGATTACATCTAAACTCTGCCTCCAATCCCCTGGTGTATTTCCTTCCTTTACTCTCTGTATGGTGAAGAGTACTGTGGAGAGCGGCACTGTCGCATCTGTCTTGAAAGCTGTCAGTATCAGAACACTCACGCTGATGCGCTAACAGGATATGACATCACATCGCTTGTAGGTCTACCCGTGCATGCAGCTTGCCGTGGCACCGAAGTGTGGGTTTGAGCAAACACAATGATCAAATTGGTCTCTTAACCTGTTTGTTTGTATCAACGCTTAAAGTCTAAGGGCGCATTTAAAAACAATGAAGTACTGAAAACAGAAAAGCTTTTCCTTTGGATTTTTTAATTTTTGCATACATACAACAACATTGTCAAAGCGATCCCCCTTTACATGGAAATATGATGAAAATTAGTAAAAACGCTCTATTTTGCATGCCAGGTCAGTAGTTAGTGATGTCACACGATGTCCAAACATGCATGCACACGACACAAAATTATATTATTTATTTACATATAGAAGTTAACCACTCATTCAGTTAAAGAGCACCTATGGTTCGATTTACGATTTTACATTTTCTTTGTTGTTTATTAAGTGTGTATTACGCTGCATTTACACCAACCGCGGTAGAGGCGTGAAGCGCGAGTGATTTCAATGTTAAGTCAATGTGCAGACGCGTTGACGCGCGTCAGGAGGTCCCGCGGCGCGGAAGAGGCTCCGCGCGCCCGAGTTGAAAAATTTGAACTTTGGCAGAATTTCGCGCCGCGTTAACCAATCAGGAGCCTGCCTGCTGCTGTGGTGGCAGCCCCGCCCGGAGTCACTCACTCAACCAAGGCTTGATATTGTCTGTAAGCAGTCACTCGGAGTTATATGACACAAATTGTTATTTCTATAGAGGAGACAGGAATAAAAATGACCTCGCTTGGAAGAGTGTCAGTGAGGACTTTGGGCAACCTGGTTAGTTGTAAATACACACTTCACTTCGTCACGTGACGTTTATCGACCCGCGCTGTTTCTTTTCCCCCTATAGTAAGGTTACCAAATACAAACTGGTAACTCTCTCAATAAAAGCACAGTCAACATAAGTCATCCTACAAACAGACAACCGCATAGCACTTGCCCCTCCCACAAGAAGCGGAGTTTGCCTCTGACGCGCGTCAAATGCTTGCTTTTTCCGCGCATCTACTCCGCTCTACATGCGCGAATGCATCCAAATTGTTCAAGCAGCAAACCACGCGCAGTAGACGCGATTTGGACGCCCAAAACGCGTTTGGTGTAAACTCAGCATTAGTACTTGTTAACAATATGCAAAAGGTACAAACCCCAAAAAAACGATGACATGAGTTATCGTCTCAAATGTCAATCTTTTTCTTGGACTATGGATTGCAGGCAACAGTTTACATCCTGGTGATGTAGACAAGACCGACATTATCATAATTCCTCCCACTTCGGACTCGGCCTGCAAGTTAACTCCTGTTAGCATTGCATTGTGACCGAACCGTTCAAACATGGTAAGGAGCGTCACATTTCCTCCTGACATCAGAGGTATTCGGACCAATCACAACGTACAGATTAGCTGGCCAATCAGGGACACAGCGCTTTTCAGATCAATGAGTTTTGTACAAAATCAGTGCGTTTTAGGAAGAGAGGGATATCTGCAATTACAAAAATGTACGGTATGTGGAAATGTAAGTTGTTTTTGAACAATAAAACACGCAAACACAATGTATTACACCAAATACACAAAATAACTTTGTTTTTAGCAATGAAATAGGTGCACTTTAAAACAAAATCTCTGACTGATTAGACAGTAGCTTTGTTTGCATTACAGATTTGCGCAAAACTTAGCGTTTCATTTTTTTTAATGTTGACAAAAGACTATTGCGAAATGACAGTGTTTCCATTAACTGATGATATGCGACTGAAACATAGTTTTAACTGTTGCGATAAGTCATCTTTAACCAAAGGAGACGTAAGAGTTTTATCCAAACATTAATGCCAAGGAAAGCCACTTATACTTAGAAGCAGCAACGTATGTTTGTTTCTTGAAGGTAATAGTAGATTATTTTAAACCAATTGAGATGTAGGAGTGTTATCCATTATTGGCAAGAGAAAGCCTCTTATACTTGGGACCAAACATGTATTGAGGTGTTTCTGGTAGGTTTTAGTACATACCGCGTCACCTTCAAATAATGATTAGGTGACCTGAAAATGCCAATAAACTGTTTCCATTGGCGTTTTGCAAAATACACCTTTTCTGATTTGCCTGAAAACCACCTCATGCTAGTGTAAAAACATTTTTGTGACAAATGGGAGTTTGCGAAATTGACGCGTTTCCATTGGCCGTATTTTCAATTTGCAATGTCAATTTGAAGGGTAATGGAAACGCAGCTCGTATGGCATGGGCATCGGAAGCAGAAAAAAATGTGGGTGGGTCCAAAACATTAAATGGAGTATATGCCATTTTCTTGTATTCTGGTGACTTTTAATTAAAAAAAAAAAAAAAAAATGTATTGCCTTAACACAAAGTGAAGTTTCATTTATATGGACTCTAAATGAGCCAAGTGGAATGGATTTACGGAAGCAGCAGCGTGGAAGTCGGACGCAGAATGGATTTGACTGACGGCGCTCTGACAAGTGAACAGAAATTGCGCTAAATTAGAGAAAAAGTAAGAGGGTCCAATATCATTGATCTTAATGGTTCTGACTGATTATTTCTCACACTTAATATCACACCAGGTGCTCCAGGAAGCTTATAATATATTTTCTTCCCTAGACAACACATTGGTTGTAAAAGTAAATAAAGAATCCACTTGCATATTCAACATCATTCCTTACTGAGAATGGTGTGGTCATCCATGCCTTTCCTAACCAGACCAATAATGTTAACCAGACCAGAAAACATATCAAAGGTTTTGTACCATCTCAATTCCATCTGGAAAAGTGGAAAGTGTGTTTATGCACTGGTGGTGATGGTGTTGAACCGTTCACCACAATCGAAATATCTGCCGTTGTTTACTCATTCACGTGTCATTCCAAACCGCTATGACATCTTCTGTGGAGTTAATACGGAAATGATCTGAGTCACATGGGAAGATTTTTTGTTTTTGTTTCGTCTTTTGGCATGCTCACTAAGAACAGTGTATGTATAAAAGCTGTAAGAAAAGTCTTCAAAATTCTCGGTTTGGAGTGACATGACAAATACAGACAGAATTTACATGGTGAATTATTCCTTCAAGATCAGTAAAGCAGCTGGAGTTTATTTATGGGATGTAGATAACAGCCCATGCTGATTCTCCGCCTCATGTATTTATCGAATCAAGCATGCTTTCGTTTGCCACCGATAAACCTCCTGAAATGAAAATGGATTGACTACAGCGGAGCACTCAGCTTTAATGAAGTATAATTGAATGGCCAAGTCTTTTGTTTAAGTCTGTACTTATCAGATTCTCACAGCACACAAGAGCCACAGTACCTGCAGACTATTGTTTAGCTGTGGTTAACCTGCAGAATTTAAACTAAGAATGCATATACTGTATGTGCCTGGCTTAATGCCAAATCACTTGACATAAGTTATAGCTACAATAAGATCTGACATTATTTATTATGACCCCTGTCTGGTATGACAGCACGTGAACTTAAGGGAGGACAATGCAGTATCCATGGAAACCACATCATTAAACATAACTATGCTATTTACCGAAGCAGATGTGCACAGAAAAGTTACGTAATCTGTAAAACCATGATTGTTAAATATATAATACGGTGCGGGCTGTTCACCATATTCTAGGACACCTACATGGTACTCCATGAGGTATTGTTTTGTATTATTGTCTAAGACCATTGTTAATCATCATGCTTGAAATGTTGTGAATTTTACGCAGCAAATGAAAGGGACCAAACGCGCATCGGTCGGATGCTGGCGCCTGCGCCTCTGTCCTGTCTGTCCATCACTTAAACTGAATCTCAGCATCACACTGACATCTTTATAAGGTCATTCAACTGGAAAATGATATAGACGGGGGAGAGGTTGAAATGTAAACAGAGCAAGCGACCTAGATCTAATGAAAACAAGCACATGACGTGCCGTGACTTACCGAGCAGCAGCAGCTTCACCTCCCGCGCCGCCTTCTCTCCATCTTCGCGCAGGTTCTTGTCGATCATCTTTGATCTCTCGGCGGCCGCCTTGTCTTCCGCGCTCACCGTGCACCCCATGATCGAACCGTGCGCACCGCAAACTTGTGCTTTCCACACGATACGCCAAGGATTGTGACTTCAGCTCGGTGGGTCCCAAAACACAGAATCGTATAGACAGCGCACTGACGAACGAACGTGTTATAAATGCGCAAAATATATAAATATTTAAAAGGTTCGAGTTAAAATCGCAGGCCTGTGACTCTCCATCAATCGCCAGGTTGATTGGTTCGGACGCAATTAAAAAGTTGCTTTAGTTTTCCACCTAATCGATGTTCTTGTAGCGCCTCCGTTGAGATCAAATAGCCAGCGCGTCGTTCGCGCCTTTCATCTACCGCACACAGTTCCTCAAATAAAAAATCATTTGCGTTCAGTCGGGTGTCTTGGCACGCAAGTGGTCACAATTGTATCCAACTGGTGAGAAACTGAGAAACGCCAACCGTTCGTGTTTTTTCCGCGTGACTGTCTGAAAATCTAAAGGTTCTGCATTTCGATTCGGGCTTGGAACGATTCAGAATGCAAAAAAATCACAACACGAGCGTTTGGAGTTGCGCGTAACGCGGCAGCTGCTCGGTTCTGAGCAATAACCAAGACGTGCGGTGCAGCACCCACCCACTTATGAACAACTGCTTGAGAATTGTGGGAAATGCAGTAGTTTTCTTCTCTTTCACAACTCGCAGGCATCGGCATTTCTGATTCATTCAGCGACTCGGTTCATTCGGTGCGGTTGTAAGTGAATACGTTCAAGAAAACAACTTTTTTCCTTTTCTAACTATTTACAATCCTTATTACTATTTACTTCTTTCTCACTTAACATTTCTACATAAACCTAAACCGTGCAGCTTGTTCGTTCGTTTATTTATTTATTTATTTGTTTGTTTTATTTAAACATAGCCTATAGTACACAGCACCATCAAATGTGTCTTTGTAATGTGTCTATGTAGGTCTCACGTGGGTTTTAAATACTGTCTCACCACCACGACACAGTTAAAGTAATAAACATCCTTGTATCAATCTCAAGGTTTTAGAATCAGTTCGAAAGAATCGTTTATGCACCGGTTCTATTGACCGACTCATTATAAACCAGTTAAGGTGCTCAATGATCAGCAAACGATTACAATTCGGTGCATATAGTTTGTCAATGAATAAAACTAGGCTAAAGTTTCAAAATTTTTGAATGTATTATACAAGATTGTTCGTTTTAGCGAATCTATAACAGTAAACTTTTATTTGTTGTAAAAAAAATCTATTTTGTGAATGAAAAATAAATGTGGAGTCCCAGGTGACCTTAAGCACAAGCATCGCCCTCAAGTGTTAGGAAAAAACTATGACAGCATTATGAAAGCACTGCTGGTGTGTTTTCTATGATAAATAAATAAACATGAGTGTTTACTTCAGCGCTTTAACTTTAATCATTGTGGTGAATTATTGTGATTTTAAAATATCATTGTGCAAGTGTTCGCTGTGTTAGATGTTCGTTTTTTTCCTATAGCTAGGACCACAGGTTTGATTACCAAAATACACAAAACTCATTAAATAAATATATATATATATATATATATATATATATATATATATATATATATATATATATATATATATATATATATCTTGAATGAACTTTAAATCGCTTTGAATAAAAGTGTGCCAAATGCATAAATAATCTGTTGGTAGTCATAATAAATTGGGGCTGTCTAGTAAAATCCCAAACTCATATACAGCTTTTAAAACAGCGTTTTATTGTCAATGTTCTGCTATTTACACTATACAAGCTAAATATTAATTACAGATAAAAGCAGTTAACATTTATATACATTATATATGAATGAACTAAATAATCTATGCAAAACCAACTATACGAATTATACAGACGTCGAACTGTAAATGTAAATAATGCATATGCATTGAAAGAAAAGAAAAAACTTACAGTATTTTAAATCTAATGGCTGGAACATTGGGTTGCATAATTGAATTAAACAAGGAAGAATATCAGATTAAATAACGCTATAACAAACAGCAACACTTGATAAAATAACATAAACAAAATTTATCAGCTTTCTTTTTTATATTACTTAGCAAATTAATTACAGAATTAATAATATTCCAAATCCTTGCTTTTACTTAACTTAATGATTCTTTGGTTTAAGCAAATGCAATATACCCAGCAAGAAGTTTAAAAGATACAGTACTGAACACTAAGCAACGGAAAATGAAACAAGGACAATACTAATAATACAGTAAGTAGTGGATAAGTAGTCCGTTTCTACAAGAGATGTTTTTTTTAAATGTAATGCAAAGGAATGTTGACTTCAGTATTTTTGTGTAACTCAGCTGCTCAATAGCTGCCTCAAAATGAACACAATGTGTTGTACGGCAAGCCTTCGCAGACCACGAACACATCATAATGATTAAACCGTACCACTGCACCAAACATACAAACAGCTTTATTTAATAGTACCCCAACACTGTGTTACACATTTCAGCAGTTTTTGTAGCGGACCACTGCTGCCAAAGCCAAAACTGGGCACACAAATACTCAGCGTACAATACTATAAAAATAGGGCTGCATAACAACTAATTGCTTGCAGAAAAATATTTTTTGTTTATATGTGTGTGCACGGTGTATAATAATTATGTATTATGTATGTATAAATACACACATGCACGTATAATTTTAAGAAAAGTTAAGTATTCATATTTATCTATAAAATATAAAAATGTATATACACATTCTTCAATATATACAAGCATGTGTATTTATATATACACATAATAATTATACACAGTACACACACATATATGATGTAAACAAAATTTTTAATTCGGCAAACAATTAGTTACGATAAGTTGTTATGCAGCACTTATGTAAAACATTTGAGATACTGAGAGCCCCTATCAAAAGATAATAATATTAATATTAATACTGAGAGCATCTTTTTTCAAAAACACATTTTTTTCAGATACAGGTTAAATTACATCTATTTAATGTGAAACATGGTTACAATATATGCAATGCTTCCTCATAAATGTTCAAATGTAACTTTGTATTGTATGTAAATGACCACAGTTGTGTTGATGTAGGCCAGCATGATTTTCATAGACAAAAATGATAAAAGACATTAGATGTATACATTAATACCATAACATACACTAATACTCATCCAGTGAACTGCAAAATATATCTAAAACATTTAAATAAATATGTTTTTCACTGTTTAAATCTCAATGTGATCAAGGCACGCCTTGGATTCAATTTCTACCATGCATTCTTAAGAAAAACAGAATATATACTTTATAAAAGATACATTATAAAAATCTTCGCTTTGGCACGCAGTGAATTTGTGAAGTATGATAAACTGAACTCCTGTAACTTGTCCAGCAGAGCAAACTATCTACCAACCCATCTTTGTTAAATAACTATTATAAGAGATAAATCAAAACATTTACAATCTTCTTGCGCTATAGGCAAAGTAACCGAGAGATCAAGATATGAATATCTGATATATAAATATACGCGTCACTACTGTACAATGTATTTGCAGTCACTTCTAGATGATGATTGTATGTTTCTACAGTACAAGCAGTCAGGCATGTCAAGTGTAAGGGATTGCGGTAGATAAATCAAAGAAAGGGTTAATAAAAATGATGCCAAGCAACTCGAGCCAAAACAGCGCATTTGTACAGAATAAAAGAAGATGAACTTATCACAACAAAAAACAAAATACCAAATTTCACATTTACTTGGTTAACAAACCAATTAACATAGGTAGTTGCATGGTTGGGTTAAATATGAAAATTTTCTGGTTTCTTTTAACAATGCACTTGGGTTTGTCCAGCTTTTACCCATCCATGGGTTAAAACAACCCAGCATTATTAGTGATGATAATGATTGTTAGGTCTTAAAAATCTTATGAGGTTAAAAAACAGTCTGATCATTTAGTCCTGACAATCTTTTATCTCAATGAAAAACTGGATATTGTTATGTTGGTATAAAGCACCTTCTGTGTCATAAAAGACGTAAAAGAAAAATAAGGATAAAAAAATAACCATCATCTAGTATAAAACAGCACTAACTAACTCTCGTACAAAGGCACAAACACACATTCGACCGATTTTGTCCCCTAGTGGCCACCCAGAGAACTGCCGCTTCCTGTTGTCCAATCAATGATGATAAAGCTCCAACTCATTATCATAAACAACACGCCCAGTCCAGCGAAACAGGCAGCCTGAAAGAAAAATAAACATTTTAGGTCATAATCAGTGTTGCCTGAATTGAGCTATTTTTAAATAATTACTAAGAAGAAATTGTGTATAATACTGATCACTGACTGTAAAGTATGTATTTTATGTAGGAAAGAGGCATATTTTGAGTCGTAGTTTTGATTGAGCATTGATCTAGTTTTGTTAAAATACCTGGCAACCCTGGTCATAATCTTTAGTTGTTGTTTAAAATTAACATCACTATGCTCAGTGAGTTAAGCTCAAATATTTATATTTGAGTAATGTCAAAACATAAAGAGGGAAAGAAAAATATAGATTACAAAAAAAAACCAGTAACAAGGGATCTCTACCCTATTTTACACCTCTTGTCTTTATTACAGTAGACGTACACCCCAAAAATGGATGCCGGCAGAACAGTTCTTTAATGTACTTTTATCTCTATACTTTTATTGTGGATTTATAGGTGGTAATGAATCATAACTTACAAAGATTTTAGGGGTTGAGCGCATCGGCTCTTTATCCTTGGGAACGATACGGATGTAGAAGACAGCGGGGAAGATGAAGATGAGGCACGGAGCAGATGTTGCACCTGGAGAAATAAAGGACGGAACAAATGAAGATCAGTTAATAAATTGAATTTAATATAATCCGAGAACTTGTCTCTGTAAAAATAAGAAGTCTGCTTCAGCCTTATCGTAATGGTTCTTATAAAAAAAGGGTAATGCTTTCGGTTACACAGAATGTACAGATTTCAATAACAGCCAATGATAAATAACAATAATGATAAAATGGTGAACGGGAGAAATTCTTGAAAAAATATTTAGACATTTCATGCCAATTTTGTTTTAAATCACCTACACGGTAAAAAATATTTTGCTGCCTTAAAGGGATAGTTCACCCAAAAATAATGTTCTCGTCCTCATGTTGTTTTTTAAACCATTTTTTCTATTTTGACAAACACAAAAGAAGATATTTTAATAAATGATGGTAAGCACACAGCTGATTGTAACCATTGACTTCCATTGTGGGAAAAACAAATAAAATGGAATTTAATGGGTACCATCAACGGTGTGCTTACCATCATTTATCAAAAATCTTCTTCATCATTTAGCACAATACTCCCATAATATTTGTTTTCCTACTATGGTAGTCAATGAATACAATCAGCTGTGTGCTTACCATCATAATATCTCCTTTTGTGTTCATCAAAATAAAACGTGAAGATGAGTTAATGATGACAGAATTTTCATTTTTTGGTGAACTATCCCTTAATCCTAAGTGGCAAGTTGTTGTAACTTAAATAAGTTTAAATTTCTATAACTTAAATATTTCATTTTGATGTGTTGATGTTATGTAAAAAATTTAAGTTTAAATGACTTTTTGATTGTACTTAAAAAATTGTGAAATCTTATAATAAATAATCGTCTAGCAAGTACTTTCGGAGCAAAAAACTTTTGTTTCCCTCTTAATAAAAATAAAATGGCATTAAACTGACTTCTCTAAGTTCGGGCTTTTAAACCTTGCCACTGACCTTCTATTTAGCAGTAACTGAATACACAAAAATATTGATTTAACTTCACAACCCTTCCTGATAAAACAAGCAACGGTCACAAATGAAAGTCAGCCGCCGAGAGTTTCTTACCCATTCTGAGAATGCAACACCAACTCGTGACAAAAAACCCAAATAATAAAACAGTTTTTGCAATTTTGCATGACCGTCATTTAAGGCTGGGCAATACAGTAAAAAAATTATCACAAAAAATATGTTTTCTGTTAAAGGTTGATATCGATTATTATCACGATAAATGATAAATCTTTAATTCCGGTCAAATTTAAAGGCAGATTTTTGCTCCTGAAAAAAGTTAATTATTTTTAATTCAGAACATGACATACAAACGGTCATTATTGGCAAAAATTATATCACAAAATTATTGTTACCAAATTATCGCCCAGCACTACCGTCATTATTTGTTTTCCCCTTTTTTGTCATGTTCCCAACCATAACCGAAACTATGTTTGTAGTGATTGTCAGACTCACCGATGACCCCAAAGATGCCCAGGATGTTGGGAGCGAAGATAACCAGTATGTTAATAAAAGTCAGGATGATAACCGCGATGGCCACGTGTCGGATCCAGTTGAAGGCTTTGTTAGCAAACAGCATCTCCTGGATGGCCCTTCGAACCTTCAATAAGAAGTAACAGATTAATGCTGGAAAACATAAGATGAATGAATGAAGATCAATACAGCATACATGATTATTACTCTAACAGGGAAAAATCTTGTAATACTCACCGGAAACAGAACGATGGGCACGGTCAGGGTCACGGCAGTGAGCACAGCCAATCGCACGCAAAGGATGAGAGTATCATACGGGTCGATCCTGCTGTAGGTGTGCAGAAGTTCGGGTTCAACGTTACCTGCGATGAAATAAGGGTTTGTCAGTTTAATTCGCTGCGTTGAGCATTATGGATTTGGGCATAAATGTGTATTCAGAGCTGAACTTTCCTCATTTAACTGTTCAAGCAATAGTGCTTAGAAAGTAAAGTACAAGTTACAGGTGAAAATCTAAGTACTTACTGTAAAATGTTAGGTAGCCAAAGAGAGCGGCAAGGAAGTACATGACGTACATGATCAGGATGGAAATGTTGGAAACGTGCTGCATTTTCCTCTGAGTCGGGCTACAGGGACAGACAACCATGTAAAATTTTTGAATTTATTGAAAATAAATTCATTACCAATGCAGTTATTATACAGCGGCGAAAATAATTATTTGAAACATCAGCATTTTATCAGTAAGGGGTAAGTATTAAATAAAGTGTGTTCAATACGTATCCCTGTGTCATTTCACTTTATTTATTATGACTCAACTTGTATACTTAAATGTTTTGATTTCTTTGTATGAATTCAATATTTGGCTTGATGGCTACATCTGGTGAAAATAGCCCACTTAGAATACCCCTTACTGCTAAAAATGCTGATGTGTCAAATACTTATTTTCCCCGCTTTATTTCACAGAAACTTACTTGCGAAGCTCTGTGTAGATGGGCAGGACCTCAGGGTGGCACACAAAAGCGAATGCCAGTATAGGGATGGTATACGCAGTCTGTAAAGCAAACAATGGTGATTTTATAGTTGTACAATTATGCAATAATTTATGTCTAAATGCAATACTGTGTCGATATTGCACTGTACCTGTGAGTTTACAGTGAACATCTGTGGGCTACAGTGAGAGTCCATTTCATGTCCATTGTGGTAGCTATGGGCTTGGCTGACAGATACGTTTGAATGCGCATGTGCCAGCGTGCCATTGGCGGTGAACTCTTCAAAAGGGCACAGAATCTGAAACTTCTTATAGATGACCTACGAACAAATAAAAGATATAGGATGGATTAAAAAATATGGATGAATAAGCTTAAAAAACTAAAGCATCTCTATAAAGGCCTTCAGACCAAGAACAAACTGAACCAAAATCAACCATCGACCAATCCATCGATCTAAAATTGAAGCAATCCATTTTCTAATATACAATATAGAATGTGTGCAATTAAAAACCTCATTCATTTCTCACCTACTTTATAAACCAGAGTCACTATTTCATTTATCATACGTGTTGATATAATATAAAGTGATATGTTTGCGGTATAATTTATTCTTCAGTACCCCTTTGAGAGAAGTGTGCGGGCGAACTGTTACATCAGGCTGTGAAACTACACAGGTGGTGATTGTTTGAAATAAGCAGACTGATTTATGCCAAAGAAAATTCTGTTTAAAAGACATTCATGCATTAAAGACAAAAGGAAAGGGTCATGTGAGGATTTTAACCCTTTAACTGGTGCAAATCCCTTTGAGTAGGGGGGTGAAACATTCATTCAAATTAATGTAACTCTGTCTAGAAGCCTAATCTTGGTCTTGTTTTAAAGAAGACACTTTAGGGTTTTTTACAGAAAATTTTAAATTAAAAAAGTTATAGCAGTTTACATTTATTTTAATAATTTAAAATAATGCAACAACATATGAATTTCATAAATAAAATTATAAAAATGTTAATTTAAAAAAGTAATGATGTAAAAATTAAGCCATAAATATCAAGTAGTTCTGAACCAAATTTCAATTTAAAATCACAAAAAATTAGGTTTGCGTCACACTTTTAGTGGTTATACCAAAAACGGCCACTAGGTGTCAACGGTTTGCTGCATACTCTTGTCACAAATTAATAAATTACTGTCACTGCATTTTATTAATGCAAAAAGGTTTTTAAATATGAAAACTACATTCTTAGAGCTTTCCAATAATACATAGTTTGTCAACATTATGAATAAATAATAATTAATATGCATTCCTATGGGGGTAACAAAAACTGTCACTACATCATTCCTATCATCAGACGTGCTTGAAATAGGAAAACTACATCCTTGGAGCTCTCCAACGAAATATAGTTTGTCAAGATTGTTTAGGTTTATGCAAACTCCACAAAAAAGGGCATCAGACCCAGCCGGGGCTCAAAGCAGGGACCACTGAGCCGCCACATCAGTCATCACTATTATTAACGTTAACCTTTACTACACACACTTTTATTTTGGATAAAAGCATTTGCTAAATGAATAAATATAAATGGTCCCCTTAGCCTTGGTGATATCAGCTGAACAGGAAAGTCATTACAGAGGTCGTGCGAGTTATATTTAGCAGAAAAACATGTTTTTGCACTGATAAATTACACACAATGAGACCAAAAAAACAAGTAAATATGGTCTATTATGATTTAATGTTAACTTACAGCAGAGAGAAAGAAAACCATACAGCTGAGGGAGAAGCCGCTGGTATAACCAAGGTAACCTGAAAAAGTAAATATAGCACGTCAATACATCGTGACAGTGGCATTGTCCTTTAACGCGCTGCTTACGTTCGTACACGACTCATTACTCACGACTACGTGCTTAAAAATAAAGACAATCAAGTTTTCATTCATCTCAAAGAGCTTATTTTGTCTAACCGACAAAAATACTCATGTTCAACTCATGACAAGGCCAGCCTGATGAAAATCGTGCCCAAAAAGTAAATATGCTCTGTATGGTTTACTGGCAAATAAATGTTTTATTCAACACCTAATGTTTTCTAACTTTAAATGAGGACAGAATGTGCGGTGGCCGAACCGATGCTCTGTAATACGAGCGGTATGTTAAACTGGGTCACGAGTTGATCTGGGGGTGATGAGGTGATTGAAAGAGACGGATGAAGAAAAATGATGGACTTACCCAGCTGTTTCATTAAAGCCAATGGCAGGATAACACCCATAGTCACAAGTACCACCAGGTAGTTGCCATTAAGATACCATTCACTAGAGAAAGAGAGAGAGAGATGTGAGATAATGTGTGACATGCATTGCCAGATTTTCTGTTATACTATATTATATTGCAATCATTTAAAACAATTTATTGCAATATACAATCATACTGTGAAATGAATGCAATCATTTTTGGTGATAGTACAATTGTTTACATGATTATCTCACAATGAAGTGCAGTTTGTAGTTTTACATCTCTTTTGGCTGGTTGTAATGTGAAGCGTATTTACTTTTAAAGATCACCAGGCCATGCTGGTATCACAAAAGTAAATTGAGCAATAAACCAAAACAGCAGTAAAAATGATAGCTTATAGTACAGAAATCCAACCGTAGGGCTGCTCGATTATGGGCAAAATTATAATCACGGTTATTTAAAGGGGGCATTTCACAAGACTTTTTTAGATGTTAAATAAATCTTTCGTGTCCCCAGAGTACGCATGTGAAGTTTTAGCTCAAAATATCATATATATAATTTATTATAGCATGTTAAAATTGCCAATTTGTAGGTGTGAGCAAAAATGTGCCGTTTTGGTTGTGTCCTTTAAAATGCGAATGAGTTGATCTCTGCACTAAAGGGCGTGGTTGAATAGTGCAGATTAAGGAGTGGTATTATCCCCTTCTGACATCACAAGGGGAGCCAAATTTGAATGGCCTATTTTTCACAGAATGGTTTATCAAAAAGAAAGTTACTGAGTTGTTGTTTTTTTTGTACATTTTCTAGGTTAACTCATTCCCCACACGCCTTTTTTTGAAAATGCATTTTTCATAAAAAAATGTTACAAAATGCCTTCCAAAATTTTTTAAACATACAAATATATCAAATGAAAGAACAGACCTTCTGCTTTCAAACAAACAAAACTGGAAAAAAATTAATCCTATCTATATTTTTTTTCTCTGCTTAAAACTCTTAAATATGGGTATTTTCTTTAAAAAAATTTTTTTTTAGAAAAAGCTGAAATAATTGCATTTTTGTGAAGAATTTTTGTTAGAGATCAGATTCAGAGCGATAATCAAAACATGCACAGAGTTTAAAATTAGTAAATAACTTTTTTGCTTTCGTTTTTTATCAATTGGGTACGTGCGCCATCTAGTGGGTAATCACGGTATTACAGATTAACATTAAAATACAATAAAGTTTTTTATGCAAATGTTTTCTCTGAATTGACGAGATAACTCATCTATGGCAAGAAAAGAGTTAATAGAAGCACCAGGGACCCAAATATAGCACTTAACCTTAAAAAAGGTCAGATTTTTATGGTATGTCCTCTTTAATACGATTACTCAATGACTTTGAGAACATGCATTTTTTAATCTTTCTATTAAGTGTGCATTGCAAAGTGTGTGGCGTCTTAAAAACACATCGGTCCAGCAATTTATATTTTAATTGCACAATAATTGTAGTACCTCAATTTTGTAATTATCAAAAATTTAAAATCAAAAACCATTAATTGAACAACCCTATCCAACCATATAATTTATTCATAATGCAATGCATGCTGAGAACCCCAGTGGCAGAAAATTACAAATAATACCCTGGACCAAAAAACCAGTCATATAGGTTGATTTTTTTTAAGCTGAATAAGCACTGATCTATGATTTGTTAGGATAGGACAATATTTGGAGCAAAAAATCTAAATATTGAGAAAATCGCCTTTAAATGAAGTCGTTAGCAACACACATTACTAATGATAAATAAATTTTTTATTTATTTATGGTAGGAAACACAAAATTTATCCACGTAACATGATCTTTACTTAATATAATGATTTTTGGCATTAAAAAATGTTAATGTATTGTTGGCTATTGCTACAAATATACCTGTGTAACTTATACGTTTTTGTGGTCAAGGGTCACATATTATTGTAACGCAAAGAAAAAAGGGATGTTTCATTGTACAAAGTTGTATAACTATAATGGTAACAATTGCTGTGAGATTATAGCAACAGGAACCCAGAAATATACTACCCAGACCAATTTAAAGATCTTTAGTTATGTTGCCTCAGAAAACATTCACACAACTCCTCACAAGTCTCCCATCCAATACGCAGACGTCTGTGACTCGTATGATTTATGAGCTGGTACTTTGTGTTTCCCGTGACCGCCAGGGACATCGAGCAACTAATATCGTGTCGAGCTGTAACATGTCATACTAACCGATACCCTGCCCCAATACAAGGTGTGCAATATGAAAGGACCTTGTTTGAGAAATCACTATTTTCAGACCCTCACACCGCACCTCCCTCCTCGTCCCTAATCTCCAGACACCGACAGGGAGGGGTGGCATGCCCAAGCTTTGCCTACTAAATGTAGGTCACTGTATGTGGGAACATCATTCATGCATTTTACAAGACATCATGTCATTACAACAACAGAGACGGTCCAGAAATAGACACATGTATTATTGTATGCATGTTATTATTTTACTGGGTTGGTTGTTGACAGATGTAGGTTTAAAGGTGCATTGTGTAACTTTTAACAGGATCTTGTAGCAGAAATGCAATATCATTTCCATAACTATATTATCAGTGGTGTATAAAGACCTTACATAATGAACTCTATTGTTTTTATTACCTTTGAATGAGCCGTTTTTATCTACATACACCGCGGGTCGCCGTGAAAGTCGACGCAACGTTTCTACAGTAGCCCTAAATGATCAAATCGTTTTACAGAGCGAGTTTCTTCCCCATGTTGTCTCAAATGACAACATGCTTGTCCCGTGCCAGCTAACGTAGCTTCTCATTGCGTTTCGAAATCGAGATTCAATTCGCAAACTCACCACTAGATGCCACTAAAAACCTGTACACTCTCTGAAAAACTGAAGAAAATGCTAAAAGTTTTGCAACTTTCCCTTATTCATAAACAGCTATCTATCTTTTCTACAGTATGTTTAACATATTTTATAAGCAGACAAAAGGGTAAAGACTTAAAATATGTTATCATGTAACACAATGCTAAGTGTCAAAGCATTTAAACCATGCATCTTAAAGTTGCTGGAAACAAGCTCGTGACATCAGCTACGTTAAGCATTAGCATGATTGTTGTTTAAAGCAGCTGTCACGCGCAAGGACAGAGGTGTGGTGGGAAAGACAGCACATCAGCCAATCGGCACCAGCACTCATATTAGCCGACCAATCGCAGTTAAAAACTTCCACAACACCTCCCCTTGCTGTCACGTAGACATGTCGGAGCTTTGGCCCTGATAGCTTGACGTTATTTGCTGTCGAAGGTTGTCAGCTGATAATGACCATGCACATGTCCAGACCAATGGACAGAAGCATGCCGGATAAAAGTATTCCCAGTATTTTGCACTGATATTCACATGACTTACCCTGAGTCGGGATCTGCTCTCAAAAACGCCTGCAGGACCAGCGGGAATTCGGACTTGACAATATAACAGTAACTGGACATGGCTGTAGAAATATATAAAGAAATAAACTAAGAAAACATTGATGACAAATTTGCAGACCCTGTTAAATTTGCAATAATACCAAAGGACATATCAAATGCATTGTTTCTTGTTTAAAAAAGTCAGACATTTTATTTCACACCTTTGCATTTTTTGCATTGCAAACTTATTACAATTAAGCGCATCTATTAAATCTCATTTGTATTAGCATAATAAAAAAATGTATATTATAAATAGACTTAATTTTTTATATATTTATAATAATATAATTATAATTTTTTATATATATACATATATATACATATATATATATACATCTAATATATACATCTATATACATATACATATATATACATATATATTTATATATATACATATATATATATACATATATATATATACATATATACATATATATATACATATATATATATATATATATATATATATATACATATATATATATATATATATACATATATATATATATATATATATATACATACATATATATATATATATATATATATATATATATATACAATATATATATATATATATATATATATATATATATATATATATATATATATATATATATATATATATATATACATATATATATATATATATATACATATATATATATATATATATACATATATATATATATATATATATACATATATATATATATATATATATATATATATATATATATATATATATATATACATACATACATACATATATATACATATTACACATATATATATATATTACACATATATATATAATATATATATATATATATATATATATATATATATATATATATATATAATAACATTTTTAATTTTCACATACAAGTCACATCTGGTTTTCCTCACCTCCGATGTTTTGAAGTGTAATCGCGATTCCAGCCGCCATCTTCCCTGTGATTCCAAAGGCCCTAAATCCCAACTGTTCGTATGAGCGGATACCTGGAAAATCAGTGCCATTAAAACATTAAGAGACAAATCTCACAACTGAAGCCAAGTTTTCATAAATCAGCTGAGCATGCAACACAAAAGAGCTCACCCACAATACCGGAGCACTTCAACAGAAGATGTATAGAGTAACAGGAGAGACCAGCGACAGCTGTGAGGAGAAACCTGAAGATCAACAACAAACAACAACACCATCGTCATCATCACTTTATATTTAAAACCATCCTGCAGAAATACACAAATACTGTGCTTAACTATTTTAATAGACCAAGCATAACATTCACAATTAAAGGGAACTTTTAAAGATGTCAAATAAAACTTTGGTGTCCCCAGAGTACGTATGTAAAGTTTTAGCTCAAAAAAAAAAAAAAAAACATATATAATTTATTATAACATGTTAAAATTGCCACTTTGTAGGTGTGAGCAAAAATGTGCCGTTTTTGGGTGTGTCATTTAACATGCAAATGAGTGCACTAAATGGCAGTGCTGTGGTTGGATAGTACAGATTAAGGGGCGGTATTATCCCCTTCTGACATCACAAGGGGAGCCAAATTTCAATGAGCTATTTTTTACATGCTTGCAGAGAATGGTTTACCAAACTAAGTTACTGGGTTGACCTTTTTCACATTTTCTAGGTTGAAAGAAGCACTGGGAACCCAATTATAGCATGAAATACATGAAAAAAGTCAGATTTTCAGGATATGTCCTGTTTAAAGCTTGTTTTACCATTTAAGAATGCATGTAAATAACCGTATTGTGTATTTGAATAAAAAATAATAAAGCGCTTGACTTTAGAGATGCACCTATATATCGGCCAATAATCGGTATCTGCCCATTAAAGGGGACAGAGAATGAAAAACAATTTTTACCTTGTCTTTGCTGAATAATGGTAGTCTACCCGCATTCACAAACATACAAAAACTGTTAGACATGCTAAACATCTCAGTCTCATAGAAATTCCTCTTTTAGAAATGTCAGCCAGAAAACGGCCCAATCTGAAAAACTGATGCTTATGACATCACAGGCATCTAACTGCCCCTCCACTTTAAAATAATTGGCTACATTTTTAGAGTGGCAGCAAAGTCAACCAATCAGTAATGAGATTGCAAGTTAAGCCAGTAGGGGGAGCCAAATAGGTGAAAAACCACTTGTTTAAAATCCCCCTCCCTAATATAGCTATCTGAGAGAAGTTTTTAGGAAGCTTCTAAGGCATTACAGACCCAAACAAAAACATTTTTGTCTACATGTCACATCACAGAACAAGGATAAATATCCCGTTCAATCATTCTATATCACCTTTAAAGCAATTTTTAATACTTTTGGTTATTGGCTGAAAGTTTAAAGGTGAGGTTCCACGGTATTTCATGCATTCTGACTTATAAACACAGTTATAGAGTTGTTTTCTCATGCTAAAAGTGAGTTGGATGTGTTACAGAGTATTTCTGTGCAAAATGCACTTCGCCAGGGTTCGTACAAGTTTCGGAAAGTTTTTTTTTATTACGAATCCATATTATATGAACATTTAGGGGCGGTTTCCCAGACCAGGATTAGCTTAATCCAGGATTAGGCCTTAGTTTAATTAGGAAATATAACTAGTTTTAACAAACATGCCTTACTAAAAACATTACCTGTGTGCATTTTGAGGTAAAACAAACGGCACTGATGTATTTTAAGATATGTCAGTGCAAGTTGTTTTCAGTTTGGAGAGCTCTTAAAAGTGTTTAAATCAAGGACTAGTCTAATCCCTGTCCGGGAAACCGGCCCTATGTCAGTGTTGAATAAAGTGTTGCATAACTCGTGACTCGCTCCTCCCGCAGCTCGTAACTCCTCCTTCCAAAGTTTTTTGTGCGTTATCGGAAATAATCTGTAAAGCTGATCTGTCTTTTACAAATCTGACAAAACTAAAGACTCTTCTGAGATATGAAGGATATAATACTACTCTATAGATACTCCAGATTAAGATCAGATACGCAGAAACATTTTGTGTTATGGGAGCTTTAAAAAACAGCCAATAGTCATGGCCGATATATCCTGTCAATCAAAAGAGAACAGAAAAATGCAATAAATTTAAGAAACATCACTAGTTTAATGTTCAATATTAAGGGTCATTATAAGAATGAATAACATTCAGAAAATTATATCTTCAGAATTTTGTTTATGCAAGTAAATATACACACCAAACTATCGGTTTCGGCAGATATCAGTCTGAAATATCGCCAATTGCTGAAATAACAACACATGTTGCAGACTCTGACATATACATGTGCGTCAATTTAAACTCGTCATGTCTCCCGCTCAGATCATTTCCTCAAAGTAATCAGGACAAAAGCGGGTGAAAGTGGACAAAAGAGATTAAAATACCAGGTATAAACATGAATGCCCACTTGTGATCTGATTGACCAAAACGCATCTTAATACCAGGTGTAAACGGCCTCTAGGTCAACAGTTCACATGGGTCATCTGACAAAAGATCTGGATGTGAAATTTTGCAAACACTGACAACGACACATCTGCTTAAAGGCTTTGGGCGTTTAGCTACATAATGGTGATCCCATCTTTTGGTTCGGTCTAATAAGCCACTTGACCCCAGGTGGTGGACGATCTCTGAAATGAGTGACAAGTGTGTGATAAATGACAAGCAATTCACAACGGGCATGAAAGAAGCTCTGGATTGACTGTATTTAAATAAGATGACGTGCCAGCTGCTCAGTGATTTAGGATTAAGGATGAGAAGTGATCTCTTTGTATTCAACACATCTAAGTGTGATGAGAATTTGCATTGTAAATGTGTGAGGAGGAGATCGTCAAGTGTCATTAACACAAATGTCTTCTTTTGTTCATTTGCTTGCTTTTTAATTATTTTCTTTCCATGGCCTATATATGTATATAACTAGGAAAGTAGGCTGCACTACTAGACTATCTTTGGAGAAAATAGTTAAGGACTCTGAAGTAATCCGAGCTGTAGTATTTAATTCCCTGTGACCTGAGCGAGTAGTCCAGGAGCCCCAGACTTCTGTTCGCTCTCCCCAAGACAGGAAACCAAATATGACAACTATATTTGGACGGGGGACGGACTGAACTTCAAGAGAAGGATGTGTTCGGAGAACTGAGGGGGCGTGGTCTGTTCGGGTTGGGGCCATAAATAAGCGAGATGGGTGGAGCCAACAAGTGGAAAGTTTTATGAGGAGTGAAGTAAACATTAAACAGGTGCCCTGATGCTATTGTAGACACAAACTTACATACTAGACGTTCTTCCTATAGTCTTTGACAAATGTTATTCATGACACAAACCATTTCTAAAGTTCAAGTTAGATGCTTGGAAACTATCTGCAAGAGGTACCTGTATGAAATAAGGTTTTCCTTACATTTATAAGGTTCTTCGGATAAAAATGGTCTCTTTAATGCCTAGATATAAATCTAATGAAATGTAAACCAATGTTGTACTAAGTAGGGCTGCATAATGATTAGACGTGGGCCAGTATGAGATTTTGGCGGTATAATAACCTTAAGCAAAAATACCACGGTTTCACAGTATTGCGGTTTTGCCATTGCAACACTAAAATGTGTTATTTTCAGACGTATACAAACAACAACTTTTTAACTGGACATAATACATTTTATTTTTAAGCAACAAACAACATGTATGCTAGGTGAAAATAAAAGCCTTTAAATTATATTTTTTTTTACTTATACCTTGCAAACGGTATTAGAGAAAATGTTAGTGGTTTTGAAACCTCAACTGTTTAAAACCTCTGTATACCTTGAAACCGGCTCATACCGGATAATGATTAATCGCAACTAATCGTATGCAGAATCAAAGTTTTTGTTTACATCATATATGCGTGTGTACTATGTATAATAATTATGTATATCTAAATACACACACGTGCATAAATATTTACATGTGTATATACATTTTTATATTTATATATAATTTATATTATAAATAAATATAAATAATTATATATAATTATAAATATATATAATAAATATTTTAAAAAAATTTAAAATGACACATAATGTGTGTGTGTGTGTGTGTGTGTGTGTGTGTGTGTGTGTGTGTGTGTGTGTGTGTGTGTGTGTGTGTATTTATATATACATAATTATTATACACTGTACACAAACATATATGATATCAATAAAAAAAATGTATTCTGCAAACGATTAGTTGATTAATTGTTATGCAAACGATTAATCGTTATGCAGCCCTAGTCCTAACTTTATATTCACACGAGGTATAGGCGGTAACGTTTGAAGGAGGGTGTGTCTAAAGCATGGCCAACAGCCAGTCACAGTGGCCGCATGGTCTTGCATAAATGTAATTGGCTGGCTCTGCACTAGGTTATTGCATAAGGCGATCTGATTGGCTAATGCACGCGTTGGTGCTTGAAAAGTTAAGAAATGTTCAACTTCTGCCATGAGCAACCGAAGTGACGTGTCGTAGGCCGATCCACAATTCATTTCGGCAATGCATGACATCACCCATTACAAGTAAATGAGAAGCGCTAACGCTTACGCCCGGCGTGATTCTACCGTTAGCAACTTATGTACTTGCATGTAAAAAACTATGTAAACGTAGACCTTCAAAAAGGTTAGGAAGGTTTTTACTTACAAGAAGAGCAGAATGCCAGTATTGGCCATGGCGTACGCCAATCCCAAAATCCCACTGCCCATAATGGCATTTCCCAAATTGAAGACTGACATGCCAAAGGAGGTCTTCCCTTCAAACTAAAAGAAAATGAGATCCATGAGCAACCAAAATAAAAGATTAAATAAAAGTGTCTATGTGCTATTAATAATCTGATAATAAAGCAGATTTGTGTACCCCAGGCCTGATTTTGCTCTAGCGGTCCCTTGAAACATTATTATAAACGCAACGCATACTTACGTCTGTGAAGCGCGGCTTCTTGCTTGCACCGCTGGGAATAAACTCGACGTTCTCAGCCAGCAGACCATCAGGATCCTCAAATCTATTAGAAAGACGGTTATGGATACTTAAATGAAGTTGAAAATGATCTTGCAGGTGGCATCAACTCATTTGAACTAACTAACTTTAGTTAGTAATGCCATTGGTTTTCGGTTATTGACATACCTGCTGTTTTGAGTATCATTTCTGAAAGTTGATAGACAGTGGGTATGGGTCAATCACCGAGCAAAAAAACAACAAGGTAACACATGCACTTAAACATAGCAATACATTAACACTTCATGCCAAAAATACATTAATATGCATACTGACATTACTCATTTTAAATGGGTAAATAGAGATATTATACAATCACACGTTACAAATAAAGTAATGTTAAAAGATCACACATATAAAAGTTTTTATCAAATGGGTTATGACCCAAAACCGGCTCACAGGTCTGATTAGCATTAGTTAACAATGCTGATGCTGCAAATAATACAACACAATTTAGATTAAAGGGATACTCCAAAATTACTCCATGATTTACTCACCCTCGAGCAATCCGAGATACATCCATCATCTTTCAGACGAACACATTTGGTGCTTTTCCAATCTTATAATGAAAGAAAACAGGGATTAGGGACTGCAAAACCCCAAAAAGTGCATCCATCTTTCCCAGAGGTAATCCACAAGGCTCCGAGGGGTTAATAAAGGTCTTCTGCGCATAATCAGTGCGATTTTGTTAGAAAAATGTGCATATTTTAAACTTTATAAACTATAAAAACTAGCTTCCCATAAATGAGGAAAGCAGCTGCGCAATGTACCCATGCCAACCTACGCTCATTACGCTAAACCTTGTGAGTCCAAGATGGCGTCATTACCGGAAGCTAGTTATTACAGTCTATAAAGGTTGAAATCTGGATATGTTTCTTACAAAATCGCATTGATTAACCGCAAAAGACCTTTATTAACCCCTTGGAGCCGTGTGGATTACTTCTGTGAGGGATGAATGCACATTTTTTGGCTTCGAAGTCAGAAGTTGTTCCCTGATCCCCGTTCTCATAAGCTTGGAAAAGCAAGGACATAATAAAATAACTCCAAATGTGTTCGTCTGAAAGATGATGAACGTGTATCTCGCATTACTTGAGGGTGACTACATCATGGGGTAATTTTGATATTTGGCTGGAGTATCGCTTTAAAGTATCGCAGTTAGAATAGCACAATTAAAAGAGTTAACAATTTTACATCTTTTGTTGTTCATTCTTTCAAACTTTATAACATGGTGCAAATAACTGGGTAATATGGCTAATGCTGTTTAAGAACGATGAAAATAAGCTACCACATTTTGCAACTGTGTTGTTGCCACTCAAATACAATATATATATATATATAATATCATATAATCAAATACATCCATACAAAGCCAGTTCAAAACCGCTGGTTTAAGTGTCCTGTGCATTCAAACCTAAATGAGCTAAATAATGAATGTGATGAAGAAATACTTACTGGTCTTCCTCCATCATAGTCTTCATCGGCACATACATTTCCTCTCCCAGTTCATGATCTATTCCGTTGGGAAGGATGTTCGTTTCTGACCTTGAAGGTTCCATGATGGATATCTCAGTTCTGTGTGTTGTAACCAGACCTCCAATAACAAATGTCTGAAAAAGAGAAAGATTTAGGAGAATAACTATAACTGTGTTTCTTAACAGTGCTTTTTATATGCTGTAAAGGTGCGATCAAGTTGAAACTCGACCATGCTTCAGTGATGGTATCGCGTGTCAATAAACTTTGAATTGTCCACCACGGTATTTACATAGCAAATACCAAGGTCCATATGGAGATGTTTAAGGGTGTGAATAATGCATTCCTGATTCATCCTCAAATCATTATTTACCTGACTCACATAAATCACTCAAATCAAACCTCTGAAGGTCAAGAAATGTCCCTACGTAAAAATTCAACTCAAGAAAAGTGATTTAGCAACTGGACTTCTGATCTTTAACCAAGACCTTATATTAAATGTTAAATAAAAGTGTTACCGTATCACTTACATGTTATACATACTGAGGTTTTGTTCAATTATGACTTTATGAGTTATAACCCATCAGGCATTGTAAACCGTAGCCCTGTGGTATCCAAGGGACAATGGGGTCTGAATTTCAATATGAGTCAGGGAGTCCTGTGGCAGTAAATGAAAGGCACACGTTTCTGGCAACGCTAACAGCTCTAAATGTCGTGTCACCCAGTGAAGAAACCGGTTTTGCCATCTAAAGGTTTATAAAGATGTGTTTGTGCTGATTAATTTAGCTTGGAGTCTGGGAGGTACTTGCAAGTTGAATACAGAATTCACAGGCCATTTAGTCTTTTTGCCAGACATGGAAAAGCCATTTCAGACCGTCAGACAATGTGGGAAAAGATTCAGTGAATGAGATGGGGAGAATACATTCGCTACGGACTGGCCGCTCACACAAAACACAAGCACTAAGCGTGCATCAACATTTTTTAAAAGCAATGCAGGTTGGTCTGTAGAGATGAATGAGAGCAGGTGAAGGTTAATCTAGTGTTACTGACTACTTCATGAGTTGATGGAAACTAGACGTCTCAAATCACTAACTTCAATAGTATATATATAGTAGGCAAAATTATTCTGCATAATGAATACGGCATGCTTAAAAACTAGGGTTGCAACAACTAATAGATAAAATCTAATTTTATTATCCATTAGTTGGCCCGTGACGTGACATGCCGTTTTGGACAGTGGACATGTTTATTTTGTTAATAATGAAATAATATGCTCATCAAGTTGAAAATTAAAATGAGTTATTAATTTCCTCACCAGCACATCCCTAAAAATTACATTATGTTTTGTTTATTTATATTTTGACATTTAAAGTTGTTTTAAAAACTGCACAAAAGGCTTAAATATCAAAATAAAAAATATTATATTAGTAAAACTCTTTTGCACTTTTAAAAGTACACTCCTAGCCTTATTGAGCTATAAGTGAAAAATCTAAATTGGTCGACATTTAAGTTTTTATCAGATTAGTCGATTAATTAAAAATAATTATCCAATCAATCAATTATGAAAATAATTGTAAGTTTTAGCCCTACTTAAAAATAGGGCTATACGATAATTGGGGAAATAAGTTTTATGATAATGCTTTAAGTTTGTAAAATCAAATAAAAACCTTTTTTATTAAAATATATACATATATACATATGTTTCTGGGAAAAAAGCATGACTGTTTGCCTCACCAGTCTCTGCTTTCTGCATCAACCCAAAACTTTGGCTATATGTAAAGTTCTGAAGTATGCACATTTGCGATAAACCAATAATTTCAATATATCCTGCAAGCCTACTTAAAGAGACACTCCACTTTAAAAAAAAGGCTTGTTTACCACGTTTAACACTTTAATACTTCAACTGCTTCATTGAGATATCTCAGTATTATTCATATGGACATTTTCTATCTCGTACAACAAAAGCTGAAAAGATGCCACATTCAAAAAGTGAATAAAACAAAAAGACTGGCTCTTAGGTACCATTACTCATGATTAAAGGTACCTGACAGTTTTAGTTCCTTACCCATAAACAACCATGCAGGTCCATGAAAACATAGCTATACTATACGCATACCATAACATACTGTTTAATGGTGAATATGAATAAGTAGGTTCTTTTATTAATTCAGTACATATTGTCACAGTATATGATTTTGGACACGGGAAGCAACTAAAGTGTAAAGCGCAATATTAAGAACATCTGTTTGATTCTCTCTGCAGGTGTTTCACACAATCTGTGTCCTTGAATGTTCATGCAACAGTTTAGTGCATTATCAACAGCTTTGTACTCACTTTCACAGGAGCAGGTGATCATCTACAACCCACAAACAATTCATCGTCTTCAAAGCATTTAGATCTCACTATCCTACAATCTAAGCTGGCTCTCTGTTTAAAGGCACATAATTTTTCAAGTCAAATGCTTATTTCTCACATCAGTGCAAATGCTTTGTGGTCTGGATCTTTATTTACACTGCAGACGGTTGACCTGGTCACTTTGTTCCATGTTGCTCCAAAACATTTGGGCTCTGGATGCAAATAGCAGAGGACGGACAACCTACGATCGGATTGGTTGGCACGCTCCGTCCCAGAAGTCCGTGCCTGCTAGTGTGGTATGGCTGGCACTTTAGCCGACCTGACCATGTTTAGATGTTCCCTTTAGTACAGCAGTGTAAATATGACTCAGCTCTGGACTATTTTGAGGTTAAGCACGTTTACGCCAGAATCATGATTTTTTACTTGATTACAAACCGAGCAATACAAAATATGTATAAGAGAAATAAAATATTTTAAAAATGAGGTAACCACAGTTAGTCATTTGATACTTTGATGTGACCACGCACAATCTATATGATTAAATGGACCGTGGACATCTTTAAGATCGATCACGATATACAGGTTTCCCACACCTTAGTTAACTTCAAATTCAAGGAGTAAATGTGGGGACATATTTCAAGTGAGAGCAAGGTTACATCGTGTTACCTTTTAAGATACATTGTTACAGTTCCCTTTCGAGGGAACTCGCGCTGCGTCACTACGGTGACACTTTGGAGACGCATCCAGGGGTAAGTGCGTCTGAATGTGTATATCAAATTCAACCAACGATGAGGCGTAATGACAAAGACAGGGTGACGAGGGAGTCAGGAAGTATATCACTATCTGAAATATCGCCAAAGACGGCGTTACAGGGACGCAGGAAGTATGGCAAGGGAGGTGCAGCGTCTCGTTCCCTTCTCAGGGAACAACAGTTACAGTTCTTAACATACACACGGAATAATATCGATTTTTTTTTTCAGAAAACTTCTCGCATAAAATAGATTCAAGCACTTTCAATGACCTGTATCTATGTATGTATATTTTCAAAAACTACCCAGGGCCTTGACTTTTTTCCCCCAGATTCACAAACTTTCTAGGATTTCAAGGACCCGTGGGAACCCTGGATATAAATATGTCCATCATTTTACAACAATGTCCTGTATGAAGATCCTGGCAATACATTCTCATCATCTGACACTTGTTTCAAAAGCCTTGTGATGGTAAAAAGACGGACCTTTTATGCATTACATTGTACCGATATCACTGTTGTACCCTAGTATTTTTATAGTATACAGTCTCATATTGGAACAAATCTTGATATTACCCACATTAAATGCTGATTTAATTAACTAGTGCTGATATTAAAATAAACAACAACATAGTTTATAGGAGACCTCTCTTGCAGCTCATCACCACATGAAGACCTCTGGACCTGCGGGATCACACAGCAGGATTTTTCTCATTTAAACCAGACAAACCTTGTGGCCTTCACAATCCTATCCTCATCCCTGGCCTTGAATGTCAGGTCAGTGATCTCTTATCTGTCCAGACAAATCCAGAAACATCTAACTCAGTGGACAAAGTTTGAGGAACAGTATCTGGTGTACAGGTTAGTTTACTGTAAATCATTGTTTACTCACGTTCAGTCAACGCAGCTTTTCATTGGTTCAGCCAATTTCACAACGATGAAGTTCACAGAAAAACATTTCTGACGTGTGTCTCCACATGCTGACATGTTCAATGAACTAACAAGTGAACTATTGATTAGTTGTTCCGGCACATTTGCGTTCAAAGTGACCAAACAATTACTTATCATCTTTTCCTGAACTGACGTTACAACATTTCACAATCATTCAAATTTCTTGCTTTATGTTTCTATAACACACGTTACCTTGCCGATTAACTAGGCTTTAATTTTTACCCTGATCTCTCGTACCCAGACTGTCCCAAAAGGCCATCTGGCACACTAACACACTCACACTACACCATTGCAAAACAATGATTTCTATAAAATTATTTTGTCATTCTGAATTTGACAACACAAACTGCAACTTTTGATATTTAGAGGTTCAATGCTTTCTTTCGAAAAACATCTATACTAGCAAATAATACCATTAGATTATTACATTTTTAACATTGTAATTCTGTGGATTGGCATAAGTACTTAGAAGCATGTATGAATACGGTAATCATTTTGTACCATTGTATGCATCAAAGGTACAATCTGACATCATCATTGTACCACGGTATTGCATTTCAAGAGGGTGAAAGGATGCGTGACATATTGAAGAGTATTATTTGTAGACATCTCTGTCAGCTTTACAAGCCACTGCAATCTAAACTACACATAGGGGAGAGATCAGAGCCAATTGTATCTTACTCTTGTAAATATTTCTTAAAGGCAGGTTTGTGATTAAATTCCAGTTTGTATAGGCACAAACCTTAAAGTCTTGGCTACAAAAGCTACTAAAGGTTTCCATCAGTGCTGCACAGTGAAAAGATACAGATCATTAAACACAGTGAACTTGTGTTGACCACACTATGAGCAAGACATTATAGGATGTCACAGCGGTTGCTACCTCATGTTTATATACAATATATAGATACAATATATCATGGTTACAGAACTCACGGCTCTTTGCTAAAGATATTAATTGTATATAAAAGATGTTTGTTTTCATCTACAAAGCAAACAAACCAAAATCATTTCAACACTCATTAACATTTATCTTCTATTGAAATGCTATCTTCAGTCATTAAATGGTTAAATTACAAAAAAAGCTCATAAATACATATTTTTTTGAAAAATGGAAGTAATGCATATTTTTGAGTAAGGAACATTAACAATTGGAGACAACCTTAGGTTGCAATAACAATATTAGCTAAACTATTAGCTTAATAAAATGATTTAAAGTTTTTATTTAGAGGCATTGATACATCCTACATACATTGAACATCCTACGTGGATGTTGGTATAACCTTTTGCATGTGATATCAAATTTATAAATATACTTTTTAAATACAATTAAAATGTGTTTGATAAAATTAGCATTTTTTTGTAGTTTATAATATTGGTTTTACCACCTCACACAGAAAAGTGTACAAGCGTACCCATTACATTAAAGTAGCTTTTTTCAGTATTTGAGAGAAATTTCTCATCTTTCAGCCATAAAGACCACCTGGTGTTCACTGGATGATGTGATATCATGTTTACTATTTACACTTCTTAACTTCTTACACTTCCTTTAATCTTTTTAATTCTTATTGGGGTGGTTTCCCAGACAGGGCTTATCCAAGTCCCAGACTAAAATGCATTTTTGAGAAGCCATAATTAAAAAAATATCTTGCACTGACACACATCTTAACATATATCAGTAACATTGTTAAGATGCACACAGTAATGTTTTTTGTAGGGATGCACCGAATCCAGATTTTTTGGGTTTGGCCGAATTTCGAATCCTACTCGCATCCTTATTCCATTAACACAGTAAAACACATTAATGAAGTAAACAACGTCCAGTGTATTTTTCATTCTATTTAATTTTAACTGTAAAAAAAAGTATAAGCAAAATAATGCCAGGATGACAAATGGGAAAAACTATTTTGACCATTATCATAAGCCTATGCATAATGAAAGCGATGCGGTGCGACTAGGGCTGCACGATTCAAGCTAAAATGTGAATCCCGATTTTTTCAATGGGAATTGAGATCCGGATTCTCTCACCCGATTCTCTTTATTTTAACAAAAACATTTATTATGCACTTAACTAAAAAATGTGCTACAGGACTTTCAGTTATAATAACGTTTCTTAAAAGTCTCTTTTTCTTATTTTAGACCCCTTAAAATTTAGAATTATTTAAAATTTGTTAGCTGTTAAATTGCACCTGTGCTTTTTGTACTATCAAACTGGCCAACCTTAAAACTTTAAAAACACTAACGTTAAACCTTTAAAAGACTAAAAGATCAACATTTTGAGGCATCAGAGAGAAACGCAGACATGTAACAATGTTCCCCTCGTGCGAAAAACCCTTTCTAATGGGGAACGCAAAGAGGCCGTTTCTCAATGTGAAGGCTGCAGCCTCTCTGGAGGTCGCATTTCTAAACTGCGCATCATAAAGACTGTCTAATTTCAGAATATTAACAATTAACGTTATAAAGATGACTAATATTTTTAGTTAATAATAAATTGTTGAAGTATGTTAATGACTTGCGAATGTAATGCTCCGTTAACTCAAATGAACCAGGCTTGATGACGTATACAGCCTGCATGCGACCTCCTGAGGTTGCAGCCTTCCGATTTAGAAACGTCCGGAGCCTGAGGTAAATAATTTCCTTGCCTTTTTTCGAAACCAATGTTGTTGCATCTTCACTTTCTCCGTCGCCACCAGGATTTTCCACAGTGACACTCGTTTATCCTCTCTTTTTTGTGAAAATTGCCGCTCCAGATCCACCAAGTAAACGACTGTGTTTAGGTCTGCCGCCTTGTTATACGTCACGCGAGTGACAGCGGAACACCGCAAATGAGATGAGAGAGAGGAGAGAAACGATCGGGTCTGATTGGTGAATGAATAGGGTTTGGTTTTACCCTGTATGAGTGTGTGTTAGCAAGTTTGACTGATATTCTTGGGTTGTTGTAATGTAAATACGTGAACACTTGAACGCAGAAACTGAATACAGGGAAATACTGTAAATGCAAGTGAATCGCCATCATTTAAAATGAAGATCGCCTATATGTATGAATCGAGATCGTGATTCTTTTTCGATTAATCGTGCAGCCCTAGGTGCGACACACTCGTTTTTCCAGGTGCGTCCGCGAAATGTGAACTGCCCCTAAGGCTCACCGAAAGTAAAAGCTTATCTCCACGTCAGCACCCGATGTGTGTAATCAAAGGCCGCGTGACGTCGACCAGCGTAGCACAAGCCTGGGGTTCGGTTCGATGGAAAAAAAAACTAGGATTCGGCCGAACTCGAACCCCGTCAAAAGCCCAGTATTCGGCCGAATCCGAATCCTGGATTCGGTGCATCCCTAGTTTTTTGTGAGGTATGTTTGTAAAAACTACTTAAATGACCTTATATACCTAAGCCCTAGTCCTGAATTAATCTAAACCCTGTCTGGGAAACAGCCCTGTTAAATTTGTATAGTGTAGTATTTAATATATGGTATTTTGTGTTACTGGATTGCATTAGTCTGCCTGGCAACAACCAACCGCGTCCTTTAATTTTTAATTAAAACCTAGGATTTTTTTCAGTGTTTTTCTCCTAGAGTTTTTATTAACACCTTGGAAGACAGCTGACATTAGATTAACTTAAAAATGTGTTCTAGACCGGCCATTCCCAAACTGTGGTCCGCGGACCACTAGTGGTCCGTGAGGGTACTGCAGGTGGTCTGTGAAAAGGCAAAATAAGAATATGTATATTTTAATATACAAACTCGTTCATATTTTGGGCGAACGTGTACTGCTGCCTAATAAACGTTACTGTGAACTCATTCATTCTGGTGCCTGTGAACGGCTTGCTCTCTCAGTTTAACGTCGTTCAATAGGGTGCCAGATTTGTATATTCTTCCAGGCGAAAACCCGACTAAAACACACTGTAAACAGGCCTTAATGTGTAGCGGAAAAAACACCCAATCTGGCAACACCGCCACCACTCGGTGTTCACCAGTCACGCTGCATACGTCATCAAAACAACACAGACGCTGTTGAAATTCCTGCCGCGCAACTCAAATAGTTTAACATTAAATAACATCATATTTATCCTAAATCGTTAAGGATTAACATAGGATGCTAACGCATTTCCCGGATCTTGAAATAGACTTTGACTAAGCTCACGCTATTTAACGTGCACGTGTGGTGTGCAATACCTGCGAGTTGTCATACACGCAATGCCTCGCAGCGCTCACCCGGGGTGCGACCCCCACCCGACTAGCCTTCTTAAGGTATGTGTAAGCAAATACAAAAATTAAAAGACAGTCAATGCTAATGTAAACCCTGGTTGGATAAGGATTTAAAGTTGGACATAAAGATGGAATCTGACGCATTTAGCTTCAGTGTTAAAACTGATCAAATAATTGCTGTCTGTGCTGTGGTGGTTCTATATGGGCTATAATGGCAATCATTTAAAAAAAAATAATATGGGAAAAAAATAACTATAAATTAGTTCATTTTTGGAACTGTGAACTAGTTTAACATTTTCAAATATGAACTATGAACTGAACTAGTTCATTTTAAAATTTGTGAACTGTGAACTAAACTAGTTCATGTAGAAAGTGAACTGTCCCAACACTAAGAATATGTATATAAATAATTATGATATAAGGTTAAGAAACCTGTTGTACTGATGTGATGACCAGTTATAGTTTTAGTGCTAGTAAGACTATTTAGATGTGCAGATTAATTCAGGACTTTGTGTGGACATATTTTATTATTATAAAATATTATTAGTAATATAAGGTGGTCCGCGAAAATTCTTGATTACAAATAGTGGTCCACACACACAAAAAGTTTGAAAACCCCTGTTCTAGACGGTTCACACGCGTGTTGTCGCGTTTACGCGACTGAACTGAAGTGAACCTCCGGTCTGTATTTATTTATTGGTCTAAACTGATTGTCGAAACACATTGTCAAAAATAAAATGTTTTGGTTTGCTAAAGATGGATGGATCGCCGCAGTGCAGAGAGGTAGTATACATTGTATACATTAATTTTACACAATAACGTTAGCTCAATGTAAAAGTTAATACGTGTTATATATAATATATAAGCAAAGTTATTTTACTTGTCATTTATTTCCCTTGTTATCAGAAATAAAAGGGCTCTGTTGTTATTGATTCTATGTGAAAGTCTACCGGAAGTTGTGTTTAGTCCACCATACGTTACATTATTACTCCGCTCACTAGTATGGTTTAATCTTAGCCACTGTACTTCTGATATCCTCTGATTTTTCTGTGGGGTTTGTACCTTTTGCATATCGTTAACATGTACTAATACACACTTACACTAAAGGAAATGTAAAAACGTGAATCGGACAATAGGTGCTCTTTAATTATTCCCAACCACTACTAATATTTGTGAAATTTATTTATAAGGTTTCGCACATAAAATAATGGGCAAAGTATCTTAATTTGAATTTTTCATAATTTAAAGACCATTTAAGCAGTTGCCTTAAACTGCTCATTTGTATGGACAGTTGCCTCGACTGAAGATTGAGACCAAAACTAAAAATTGTATTTATTATAAAAAATACTGAAAATGTATTCAAACTAAAAAAGTTTTATAGAATAAAGTGACACTTTAGATCATAAATGTATCAAGTTATTTTTATAGTAGGCTATATAATTCCCCCAGACACAAAAATATGCATGTCACGTCACTGACCCAAACATCAATAATAATCTAATGATCATGAGAACAACACAATGCGCCCTCACACTCTTCAATGAAACAAGCAATCTCTCAAATTACTTAAACAACTAATTATTAAGGTAGATGCTCAAACAAAACACGATGTAAAGTAGATATAACCCCATAAAATCAATTATAGGATTTTTTCCACATGCACATACAGCCTATTTATATACAAAGGCGATCGTTACTGTGTCCAAAACGTGCCCACATATATCAGCTTCCACTAAAAGTATGTCCCTTATGCTATTCATCTCTCTTTTATATAAATACGTAAATAAGACATAGCACTTTCCATATGAGCATTTGAACAAATACATCGATCATAAATTGCCAATAAAATAATAATTTCTCACCGGTGCACGAGCAGGCACGCGTTACTGTATCCACTGATGTTCACGATGGGAAACTGTAACGTTAAGTTTGTAACTTTCCGCGTGTTTTGGTCTTTTACGCTTCTTCGGTTTTCTACTCGCGTCGTTTGTTTGCACACAATGGAGACAATGCGTTTTTCCTCACACTGGTTCCGAACAACTGGTTTGAGGGTAAAGTGAACTGAACTGGTAAAGGGGTCTATGGCTGAGCCGTGGGGGTTGTTTAGGTCCCGCCCTCGAAACGGCCCTTCCAATGACTGCCGTGTTTTGTCTGATGTAACGCCTCTCTCTGAGACGAGGCCACGCCCACTCCATGCTGAGTTCAAGAGTATGACGTTTTGCTAACTTCATAGGTAAATGATGAAGACAAAATTGTAGTAGACTGTAATGTTACTTTTAAAAAGCAAAATATGTTGTGTTCACAACACTGTGTTCGCGGAACAAAGGTCAAAGGTTTGATTTATGTGTAACCTCTTGGTCACTTTGTATAAAAGTGTTTGCCAAATGTATAAATGAAAACGTGAGGAGAGAATTAACGAGTTATAGGTGTAGATACAGTGTGATTTATGTATACGTCACAATATTTTGACATGAATAAAAATTAATACAAATCAATATTTTACTATGAACAAACTTGATAATATGGACAGATAATAAAGGTATTCTTGTTATGATTTTTTGTGTATTAATGTAGACATGATGATTTTGTGTTGTTGTTTTTTAATTAAATTAAACTATAGTTGTTACATAATGCACATTTTTAGGTTTCATGCCCAAACTAAGTCGCAGTGACAATATTTTTGTGATATCTATTGACATGTATTTTAATGTAATGTCATCTGTCCAATTCATCTTTAGTACTGTTTATTTTATTATTCTTTTTTTGCCAATGAAATATATAAAAGACAAGAGTAGGGAACCAGAATGTGAGTTTGTAACCAAAAGCAAATTTGTATAGGCAACTGAATTTTTTTCAATATGTATACTATAAACACACTAACAACAGTTATGGTTTTCAAAAGGCACCTATTTCATTTCTAAAAAAAATATTTTGTGTATTTAGTGTAATACAATGTGTTTGCTTGGTTTATAGTTAAAAAACACATTATTTTCCACATACCGTACATTTTCATAGCTCCAGATTTCACTCTCTTCCTGAAATGCACAGATTTTTTCCAAAACTCATTGATCTGAAAGCGTTGTGTCCCTGATTGGCCAGCTAATCTGTACGTTGTGACCAGTGGCTGCCAATGATGTATTTTGAGGGCGCTCGAAGCAAAGTTCGTCACAACATGTCATGTGTGGTTTCTTATTTCAAAAAATGTGTTTTGCGCATCAAGAGAACCTATGTGCATCACGTGATACTTGCATAATCTTATGCGTAATCAGAGTTTAGTGTTAAGGGAGTGTCTTGCGTGTATTTTGTGAACGTGAGCGTCTCTTTTATCATAAACGGTTTTGACGCGTGTGCAGCAAGCACTTATTTTGACAAAACATGTGATGCACATGATGCCACAAACACATATTTTGAAATGCAAGCAACACACGATACGCCGAACACTTAGCGCCCCTCGGATGAGCAGTCACGAGCCGCCACTGGTTGTGACACTCCTTAGCATGTTTAAAAGTTTCGGTCACAATGCAATACTGACAGAAGTTAACTTACAGGCTGCATTTTAGAAGCGGGAGGAACCGTCGCGTTCAGGTAAATAACAAGCCCAGAAAGTAAACTGCTGCCTACAAACTGTGTGTTAGTTGTAGTCCAAGAAAAGAGATTTACGTTGAAGAGATAACTCGCGTCATTGTTTACTTTGAGATTTGTAGCTTTTGCATATATGTACTAATACACACTTACACACCAAAGGAAATGTAAAACCGTGAATCGGACAATAGGTGCTCTTTAATATTACGGTTATTATCAATACCGATATATTGTGACACCCCTAATTTAGAGCTATGCCTACTACTGATTTTTAACAACTGTTTAACAATACAGGACATTGTATTGGAAGAACTACTTGCATTTAACAGATGTCCAGTGTCCTGTTGTCTGTATGTGTGTGAGTGTCTGGGGTCGGCAGGGGTTAGGTGGATATACTTCATCCACTGCAGCTGTTTAACAACACTCCATCTATTTAAACCATGGAATGCTGTCCAGGATTTAAATAGACGGAGGACATGAACGCCAGAAGTGTGTCGACTGATCCACATACACATGTTGTAAAGTCATTTACCTGTTCATTATAAGAAAAAATATCTTCAAAAGTAAATCAAAGTGGGCGTTTACAAGATGACATTTTCAAATACAAACTTTTTTATATATTTTTCCCAATCATTTTCATAACAATGGTTTTGGAGGCTTGAAAGAGCTTTCTGAAAGTTTTTAAATGCAAGTTTTTAAAGGTACATTATGTAACTTTTAGAAGGATCTCTCTTGACAGAAATGCAATATAATATACATAACTATATATTGAACTGTATTGTCTTTATTACCATAGAAGAGCCGTTTCTATCTAAATACACCACGGGTCTCCTTACACGTTTGTACAGTAACCCTAAACTGAAGAACTTCTCTATAGAGAGCGCGTTTCGACCCTACGCTGTCGCATGCTGGACTCACACCAGACGCCGTAGAGGCAGCAAAAACGTGTTATTTGCACATAGTTGGACATTTTGAGTTTACTTGCTTCAATCTCGCGTGGCTTTCTAGTGAAATTCTAGCCATTCGAGACATTCACGCGGAAATTCGCATCATGGGCGGGACTCCGCTCCTTTCCTGTAATCACGTCACTACTAGAGCAAGCTCCTGATTGGTTAACGCAGGGCGATTTTCCGCCAAAGTTCAAATTTTTCAACTTTTGCATTTCCTGCCGCAAAGCTCAATTCGCATCAATTCGCTAAATGCCTCGTTCGCGCCGTGTGAGCTACGGACGCGCGTAAACGTGTCTTCACATTAACTTAACATTGAAATCAGTCGCGCTTGACATCTCTACCGCGGCTGGTGTGAACGCAGCATCAGACGATGACATGTTTGTCCTGTGGCAGCTACCGTAGCTTCTTTTTGCGTTTCGAAATTGAGGTTGGTTGCAATTCACAATCTCACCACAAGATGCCACTAAAAAATTCACATAAGACCTTCAAAAACAATTCTGTTGCAGTATAAACTACAGTACACATTTGTGAACATGCAAAAACAGCAACGTTTAAACATCGTGATATTGCCAACTACTGGCCTGGCATGCAAAATGCAGCCTTTTTAAAGATCCATGAGAACAGGGACTGTTTTGCAAATGTTTATAATATGAGAAACTTTTTAAAAGCGCAAAGAAAAACTTTGTACATCATAACCGTTTTTACTACATCATTGATATAGTGATGCTTGCCTTTTTACTTGCTCAAGAAAATGTGAGCGGTGTTTGTCAGTGCAAAGTAATGTCACAGTTTTGCTAAGGTGTAAAGTCGTTCCTAGGGTATTGTAAGAAGTTCCTAAGTGGTTACTTACCAACCCAAGTCAAAAGAGAGATGAGCTAGTCCCTAGATATGGCTAAGGAAAGTCTGATCCTTCACCAAAAAAAAAACAGCACATCCAAACTAATTTTATGGGAATTTGTATGCATTTATATCAGAGGTGGGTAATTCGTATGATTTCTTATGTACAAAAACGTACAATTATTACACTTACACAAATAAGGGTACAAAAGTTGTCACTGAATTGTGTTTACATCGGTAACAGTGTGCTTTATCCAGATCGAATAAAGAAACATTTTTATGCATTTGAGATATTATGTGTTTTTATATTTGTTGTTTCTCCACGCCCCTAAGCATGATTGGTTGCTTTAAGTTTCATTTAAATTTTGGGCGGTCCTTGGACATTCAAAGTGCCCATGGTTCCCAGACCTCCAGTATCCCAAACCTCCAGTCTGGCTATTCGAGACTATACCACCCCTAACCTCACCCCTAAACCCAAAGTCACAGGGGTGAAAGTAAATCTACAAATTTGGTCGGATGAATTCACATGAATTAGCCACCTTGGAAAGTACGTACGATTTTCATGAGACTGTGTTGGCACATCTATTCTTAACACGCTGCATGATTTAATGCATCATTCTTGTCTGCAGAAACTAAAGTGTGAGTGATAGAAATAGTGATGCTTGCATTAGCAAACACGCAGATGGTCTCTAGACACTCAAGTTCAAACATTGCCTGCCATGTCCGTTCACTACATTCACATCTTTTCTCCCCTCCCATTAGAAATTGTTTCATTAAACTGTTCAATTTAAAGATCAAAGAAGATAACACAATGGGGATTGAATATATCTTTTTGGCTGTGTGTGTGTCACAGTGAGCGGTAAATGATCATCTGACAGAGCTGTCAAACCGCTGTACACTTGCACTCGACTAGATTCATTACTTTAATGAAATGTTTCCGTGGCAGACGTGATGTAACCTGTGGGTAAGCATGCCCTCATGACCGGCACCAGATCCAGTTTCGTGGGGAAAATTCCCCCGTAGTTGTCTGCTGTGTGGATTTGGGAATTATTTACTGTAAGCAAAGACTCTCAAATTTTTTCACTTTCATAATGTATCTTTCATATAAATTTATATAAAAAAATTCTTACAATAATATGCTTACAATTGCAAGATAAGGTAGTGAGAATGATCCCTTATGTAAATTTTAACACACACACACACACACACACACACACACACACACACACACACACACACACACACACACACACACACACACACACACACACACACACACACACACACACACACATTTAATATGCATCATCTTTTTTTATATGTTTACTCTTTCATTGATAGATTTTTCAGGACACTCCAAAAAATATGTAAACAAAAAAGGGACCTGGACACAGTCGTCATCAGTTAATGGTTAAACACAATCCAGCCAGCTGACCTGGATTAAGTTAAGGACAGTACACCAGAACATTCTATTATTTTGTACACTTCATGTATTTGTTTTACTGTAAACATCTGCTAATTGAAACTTTGATCTGTGATGCAGAGTCTTGTTGATTTTGATGAATGTTTCTTCAGTCTTTACTGAACCTCATGTGTCTATACATTATTACCTTATTTAAAAATCAATCACCTGTGTCCTGCACTTCAGGAAACCTGATAGTTTTTCATATTAATGCTCAGCCTGTTTCCCATTAATTCGGTCGGTTCACATGTGCTGAACTGAGCTGTGGAAAACACTTCATTGATGTGACGAAGGTCAAAGACAACAAGAGATGCCTCAAATACTAGAGCCGTCATCTCTTACCTGTGCTGCTGTAACCATGGAGATGCACTGATAGGAGGCTGGTTTATTCTAATAGTGGACCATCAGTTTTTTTTGCAGTGTTGGGAGCTCCTAATGGTTTCATCATAAAACACCTGCACCCCTGTAATCTTTCAGATGTGCTGAGAGAAAAACACCTGACCTTCTGAAGAGGAAATTCAAACAAATAGACAGACACACACAGTCAGACAAACAGACAATCTGACAGACAGAAAGACAGTCAGACAGACACTTAGACAGACGGACAAACAGACACTCAGTCAGTCAGACGGACAGACAGAAAGACAGTAAGACAGACAGACAGAAAGACCGTCAGACAGACAAACAGACAGTCAGTTAGTCAGAAAAAACAGACAGGCAAACAGACCATCAGACAGACAGACAAACAGATCATCAGATGGACACTCATTCAGACAGACAGACAGACAGACAGACAGACAGACAAACAGACCATCAGACAGACAGACAAACAGATCATCAGACGGACACTCAGTCAGACAGACAGACAGACAGACAGACCATCAAACAGACAAACAGATCATCAGATAGACACTCAGTCAGACAGACAGACAGACAGACACTCAGTCAGACAGACAGACAGACAGACAGACATTCAGTCAGACAGACAGACAGACAGACAGACAAACAGACAAACAGACTATCAGACAGACAGACCATCAGACAGACAGACAGAGACTCAGACAGACAGACAGACAGGCAAACAGACCATCAGACAGACAGACAAACAGACAATCAGACAGACAGACAAACAGATCATCAGACGGACACTCAGTCAGACAGACAGACAGACAGACAGACAGACAGACAAACAAACAAACAGACAAACAGACCTTCAGACAGACACTCAGTCAGACAGACAGACAAACAACAAAACACCTGACCTTCTGAAGAGAAAATGAAAACAAATAGACAGACACATAGACAGAAAGACAGTCAGTGAGATAAACAGACAGACAGAAAGATAGTTAGACAGACAGACAGACCATCAGACAGACAAACAGACAGTCAGTTAGTCAGAAAAACAGACAAACAGACAGACAGACAGACAGACAGACACTCATTCAGACAGACAGACAAACAACAAAACACCTGCCCTTCTGAAGAGAAAATGAAAACAAATAGACAGACACACAGACAGAAAGACAGTCAGTGAGATAAACAGACAGACAGAAAGATAGTTAGACAGACAGACAGACCGTCAGACAGACAAGCAGACAGTCAGTTAGTCAGAAAAACAGACAGACAGACAGACACTCAGTCAGACAGACAGACCATCAGACAGACAGACAGAGAGACAAACAGACAGATAGACAGTCAGACAGACAGACCACCAGACAGACAGAGACTCAGTCAGTCAGACAGACAGACAGACAGACACTCAGTCAGACAGACAAACAGACCATCAGACAGACAGAGAGACAAACAGACAGATAGACAGTCAGACAGACAGACCACCAGACAGACAGAGACTCAGTCAGTCAGACAGACAGACAGACACTCAGTCAGACAGACAAACAGACCATCAGACAGACAGAGAGACAAACAGACCATCAGACAGACAGACAAATGGACAGACAGACAGACAGACAGACAGACAGTCAGACAGTCAGACAAACAAACAAACAGACAGACAGACAGACGCACACGCATGCACGCACGCACACACACAAACACAGTAAATTAGTCAGTCAGACAGACAGACAGACAGACAGACTCTAAAAATGTTTTGGCTTATTTTCAACCCTGCATTAGGTCAAGAAGATAACCCAACCCATTGGGTTGTAAACTATGCTACCCATTGGGTCAAATATAAACAGTTTCTGGGTTAATTTAGCCCAGCGGTTGGGTTTGTACCTATTTGACCCAGCGATCGGTTGAAATTAACCCAAAGTCATGTTAACGAATATGAACTATATTGTGTATAAGTGTTAGCAGGTACTTTACACACCATGCTCTTCTTTTAAAAAACAAGTTTCGCAATGCTTTCTGTTTTGGGTTTCATGAGTTTTCATGTTTTGTTTGCAGAGTAAAGTGGGCGTACAGCTAGAGAGATTATCTGACTGGGTGATGGTTTTCAAACTTAAACAATAACATATTAACTTGAACCAAAACACAGAGAATGTTCCCAGTGTGTAAAACATACTCATATTTTGTCCTTTTAAATGAAATGCTTCATTATCCTCTGTAAAACCAGATTTCACTTATTAAGTGCCCATAAACACACCAATCTTCTGTAAACACATTACCACGTGATATTCACTCACAAGGTTGCGTATAACAACTGTTTTACTACGGCAGTAAACATGTCTCGTCCAATCAAATTTTAGAGCTGAAACTTTGGCTATGCTGACAAAATATATTCATTTAGATCTTGAAAAATTAAAATATACATGTTTCATTATATAACATAATAATGACATCATTTAATTTAAAATGAGCAGTGATTATTGCACAAACCTTTACAAACAAAAATATTTTTATGAACACTATTGTAAAAAAACAAAGCCTAACAAGTTCAGAGTTCAGATCCGCTCCTCAACTTTCAGTTCATTAAACAGCAATGTGCAGGGTCTCCAGTAACAAGCTCTGGTCATCTCACACTGTGATGGGAATCAACTTCAGTGCCAAGGAACAGCGTGTCCAAACGGGAGACCTTCCGGATGGGAAATAGCCAACACAAAACACATCAAGAAATTATTTACAAAGACTTGAATGGATGAATTTGTGCTATCGGACGGTGGGCGTCAACTGTTAAACTAACCAAACAGATGCTTTTCTTACACATTTTCTGTCAAACAGTAAAAGCCAATGCACGTGTACAGATACAAACCTTCACCTTATGACCACATGGAGCAAAGACCTTTACAAAGCAACAACACTGGACACAAACATCACACTCTCAAAAAAAAAAAAAAAGGTACATGAAGGTACAAAAGTTGTCACTGGTGCAGTATCTCTTTCAAAATAGTACACATTTGTAGCTAAAAGGTACATACTGGTACCTGAAAAGTACCTAAATAGGACATTTTTAAAACGTACCGTCCCAGTTACAAAAGGTACAACTTTTGTCTGAGAGTGACTACGTAATAAATACAAAGTATCAATATACAATACTGTACAGTATATACAAAATACAAACATTCTGATCGCTTCATTTATGGTTTAGAGTAAGCTACAAGCTCATTAACTAAAGTACAATTTGAATTATGTACTTAATTTAACATGCTTGACATGCATAAGAATTGTATACACCTATACGCCCCTCAAAAAAACTAAAAAAATTTTGGCCAAAAATATGTTTTTAATATATTTTATTTAAATATTTTTTAATTCGAAATATATTAATATATAATATATAATATATTTACATGTAATCTCCAAATATCAACATATATTTCAAATAAATACATTTTTAATTTTACAACCCATGTGGCAAAATGTTTTATTCTTGGCCAAAATATTTTTTAAATACGTGCCTAATTTACTTTTATAAAGTATATTTTAGAAGTTGAATTTATATTTCATTATAACCTTTTCAAACCTGTTGTGTTTACAGGTTTATAACATAAAGTTTTTCTTCTAATGCAATGTAAACATATCACTGAAAAAAAACTTCCGGACATCAGTTGCACATAATTAAATTAGGTTTTCATAAAATGAAATTCACATTAATAAAAATTAATTTAATTTTTAGAAAACTTTATTTAATCATGTTGAACTGGTGTACATAATTAAATTACGTAGATCTAACAATAAAAAAAACATTTTAAGTAAACTTGACAGTGCAACCAGAGATTTTTTTTCAGTGTTGGAATAAAATAGATTTCTGTAAACATATTCCATTATATATTTTGAAATAAATGTAATTTTTAATATATATATATATATATATATATATACATATATATATATATATATATATATATATATATATATATATATATATATATATATATATATATATATATATATATATATAGATTTTGGTATTTATGGGACATATCTATACACCAATAATCCAGATCTAACCAAGAATAAATTACCATAACCACCTTACTAAGGCAACGACCTTTAGTGTAAAAATAGCAATAAATCATGGATCTAATGGCATTACAATAGTTGTTATTGCATAACATATCAATCATTTTAATAGATTAACTTTAGACTGTATGGATTTCAGTGATCTAATACAGTTTTGTTTATGCTTGAAGCTGAGAGTTTCTTCAAAAATACTAAAAGCAAAGTTGGCAAAGCTGTGGGATTTTGGGGATTTGTGTCCTGATTACAGTGTTCCAGTATACATACACTAGAGAGCAATGTGAGAATTTGTGAAGTGGGTTCATAACAACAAGTAAAGACAAGCTGCTCGACACCCAACCTAGAAGAGGATTCAGAAGTCAAGAGAAACTGAAGATTGACTCTGAGTAAAATGGTCACAAAAACATTGCAGATAATTTTGTGTGACAAGGGAATTAACTTAAAATAATGCAATTAGCATAAGCAAAGAAAAATAATTATGTATTCGCCACAGGCACCCATTGGTGGACCTTCATGGAAATTGCACTAATGTATTTTCATCTTTTAAAGGGATAGTTCACCCAAAAATAAAATTCTGTCATCATACCTCATTTCTTTGTTCTGAAACCCATAAAGGAAGATAATATCAGGAATGTTAGATACACAAACCAATCACAAACCATAGTAGGAAAAAGAATACTATGGAAGTGAATGGGGCTCATGATCGGTTTGGTTAAAATATCTTCATTTATGTTCATCAGCACAAAGTAATTTAAACAGATTGAACAACATGAGAGTGAGCAAAGGATGACAAAATTTTCATTTTGGGGTGAACTATCCCTTTAAATACTGTCTTCATAGGTGTAATTCAATGACCCACTACACATTTTTGCATTTGACAGATATGCATATTAATCCAAAGTGACTTATGGTGCATTTGTCCTGTACAGCAACGCTACACACAAGTTAAAATGTAACATTTGGTTGAAAAGTACAGGATGTCCCTGCTCACCTGCATGCAGGATGACTTAAAGGTTTATAAAATAACATTTAGAAATTGTTGTATATTATTAAATAAACAGGTCATAGGGTTCTTTGCAATAAAGCAATAGAAAGAATAATGATTGGTTCCTCAAAGAACCATTCAGTTAAATGTCCTTAAAAGAACCATTCTTATCTTTTTATAATCTTCAGATGGTAAAGGTTCTTCTATGAAACCAAATTAGCAAAAATAATTATTTTATGGCATTGCGAATATTTTTTTTAATTTAAATGTCCAGTGTGGGTTTTAGCAGCATCTAGTGGTGAGATTGCGGATTGCAACCAACCTTAATTTCGAAACGCATAGAGAAGCTACGATGGCTGCCACAGGACCAACATGTCGTCGTCTGAGACAACGTAGGGACGAAACACGCTCTGTAGAGAAGTTTGTCCGTTAAGGGCTACTGTAGAAACATGACGTCAACTTAAATGTAAGGAGACCCGCGATGTATAGATAAAAATGGCTTATTATATAAATGTCTCATTATTTCAAACATAATCTGTCACACATAAAATTGTAAGAAAAAGAAAATACATAAAATGACACAAAAGTTATTATAATAATAAAAGTCTAATAAACATGTCACATATTTCTTTAATGAAGACAAGAATGCAGTTAAAAATTTTGTTTTTCTGCAATTGTGGATTTGATTTTGTAAAAAAAACAGACATACAAATACACAGACAGGAAGAGATAAACACACATAAAACATCACTTGAGCTTTGTGACTCAGCAGTGATTCACACTGAGAGATACTGAATGCTTTGATTCACCGGAGGTCAAGCTGAAGCACAGATGAAAGAGCAAAATAAACAGGTGAGTCAGGAGAATAATTGATCCGCACTTCTGCCGTGTGACCTCTCTCGACAGACTGATGTGTACCAAACTGAAAACAACAGTGATTTATTCCCACTATCACAACAGGAGGATCACCAGCTTCCTGGAAAGAGATGAGAAGAGAGCACAGGGCAATATTTTATATTACATTTGACCTTTTTATACGTATATGGTAAGAAACCTCAGACAGGTAGCCTATTGAATCATAAATCATAGGCTGAGTTTGGCGTTTGTGTTTGGGGGCACCTGCCGGCAAACGAGGGTACTGCAATACTAAGAGATTAGCGAGAGAGTGCGACTTTGTCGTTTTTAAATATGATTTAAATGAATTAAAGCTATTTGAGCCTTAATTATACACATTAAAATATTAATATTAGACAAATATAATATAAATTCCCATATTTATATGTCATTAATAGCTCAGACCAAATCATGGATGATTGATCTATGTGACTTACTTCAAGTTTATAAAATTTAAATGATTGAAGTCTATCAAAAAGTCTGTCGTTTTTTATTCTAGGACGTAAACAAAGAAAAATATAAAATTTAGCATGAAGAAATAACAATTATACACATGAATAACGAAGTGAAGAATCGCCAAAAAATTAAATATCAGAACACATGAAGACAAATATGGATATTTAGGATAAAATAAAACTGAAAAATGCCTTTTTATGAGATTTGTTTAAGTAAGTAAACTTCCTAAGTGGTTTAAAATACATCGTTTGAAAATCTTGACATCTAATCTTGACATAAAGACGATACTAGCGACCTCTAGTGATTCACACAGAGAACTGCAGGCTCGTGCCATTTAAGTACACATTTACAATCAAATCCTTAGATTCAAAGCCATTACCTTCCCATATTGTGATTAAAAAAATATCTGATCTAAAACAATGAACAAGAGAATTTTGGCACAATGAATAAAATAGCTTTTTGACATAGAAATAAAAATGCTTAAAGAAACTGAAGAGCTACGTTTTGATATAGTCTGCTCAAAACGGTTTTTGATTTACTTGTTGATTTTATTTTATTGTACTTGTTGACATGTTTTAACATTGCTTAAAATGTTAACATATATCAAAAAATAAAGCTAATATAAAAATATATAATAAATATAAATAGACCGGAATATGGAAAACCGCCAATAAACCATTCATGGTTTAACAGTGTGACTAGGTAGCATTTTAACATTGATGTGTTTGTTTAAGTGGCCTGCATATTTAAAGTTTGTGTCAGGATTCTCTGGAAATCTTAACAATGGAATGGTTGGGAAACCTGTTTGCCATTGAAATTTGACAAATCCTTTGTGCAGGTGCAGAAGTTTCACACTGCAGCTTAAGCAGCTCAGGTTGGTCTATGAACATGGTAGCTGGTTTTGGTCTAAGATGACTACCTCCTCTAAACATCTTAACCAAGATCTTCAACAAGTTCCAATCATGTCATCCTTACTGAACATAAATGCTCCTGTATCTTCAGAAGTAGAGTATGCAGATAAGAATTAGTGCCAAAAATGCTCAATTATTTCCCGGACATAACGTTATTGTTTTACAAATATCCAGTTTTAATCAGTGTTATGTTTTTTTGGTCAGAAACTCAAAACCAGCTACCATGGATTTTTCAGCAGGGGTTGCAGACTTCTACCAACCGAGCAGTTTTTGCAATGTGATCTTTACAAAAAATTTTTTGCACAAGCTGTCAAAACAGTTACATCCTTTAAAAATATAAAATACAGACCACTTATGGTGAGCGCTTGTGTTTCTTCTGATGGGGTCAAGACCTGAAGCTGCTGAGTCCACAGAAGGTCTCGGTTTAAAATCAGGAGCTCCAGGTATCTCCACCTCCAGTAACCTCACTGCTTAGGACCTCTGGCCTTCCTAAAAACCATCCACACCTCAATAGATGGAGACTCCACAGTAAAAAAGATGGTAAACAAAATCCCAGAATGCACAATATTCCCACAAGGGGAGTGCTTACAAAAGTTAAGTACATTGTAAGTGTATGGTTGTCAAATAATGTACATATACAGCTGCGGAAAGAATTAAGAGACTGTGATTTTTTTCACTGTTTCTAAATTTAAAGTAAAATAATAATTTTTGTTTTATTCTGTCAACTACCGACAACATTTCTGCTCATAAAAATAATGCTTTATTTGCATTTATTTGCTGAAAATTTAAATGGGGAAAACATGCTCCAAATAAAAAAAAGGATGCCGTGTTTTCCGATCTTGAATACTGCAGAGAAACAAGTTGAAATTCATTTCTCAATAACAAATTTCAATAGACACTGAGCTGAAATAATCACAGTACATTTAGAAAAGATGATTAAAGACAAAAATGGAGTTGTCTCTTCACCAAAACCAGTCATAAGTTGCATGCACGGGTAGGCAAAAAGACATTGTGTGTAATATATATTGCTAAGGACTTCGGACAACAAATTTTTATTCAATATTATGTTTTTCAAACATCAGTGCAAAGCTTATTTATTCAGCTTTCAAATGATGTATAAATATCAATTTCATAGTAAAAATGTAATTGCAATGTTACAGACGAACGTGTTAAGGACAATGTAAGATCTCCATTGGTTTGGATGCTCTTCAGCACACTATGAAAAGTGAAAGTTGGATCTACTTAAACAAATGACTTCAATTGGCAACAAAAATAAAGTTTTGTCAATTTGAATGCTTCATTTAAAGAAAATTTAAGGTGAAAAAAATATTTTAAAAATAACCTACTTTAATTAGTAACACCTAAAAAGCTTTGTCAACTTAATATTTTCATATCACTTTTTTTTAAGCTAATGCAACTTTCACTTTTAAAAGTGCAGGTGGAGGTTGATGATGTCCGAAAGAGAATGCTGAGTTTCAGGCCAGGTGGTCCTAACTGGTTCTGCATTGGTAAAGCATTGAGTAAAGGTCATGGGTTTGATTCTCAGGGATGCTCTATAGCTCATAGATGCACTGTATGTTCGTTTGGATAAAAGTGTCTGTCAAATGCATGAATGTCTAACTGTTCACCTTCACTTTTGGCAATAATCACATCTTGTTTTACAAGAAATTCTAGGTCAGGTTGAAGGAAGATACCAGATAATAAATCATAATAAGTCAACATAAAAGCAGACAGACAAAAATAAAGAATCTGGGTGTGTTGAACACATGACTGACTGATTTACGGCCTTTCTGATTTTGCCAAGTGAGAGATGAGGGATTCAGTTACAATTAAAGGGATAGTTCACCTGAAAATGAAAATTCTGTCATCATTTACTCACCCTCATGTTGGTACAATCCTGTATAAATTTCTTTGTTCTGATGAACACAAAGGAAGATATTTTGAGAAATGTTTGTAACCAAACCGTTTGTGGACCCCATTTAGTTTCATAGTATTCTATTTTCCTACTATGAAGGGGGTAAATGGGGACAACGAAGGGTTTGGTTACTAACATTTCTCAAAATATCTTCCTTTGTGTTCCTCAAAACATAGAAATTTATTAATTTTCATTTTTGGGTGAACTATCCCTTTAATGTGAATTTTAGGATTACAACCAGGGTTGAATGCTTCTTTAAACTGCCATTCACGTTTGTATTTTGTCTTTTACGCCATAAGTTATGTTAGGGTTTTGCTACAGTCATTGTCTCTCACTTGGTAAGGACCAGCAGATGAATAAACCGCTGCAAACAAACCCATATGAAAAAAATATTATTTTTAATCTATTTCAAAATATAGAAATGGCCAAAAATATTTACAAAAATAAAATAATCTATTCTAAAGCATTTAAAAATAGATTTAGTCCTCCATATATTTCAATCTAAGGATGTTTCATTAGAAGAAAAACTGTTACAAACATGTAAACATAACAGGTTTGAAAAGGTTAAAATAAATACTTTATAAATGTAATTTATATTTATCACATATTTTAAATAAATTTTTGGCAATATAGTTTATAAAATGAACATGAAGTTAAAACAAGTTGGTTTTGCATGTCAATTCAACCTACTTTAAGTTTTGACCTGTAATAAGTTGCCATAAGTTAAACAATTTCAACTTGTTTTATAAGTTAAAGTAACATAAAAATATATGTTGATTTGACAAAAAATCACAATTTTTTAGAAATGTATTTGCTTGCCTTTGAAATACATATTTTTTAAATACTTTATGTTGATTAATGAAGGTAAAACTAAATTTAAATACTTTATTTATAAAATGTATTTAGCATATATTCAAAACATATTTTTGGCCAGAGAAATGCAAACCAGAAACAGGTTTAGTTAAATTTCCTGTTTAAAATCTCCATTATTGTAGATTTTGGATATTGACGTTAGAGTCTCTACACCTTACATTTGTATTTAATGTTTGCGTTGTTATTTAAAATCTAATAATTCTAACAAAACAATATTTTTTTTATCTGTAAATGAAAAACGTTTTGTAAAACTAAAGAAGTGAAGCAAGTCAGACCCCAACGTTTAATAAACCATAATATTTCATTTAAATCATGGAACTTTGTTCCAATGCAGAATCTCATATTTGGGTCAAGTCCAAAGTTTTGTGTTTTAAATTTGCAATCCATAAATTCCAACAATAACCACTCCTTCTCCTCCTTATAGTTTGTTATGATTACATAAACAAATACTTAAGAAACCTTCTGTTGAGTTAATAATCTGCTCAACTTTCCCTTGTAAAAGAGTTTTGGTTCCATGTAATTTTTTGATGTCTCTCAAACAATTCAGACCTGCCCTTATACTGAAACGATTTGATCTGTTTTAGCAAAAGCTTACGTCACCACTGCACGCAACCGGGAACTCGGATAATTCGCAAGAATGCATGACATTAAAGGCATCTTTAAATGAATGTGTATCTTATAGTTTTTGCACAATAGATACACAAGTGAAATGTTCTTTATACATTTAGATATTTATAGAAAGTCAGAAACAACACTGTATTATGCAGCTGTTTGCCAGTAACTTACTGTAAATTTATGGCATTACTGGCAACAGTTTATTCAAAGATAAATGAACATTAGGATGTGTTATGCTATATATTATGTTGATTTTTAGTCTTTTGTTAATTTTGTGTTCAAATAAATAAAAATGAAAACACAAGATGTGTTGTTCCAATAATTACACAGAGATGTGTCTAACAAGACACAAAATGTGTTGTTTTAAGTGAATATATCTTTGTCTTAACACAATAAAACTATAAACAACAGCCAGATGCAAAGCATTCTTAAAAAAAAGATTTTGGTCCGGACATTGTTATAAGTTTATCAACACTACCATTAAAATATCATCATTTAAATTTGTAGGCATGTGTTGCTGGGAAGCACTTGGGAAGTTGATATCATTTGCTTTTTAATGCTATTATTGCAAACTCCTGTTCTAATATAATTTGTTTTAATTTAAAGCCATTTCCGTGTATGGTGTTTGATAGTCAGTGGAAAAATATATAATTTTATTAGATTATAATCTATTTATAAGGACAATGAAATGTGCAATAACCCTGTACTGTACACTTTAAAAAAGTTGCCGGTAATTTACAGTAGACTTACATTTATGTTATTTACTGGCAAGAGTTTGTTCAAAGTTAAATAAATTTTAAATATTAACAAGTCTTTATCTTTACAGAATAAAACTATCAAATAACAGCCTCATGCAAAGCATTCTGGGAACCAGAAATCATCATCAACCTTTTTCTGTTTTTTGCTTCAGATTTTGTTTCCCAGAATGTTTTGCTTGATGCTGTTTTTTTAGTTTTACTCTGTAAAGACAAAGACTTGTAAATGTTAAATGTTCATTTAACTTTGAACAAAATATTGGCAGTAAAAAACATAAATTTAAATCTACGGTAAATTACCGACAACCCAGCTGCAATTTCTACGGATTTTTTTTACAGTGACTTTTTTTATAGCTGCTTTGAAGCAATTAAACATTGTAAAATAATCATATCTAAATAAATTTAATATTAATTTACTTGTAATTGTTGCAATAATGAGAATTGCCTCTTATTGCTACCTGTCCCAACTTTTTTGGAATGTGTAGCTCTCATGAAATCCAAAATGAACCAATTTAAAATGTCTCACTTTCTACATTTGATATGTTATTTATATTCTATTGTGAATAAAATATAAGTTTATAAGATTTGTAAATTATTCCATTTCTTTTTTACTCACAATTTCTACAGTGTCCCAACTTTTTCTGATTTGGGGTTGTAGTACTACTAGAGCAATTTGTACTGTAATCTAATAACACGATTGTACATTAGTAACTAGTCATTTTTTGAGAAACTTACCCCACTTTAAATACAGATGCCACAGCCAGATTTTGATTGGCCCCATGCCTAGAGCCCACACCTGATCCTGAATCAGGTTTTAGCACTACATTGCTTCATATTCAGTGGTAATGACTTTTGTTTTCAGAAATGGCAAAAATGCATTCATCACATGTAAACAATTTGTTATGTCAGAAGAAAAATAGTGTCGCCCATCCCTGACAGACAGACAGCATGAGAAACAACCAACAACCACAGCCTCAGGCCTTCATACTGAATCTCTCATGAACACAAAACTCTGGATCTAAACCTGAATATGATATCCCATAACATTTGCTTACATTCAGTGCTTCCTCTTTTACACAAAAATAACTCTGAAACGCTCCAGAAATTATTTGCATGTTTTTGGCACCATGTAAAGTTTCTCGTCTGTCAGGCGTGAGTTTCTAAACAACAGCGCAATGTTCTCTTAGAAAAAAAGAGCTATTCTTGTGAAGTTAACAGCGTCAGGATGAGAAACCGCGCCACAGGCTGCAAATGCACCAAACAAAAAACAAACATCAGATCTTTATCGCATGCAAACAAGCTACAGTTCAGCCAAAGTGTAAACATGATCACACAAGAGGATAACTTCTGTCTGTGAACATTACAGGTCACACATCACATCTGATCAGATAGATTTGGTTATTCAGGTTAAGGATCAAAGTGCATCCATGTTGATATTCAGTACACAACACACTTGTGTGAGATTGCTCAAATGCAACCATTACTAAGTCATTTAGCGATTATAACCTGACATAAGGCATTTAAAAGTTGAGTTGAAAAATGTAATAAATGATCAAAGTTGCAGGTTAAACTGATATTCGTATATTTAGAGGACTGCATTTTAGCATTTTAACTGGATATGTATGGCATGTTTTAGAGCAAGAGAGGAAGTCAGAATCACAAAAATTTTGCTGCAAATAAAAAATAAATAATAGGGCAATGTATCCCGGGAGATACAACTCATAAAATCCTGAATATATCAAATATTTTAAAAATTTAGATGAATATCTTTTACACAAGTCCAGATAATGTCATGAAATGATTTTTTGCTCATCGTTTTCCACCTTTGACTGTTTAAGGGATAAAAAAAAGTGCTTAGTGCCACGTCACAGAGTCACAGTCGTACGCATTTTTGCTTCCCTGCTGGAAAAACCAGCATACCAGCAAGACCAGTATAGGTTGTGCTCTGGTGCTGGTTTGCTAGTGAAAACCAAACTAAACCATCATGTTTTTATCAGCAGGGTTGTCCGATTGCTGCAGGTTTTTGGAAATAAAAGCCATTATTTCTTTTATACGTCTTTGACGTTAATTAGACATCGTTTAAAGGCGGAGATCTAAAACTGCTTAGCTGCGCGCAAGTTCAAGATCATTTGCGATTTATAGATTTCACATCTGAAAGAACGAAGTATGCATGTTTTCTGTGCGTACGTTAATTTTATGAATTAATAATTCATTTTTGATAAATGATGTAGTATGGTTTTTACGCAGCATTTTATAAATGAGGCCCCAGGTCTGTTTACACACACACACAGAGCTACTGAAGGAGCTTCTCTGAGAAACAGCCAATCAGAGCAGAGCTTAACATTATTATTCATGACCCTTTTTAAATAAGGAAACAATAGAGCATTTCATTCTGGGGCAAATCCTAGGATTGTAAATGGACAGGTAAAACCATCTCTAGATATTTTTTGCACTTAATAAAGACACAAACTTTCTATGTAATTAACAGAAAATAATTTAACAGATTATTAAAGGAGCAGTGTGTACATTTTAGCGGCATCTAGTGGTGAGGTTGCGAATTGCAACCAATGGCTTAGTCCACTGCTCACCCCTTGCTTTTGAAACAAATAGAGAACCCGCCACCGGACAAACATGTCATCGTCAGAGACAACTTAGTAAAAAAATTGTCCGTTAAGGGGTTCTGTAGAAAAAGGGCGGCACAAAATGGCGACTTCCATGTAAGGGGACCCTCTTTGTATGTAGATAAAAAGGTCTCATTCTAAGGTAATAAACACATAACGGTTCATTATGAAAGGTCTTTATACACCCCTAATAATATAGTTTTGTATATTATTTTGCATTTCTGTCAAGAGATCCTTCTAAAAATTACACACTGCACCTTTAACATGCATTTTTTGGCACCTTTAAAGTTACAATACTGCAGTGGTTCTCAAACTGGGCTGCGGTGCACCTGTTTTCTGTCTTTTTTTATAATACATTAATTTGTCAAATTCGGTCGTATCTAACCTCCATGTAAATAAGGCTACATATGCACTACGTTGCATTTTTTTTAATATTTATTAAAGGTGGCATTTTCGTAATCCCATTTTTCAAACATTAGTTAAAGCATAAATAACCAATGCAAAATTATAAAGCTTATTGCCATGCAATGTTTTTAAACAATTTGCTTTTCAAGGACTACAGAGAACGGCTGGTTTGCACCACAGCCCTCTACTTCCCAGGTAAATGACAATTTTCTGAATTTTTGACAAACCGCCTACAGGAAAACAATAAAAAAAGGGGCGTCACCTTGTTGCGCTTTAATGGAGAAGAGTTGGGTTATAAAATACATAAATTGGTTTTTTTTTTACACAGGAAATTAACACTTTATATTGCACTGTAAAAAAAATCTGTAGAAATATCAGTATTACTGGGTATTAAATTCAAGTATGTCTGGTGTGGCGAAACATGAAATAAAAGCGCTAGACTTCAATAAAGATTATTATCTCATTTATTATCTTATGTACAAAAATGAGATCATTTTATATCAACTTTACAGAGAGCAAATTTGAAAAAGCAAATAATCGAAATCAAAACGGTTCTTCACATTGCTTGAGGGCTTTGTACATATGTACACATTCTTCTAATCACATATTTTCATCAACAGACACTTCCAAAAATAAATAGCTGACACTCCTCCAGGGTGGAGGACCGGAGAATCCAGACTCGTCTTTTTTTCATACAAATATGCCGATCTCTTCATTCAATCTCTGTAAAGCGTGCAAACATAGCTTTTCGTACGGCATCTTTGTAGGTGTCTGAAGCAGTGAGATTGTAGCTGCTCCCTTTAGTGCCCAAACCAGCTCCTTTCGTTCTTAACTGGGCCTGCGAACAGAAAGACAACAATACCGGTTAACATCTCTTAGTTTCGTTGTTGGCGCGTTTACAACGTTAGGCCACAACTGCCAATAGTCATCGTTAGCGATAAATATTTTGGCGACATTTAAATTGTTTTTGTGCGGATGCCAAATGTTCAATAGGAATCATCTATGAACCCTCCGGATAGAAGAGAAAATAGCGAGTAGTAGTTAGCAGTTGACTACAGTGCCAATATTTACTTTTCATTTAGTGCTAGCAGAGTTTATTTTTGGACCCAGTGGTGCGTTTTTAATATTTTACTAGACACCACCCGCAATGCAAATATTTTTATGCTACTCATACAAGACAGATACTTTTAATGTTACCTTAAATAAATACAGTACATCTATTGACATTAATATGTGACCCAGGTGACATAAAAGATACGTGTCGTACCTCGATGGGTGTTGTAATGCCTTGCTGGTTCCTTCCCAGACCTTTGCCTTCCTTCCAGCCCATAGCCTGAAGCATTTTATTTCCTATGTTGTCGCTGTTCAGTCCATCTTTAGTGGGCTGTTCATAATTTCTGCAAGATACAAAATTGTAGCCAGTTATGTTTACGTCAATCATAACGTGTTGTGCATCATTATAAAGATTATAATAAATATATTATAAAAACTTACATCTCACTGCATTAAAACAAACAGATGAACTTACACTACTGGTGCAGGTTGGGTGAATTTCCTCTTCTTGGGAGCAGGCGGTTCAGGAATGCCGTACTTCTCTCTCCTCTCGGCTGCTCGGTCTCTGTACTTCATCTGTTATGAGGCAAAAAATGCACAATAGTATCACAAACTTAAACTTTATTAAAATAAGCTTGAATAGACCGACAGATGAAACTTCACATACTTCGGTTTCCTTCCTCTCCAACTCCTCCAGCTCAGCTTCACTCAGTTTGGATCTTCTCATGACCTCCAGGTTTTGCTGAAAAATAAACATTTATTTTATAAACCTGTGGAAATGTCTGTGCTGGGTAATAGGTCAAAGTAGTCTTCGAGGAATATGTCCGAAATAGCTCCCTATACCTTCCTTAAATTGTGGACCACCATTTTGTAGTGGTGTCCAAAATTATAGTGCATGTTAGGGCTGTCACAATGATTAAATAATTGTCTCATCGTGATTGTTTACCTTATCGCAATGATTTCAGATCACCGCAATGATTGCACATTTCTTAAAAAACCACAAGGGGGGGCTGCAGCGCATGTATAAATGCAACCGTATCAGATGGCGCTCCTTAACTGATAGTGTAACTCAATAAATTGCATATAAAGGCATTAAATTCAGTGGAAAAAACAGCATTTAAAGAAATGCGGCAAAGCTTTTTAACTGCCAGGTAAAACTGTTCTGATGTAGTCAGTTTATTTTTATTGCATTTTGACACTTTATTGTGTTTATTTCTTATGAAGAATTTTCTGTTTTTGAAAGATATATTCATTAAATTATTACTTTTAAATATGTGTTATGTATATTAATATTTACTGCCAGGTAAACCTTTAATTTTAATTAAACTAAACCTTTAAATTAAAGCCTTTAATTCAAATAATCACAACAATCAACAACAAATAAAAAAAAAATGAGAATTAAATGTCAAAGCAATAAAACAGACAATTAATTGTCATAATCATCACAATTTATTAGGCGATTAACAGTCAGACAAATTTCATAATCATGACAGATCTAGTGCACGTATACAATCCCATAATGCACTGCAATATTAAGTGTACAAGTGATATATACACTCAACAGCTAGCCGATACCCCAACACAAGATGGCACTCGTGTATTGCTTCCGAAGCTTGTGATACATTCACACGGGGCGAAAGCAGCAACGCTTCTCATTTACTTTTAATAAGTGACATCATGCATTGCTGAACTGAATTATGGATCCGTCAATGTCTTGTCATTGCCGGCAGAAGTTTAATCATTTCTCAACATTTCAAGCGCCAATCAGATTGCCTTTTGCAAATAACCTAGCACCAGTCAGCCAATTACATTTATGAAAGACCGGAGGATGTGTTGCGGCCACTGTGATTGGCTGTTGGCCATGTTTCAGATCAGCCTTCCGTCAAGCTTTAACGCTTTTCCCCGTGTGAATGCACTGTAAGTGTCCAAATTTAACCAATTTAAGTGGACTGTATTAGTGAACTAATGTAGGGGGGCTACTTTGGACACAGCCAAGATCTTTCAAAAGTAAGCCTTTATAGCAGTGTAGTAAGACAATTACCTTGTGCAGGTCTGAGAGCTGTTGGTGGCGTAGAAGAGCTTCTTTATTGGGGAACTGTCTCCTGCACAACAGACACGCCATCTTCTTCCAGTCGGTTAATTTATCCTCCATATCGTCCCCGTCTGCAACTTCCTCCGGCTCACTGTCACCGCTGTACGCTGCCACCAACCCCACCTGTAACAGCAGGAGTCGTATTAGTAACCCTAACCTAACTTGAGATTGCATTAGCACATCTCCATCTATAATAGGTTGTAATTTCTGTTCCTGACCTTTGAAAAGGAGTTGTCATCTTCCATGGCTTTAGTTGCTTCTGTCATAAACCTTTCCAGCGCACCCGTCTGCACGGGAAAAAACAATTAAGAAATTAATTATGCACAAAATATCTTTTATATTTAGTTCAACAGGAAATGTGATGCACATCAACTAATACCTTTTTCTCAAAGAGAGTAAAACCGGCATCTGCGGCGGCAGCCTCTCTCCTTTCCTCTTGACTGATGGGCTGAAAGCTGCTCTTGAAGTTTTCCTTCTGTTTGTTCAGACTCTTGGCCCAACGCTCCATGTCCTTTGCAATCTGATACACGGAGACAGAAACAGCACATGCTTAAAGACATTATATGCACACCTATTTTTTCATCTTTTTTGGGGGAAAAGGTTTAAGAAAACGGTCCTTAACCATTTAACTTTTCAGTCTCAAGTGAAATTGTTCTGCAACCAAATTAACTCTTGCAAAATGCAGGTAGTGACAAGTGCATTTACAGAAACTCTCACAGTGTGTACATAACCAAATATTTAAATGTGGATTATGGAAATGACAGGTCTGAAAAAAGAAAAGCCTACAAGGGAAAAAATGCTTCTGTTTGCGCAGTTCAGAAAATGAAAGAGGCACGAGCGACTGCTTACTAGTGTTGCCAGATCTTGCAGAAAAAAAACGAACTAAATCTAAATATTGGGACCAGTCCTTCACTTTAATAACACCATAAAGCCAAAAGCCATAAATGGTTAAGCGCCACAACGGTATGCAAGTACAAAAAATAATATATAAAAATAATATATAAAATAATTTGGTCATAGCTGTAAATGATAACCATGCAGGACATTGCTATGGCGTCAATCATCACATTTTTAGAAGTGAGTCTTGCATTTAAATGTGGTTGGCACACCTGAAAGTTTGCGGCGTGTATGAGACCATTATGTTTGTTTATTTAATAGGGACAATGAAAATTCATGAGTATTACATAAATTTAAAATAGTTCATTTACATCTGCAAATAACACCATATTTACTATTCAATATTAATATTACCTGCTGGGCGGTTTTGCTCTTGGGTTTGTCTTTTTTTTCTTTGCCTTCTTTCGATGGAGTAGTGGAGGATCCAGCTGCGCTTTGCGATTGGTTGTCCCCGGCAGCCACATACGTCTGTTTCTCACTGTCCCAGTACAGATACTGCTGCGTCTGAGAGTTGTAGTAATACTACAGACAACAACAACAACAACAACAGCATTTAGACTTAACACACCCAGACAAGTAACATTCAAACAAGAGCATAACATACATGCGTGTTTGGGTCATAATAAAGGCCGGTACTGGGGTCATAGTAATATCCAGAAGATTCATCGTACTGGTAAGATGATGTGTCTGGGACTGGAAAAAAAGAATCGGAAAGACAATTAAAACGATTGTTTTATGATTGGATGTTTTAATGTTTTAAGTGATGGGTTCTTACTGGCTTGGTTTTCCTGAGAGGTAGCTGTGGCGGCCGTTGCAGCGACTAACGAGGCCGCAGGGGCGGAGATGGTGGCAGCAGCTGTGATTGGTTGAGCTTTGCCTTCAATCTGCACAGCCTGCAATGCCTGACAATGAAAGAGATTTTTTTTTAGACATTTGGCAGATGCATTTATCCATTGCGACTTAAGTGCGATTTATACTTCTGCATCATTGTTTGCATCGATGTGTATAAGTACACATGTAGATCTCTAGTAGGCAACGTCGATGGGCATGTTACAGTAAAAACGTAAAAGCCGAAGAAGAGGCTTTTACGTTTTAAATTTTTACCGCTGCAAGGGGAAATGTGTAGGAGGAAATGTGATGCAGTTTTTTTTTATAGCAAACCAAATCACAGTGCTCGTGGTACACGTAGATCCGACATTTTGTTACATTTTTGGAGAGGTGCACGTCATAGGGTACTCGTCTATGCGTAGGCTATGGAGTACAATCCACGCAGAAGTATAAATCTAGTTTATTACAAGTTATACATTTAATCATTATGCGTGTTTCCATGGTTCGAACGCACAACCTTTTGCGCTGCTAATGCAATGCCCTTCCACTAAGCTATACAGGAACACATTATAATACAAGTTAAATACAAGGAGTGTGAAGTTTCACCTGAGTAGCTGGTTGGCTGATGATATGAGGTTGATAAACCTGAGCGCCCTGAGAGATCACGACTCCAGCAGCGGTTGGAAGAACTTTTACTCCAGGAGCAGCTGGAAATAAACATACAAATCTTTATGAGTGACCCAAAACCCTGATATATAATTTCTGGATGGCCAAAGTTGGCAAAATAATCAAAAAACCCAGGTAAAATTCTCCAATGAATGGCAAGGAGAGGATTACCTCCAAGTATGCCGTTACCCAGGGAAGGATCCACAACTCCAGCTTGCTGCTGGTAGTATGCCTGATACTCCTAAACATCATATCAGAAATAATTAGTTCATATGAGCAACCCCAAACTATTTATATTATATTTAATAACGTTAATCTGCAGACCTGTGAAAAAGGTACGTATCCCTCTTGCAGGTAGCTGTATTCTGATGCAGGGTCAACACTTTGCTGGGGCTGTAAAATAAAAATGTGGTTAGCTATTTATATTTTATTCTTTGATGTTTTAATGGTAATTTAAAGCGTTTTGTACCTGACTAGAGGACCACTGAGCAGCTGCAATAGCCGTGCTGGCAACCGAAAAGGCACTGACGCGGTTCCCATCTGGCAATAACAAGTCCCTAAAAACACATACTTAATTATTAATCAAGCTGAATAATATTAAAGACAGCTAATGTTTCATAAAATCATCACAAGGTCACAAACGAATAGTATGCACATACTTGCGGGCGCTTTTGGCGTAGTCGACCCCGATGGTCTTGCCATCCAGCTTAAGAGGAGGCTGCAAGCCCTGCAGGATGGTTAAAAGCTGAGACGCTTCCTGCAAAACCACATAAATGTTATTATAGTATGTGCTCAACACAAACAAAAGAGGTACAACATGCATGCTTTAAATAAATGTTACTTTGGTCAATGATATCTGTTTAAAAGGATGTTTACATAAAAAGAGATTTATAGATTAAGGAAGGATAAAATAGAAAACAGATAATAGGTACCAAAGGTGAAGCCAGCTGGACGAAGGCAAAACCTCTGTTCTGTCCGGTCTGTTTGTCTTTAATAAGGCGGATATTGCCAGGTGAGAGGTTGGCGTAAGGTGCAAGTGCGGTCAGTATGGCTTCAACAGTCGAATGAGGTGCGATGTTTCTCAAGATAATGGCTGTTAATACAATTTCGACATTAATGCCAAGTACTATTGATTATATATTTAAATTAATCACAATTTCCACATTTAAAAGTAAAACTTCCTTACTGTCACCATAGTAATCACCACTGGGTTGGGCGTCTGTAGTACCTGTGGCGTTACTGGACTCTGAATCTGATGGGAAACATGGAGAACAAAACACTGAATTTCTGTACAGAAACTTATCTGATATGAGTCAAAAACGATGATCTGCAAAAGTGATCAATCGATATGGGTGTGACTGAAGCCTTTATAGCAATTTACAGAAGATTTGTGAAACTAAATAAACATTTATTGTGGAAAAATATTTATGAACATATCTCAACTCTTTCCCCGCCATTGCAGATTTATCTTGTCAATCTGCAGTTCCGCTATTATCCACCAGGTGACTTCGGCAACTTAAACCCGAAGTATCGCCCTAGGGCCCTATGTTTTGAGGATCGTTCCGAATCTGATCTTAATCAAAGGTCCTTTAAAAATGGAATTATCTCAGCTTTTTGTTCAAAATTTGGTGTTTTTGAAGAAAGCTACCCATATTTTAGGGGTGATAGACAACTGATAAAGGTAGGATATAATGTTTTTGTTTTTTTTTTGAAAGCAGAGGGTCTGTTCTTTCATTTAATATATTGTATGTTTAGATATTTAAAAAAATAGCATTTTCTGGGAGGCATTAAACTTTTGTAAAAATCATGAAAAATGTTAGCGAGGAGTACTTGAAAAATATTGTAAATGAAATACGTTTTTGTGTAGCTTTCTCTTGCAACTTCACCCAGTAACCGGCTGTTTTACTTTTTAACTTCAATGTATAGGATATTATTTATATAAATTTTTTTATGTTCTTTATTTTTTGCTTGTATGTATTTATGTAAAAAGCATATAAAAATTAAAAATATCAGTTGCTTTATTTTTAACATGTGCTCGAAAGCATGTAGCTTGGCAGCAAAACACGTAGACAAAAAAAGGTACTCACTTTTATGTCAAGTTAAAAAGTGAATATAAATAAATAAATAAATAAAAATAATAATTATTATTATTATTATAATAATAAGTCCGAGTGTTTTTATTACGAACAACTAATTTAAGGAACAGAAAGATGCCGATAACAAAAGCCAAATATCGGCCCGATATATCGGTGACCGCAATATATCGGCCTATCCCTAATCCGCAAAACAACCTTTATTTGGTTTATCTGCTAAACATTTTTAATATTAATAGTTCCAACTCCCAAATCTAGAATATTTTACTATAAAGGATCACTGATTAACAACAGACACCTCAAAAAATGATTACCGTATTATTAAGCCCATGTGAAGATATTTCAGAGAAAGGTTTCTAAAAGCATTATAAATATATATTGCTAAAACACATTACAAAGACTGTACTACGTAGTACTGAATTTTGGAGTTACGCCGTTAAACAGTTTTCACATTTCTGTGTTCAGATTATTTGGGAAGGGGCTAAAATGGTGGCTCAATGATACTCTGTAGCAACCAAGGGGTTTGATTTATGAAAGTGAGAATAATCCTTTAATATCAGACTTTACACAGACTTGAATATAAAACTGTACAGCACTGCCCCCTATGTTATTATTTAAAAAAAAAATCCTTGCACATGATGGTGTTGGACTGGATCATCAAGATGGGTGCAGACAGCGGCTTCCAGATTGTAGAGCTACTTACCCGCTTTAGCGGCGCCACACCTGAAGCACTTCAGTCTCCTCCGAAAATTGTATAGGCCACACTGTAAGCAACCGGTCATAGGGTTTTAATTCACACCTCTACTATGGTGCACCAGGTTACAATTACACTAAAGTGGCTTGAGAACTTACCAAAATGCAAACATAAAGAGGACAATTTGAAAAATTAAAGACGTAAATGTCTAAAAAAAAAAAACTATGGCACTACTATTAAGCTATGTTGGAGTTATGTCAGTAACGTCTGTAGCTCACTTTTCCAAAGCAAATATGAATAGGAAAGATCTGGCAAAAATTTTAGCAGCTTGGGATTTATGTTTTGCAGTAGTTACATAATGTAGAGAAGTCCAATACATCTTCGAGCATTGGCGCATGTAACTTACCGAATTGCAGAGCCAGTCCTCAAACTTGTGACGGTTGTTGCTGTAGTGCATTGCAACGGTCTTGCCTTGAATGACCAGCAGTTTCTGGAAGAACAAGAAAGGTTCTTGGTTATTTCTTTTTCTGTGAATGTTTTGATCTCAGCCCAAGAATAACCACATAAGCCACCAAGGTTTGGGGTGAGGATCGCCCAGGAGCGTTTAACGCATATGAGGAGTGTGTAAGACGGTGTGTGTTTGTGGTGTTTGGGACCCGAGTGTCCGGATGGGGCCGGAACAGAGTGTAAAAAAGCAGTCCTTGTCTAATGTGGTGGGTGGGGGCTTCGAGGCCTTCAAGAGGAGGCATAATAAAAGTTTCTCTGCGCATTTTCTTTTACTTTTAAAAGCTAATAATTCAAGGCTCAGATCAGGTAAATATAGCACAAGAAATGCTAACACTTAGCTTTAAACATCTTGCCCAAACCTATTAGCACTACTTGTTTACACATCAAGCATTGTCACAATTTTTTGTCACTTAAAACCCAGTCATTCCCTCTTAAATACAGAGACTGGAATCACGTTTTTAACCCGTGCAAACAAACAGAGCTCTGTAAAGTTTAAAGTGACTTAAAGCCATAAAGGAACTCCATCAAATTGCTCGATGTTTTGGTCACACCTTGCCTTCAAAAATCAGGGGCTCTGGTCCAATATTGTCCATATAGTCTGCTGGGGCAGCAACTTTTTTTCTTTTACTATTTTGCAATATTCCCCAGAGCAAAAGCTAGACTTTGTGATTAGGAAGCAACCTGATTGGTCTCCATCCATCGGGTAGCATCTTGCAAGTGATAAAACTCCACGAAGGCGAAACCTCGGCTTATACCTAGAGAGGCATTCAGATATACAGACGGGAGGTGTGTTAGTTTATATGGTTCAGTGGTACAACATTCAAACTCTGTCACAAACTGCTTCGTGACCCCCTTGGCCCAGAGAGGCCAAAGAGATGTAGTAGGGGTTGCCTGGGAACTTTTACCATAGCAACAAATCCTAATCTTATCTAGGTACTGGTCTTAGGTTGACAGAGTAGATCGTACCACAAATTAAAAATTAAACAAACAGTCATAAAAACAACCGGATCAAAGTATTTAAACAGGATAGTACTTAGAAGACCTTTTATATGCTTGCTCTTATTTAAGGTTGAGGAAGTTGCATGGTTAGCAACACGTAACACTAACTGGCGTATAAATACACAAGTCACTTTTGAGCCACACAAAAACTTACCTCAGATCTAAATGACAACAAAATTAAACATTTTTTCTGTACTCGTGAAACTACCCTAGCTCTGGTAACGTTGCTATGGCAAAAGGAGTTTGAGCGGAAGCAGGTTGGCCCAGTGGACACAGGTTTGTTTGGGGTAGGAAAGAACCGTGGTACATAAGCCTCACCTGTCCTCTTTTTCATCAGCCGCACATCCATCGGCTTTGGTCCGTCCAGCTGCTCGATTGCTGTTCGAATCTGCGGATTTAATTAAGATAGTAAATGTAAAAATACAAAATATTTAGTTTCTTTCTGCGCATGACACACAAACAATTTCACCAGTGGTCAGCTGACCTAATGAAGACCGTCTGAAAGTTTTTAACTGGGCCACAACTGATGTTTGTAAGGATTTAAAGTAGAAATGCACCGATATTTATTTTTTCCACAGATATCGGTACCGATTAGTTGGAGTGATCTCTGCAGATACCGATAGTTTGGTTGTTTATTAACTTGCATTAATTAACAAAATTCTGAAGATTAAATTGTCACATAATGACAATTAATACTGAACACCAAACTAGTAAAATTGATAGAAAAATGGCTTTTATCGTCCGATACGGATTATTGGCCCCATGCATTTCTAATTTAAAGAAATTAAATTCATGGAAATTGACAAGGATTAGTTCTGTAAACCTGATGTAAAATCAAATGCCTAAATTATAGTAAATGCAACGATTAACCAGCCATAAATTTAAATCTTTTAAAAAATGTGAAAATCGATATCTGCTCATTTGCTTGCAAAAAGCATTAGATCATGAAAAATCATGATTGGTGCAGCACTACTAAATTATACAATTTATAACAACATCAAAGCATTCTGGGGCATATGAACCCTAATATGAGGAAATGTAGAGTTTGAGGTTATGGGCCAAAGCCAGAAAACTTACATCTGCCTCTGCTGTATTCATGGGCAGACCTCGGAGCATGATGGTTTTGCTCTCCTTCTCATCAGCTGGGTCTCCTCTGTAATCATGCTCAGAGTAATCACCATCAGAGTGATGTCCATCATCAGATCCATCGCTGCTGCGACGTTTCCTCCCTCGCTATTAAACAGTCGCGAATTAAGTAAAGTTAGCACCATTCTGTCAAAATGTCATATAACAAATGAACACATAAAGCAGTCCTTACCTCTGGACTGTCCCTGCTCCAATATCGATCACTTCTATCACTTCTTTCACCATCATAACGATCGCTACGGCGATCGTCACTCCAGCGATGCGAATCGTATCCTCGATCGTCTCGATCACGGCGGTCTCTGCGGTCATCGTCACGGGATTGCTCCGAGCCATACCTGCCGCTACGCTCTGTACGGCTGACCCTTATAAAAACGACAATTCTTCCTTAATCCCAAATTTTTTGATACGGTTGACAGATTACATACCTGAATATATAAAATCAAACACTTACCGTTTATCTGCACCCATTCTAGTTTCTCAATCCCCCTTAAAAACAGAGAACACTATCAGCACATTATGAAGATGGAGCCAATTTATTCAACTATACATGCGTCCAGTTGTCAACATCTGGACTTGATCTACATTGTACTTCTACAAATTAAGGTCATGGGTTTAACTCCCAGCACTTCGGATAAAAATGTGTGCCAAATGCATAAATGTAAATAAATTTTAATGTCACACATTTGGTAGTAGGAACTTCTATAACTTATAAAACATTTAAAGCCAATACTTAATTTGGCAGTAATACAGTGAGTTAAATGGGACTTTTTTCCAAGACGGCAAATAAATCTTTGGAGTCCCCAAAGTACATATGTGAAGTTTATGTGAATTTATTATAGCAAGTTAAAATGTTCACTTTGTATGCGTGTGCAAAAACTTAATGGCAGTGCCGTGGTTAGATAGTGCAGATTAAGGGGCGGAATTATCCCCTTCTGACATCACCAGGGAAGCCAAATTTCAAATGACCTATTTTTCACATGCATCTGGAGATTGGTTTACCAAAACTTAGTTACTGGGTTGATCTTATTCACATTTTCTAGGTTGATAAAAGCACTGGGGACCCAATTATAGCACTTAAACATGGAAAAAGTCAGATTTTCATGGTATGTCCCCTTTAAATTCAACAACATTGTATTTATTTACACAGGGTTCCCACTCAAAGTCAAATTTCCTGACTTTCACAAACTATCAAGGTGAATTTCCATGACCTATGTCCGGGACGCCGAGAGCCTGGATAATGTAGTGTACATCCTTAGTTTATAAAATAAAGCTTAAATGCGTAAAATGAGTAAACATAATAAATATCAGTTTAAATTGTGGTCAGCGCAGACTTGGAAACGGAAATGGTATTTCTTATATCACAAGTTAACAAGCGGATTACATTTTGATAAATGAGAACTAAAATTTAAAGCAAATATTTAAAACAAACCAAAATCCCTGATATTACAAGACTTAAAATAATATAAAAATCCCCGACTCTATCTCTTGTCTGGAAAAGACCTTAAAAAATTCCATGATATTCTAGAAATTCCATAAGCCCAGGGATCCTGTTTACAGTGAAAGACATTGGTGTGCTATCTCACTATTGTAAAGATCCATTCATGGACGAATATATCGAGCAGGCCGATAAACCGGGCATTTATGCATTATCGGTGTAATTTAATCGGTTAGCTTGATAGACAGACAGCGTCGTTGTTGCAATAACTTGCATTATGTAACATTTCTGCTGCATAACTTTTTTGGTTACAACTGTTCGTAACCTACACAGATTTGTCTACTTAAATTACATCTATTACTCATTACATAACGTGGTAAATGGCATGTCGTTACATACTAAGTTTAACAACGAGCTGCAACAATAACGATCATGCATTACATAAAAAGTAAAAGTAACTTACTGTGGTGGTATCATGGTACAACGACGGTATCGGATTATTATACCATTGTAAAGTCATATATACCACCTTACTATTTGATTAACATGCACATGCACAGTGATATTTACATAGTACGCCAATGGGTACTCTGTGGACTCCGTTTATGTAACGTTAATGGTAGAAGAACAAGGTACACATCAAAATGGAGACTGCCGTCGGGTTGTCGTCTGAAAAGGTGACAAACATCCAAATACTATCCGAAACATCGATAACTTACCAGATATATTTCAACTAAACGTTGAAACAAACGTTTCTCAAAGTCTGAGAAATGTTACGACAGAAAACCGATCCCTTCTGTGCAAAAATCTGACTTTATCCGTCGACGACTCATTCGATGTCATCGGCAGCTAAAATGGTCTACGGCTTCTCCTTCCCAGAATGCCTGGCGATATGATGACAGATTGGACTGTTGCATTGTGGGTAATGTAGTTTATTTTAGACGTTTCCTTGGTTCCTTAAATCCAAATTTGCATGTGTGACAGTAGACTAGACAGTACGTTAGTATCAATTTGCTCTTTTTTCTCTTTGACAGGTTTCCAAAGAAAATAAACATCTAACGTACAGGGGCGTAGTTTCTGTCAAAACTAGTAATTAAGTTTAACCCTCCATGATTTATACCATGATTAAAAAAAAAACATGTGACAATTTAACCCTCCAATGTTCAAAAGGTGTTTCAAGGTTTATGTAAATTTTAGACTGAACCTAAAACAGAAGTGTACCCTTGTTAGGACGTACTTATTAAAATTATAGCTAAAAGATCAAATACAATTGTTAAATATATAAATAGTTTAAAAACCTTCCAGTTTTTTAAATTTTCAGTCAACATTAACAACAATATTTACTGTTTAACAATAAGAATTTAAGGGGAAACAACGTTAGATCTTGTTAGGGCATACTTATTAAAATTATAGCTAAAAGATCATATGGATAAAGTTGTTATATAAAACATTTCATTTTCAAAAGTCAACATTAACAACAATATTTACTGTTTAACAATAAGAATTTCAGGGGGAACCACGGGAGTGGTTTCTCTCGAATTAATCTTTCACTGTTTCGAATCAGTTCATTCATTTCAATAAACCTGTTGAACGAGACGAGTGACTTAATAATTACCCTTATTTTTTATTACCTTTATTATAAAATCAATTTTCAAGACAAATACTAATATTTATGACATTATTTATAGCTTAAACATAAAAATATTTATTTATTAACCGCGAATCGGTTCAAACGAATCACTTACAAGAGCCACCTCAAACGAGTGATTCGTTTTGCAATCCTCATATGACAGCTGCCACCGGAGCGCGCAGGGTCATTTAAGATGAGACAGTTGAACAAATAAGCTGCACAGTTTATGACCATTATAAGAAAACCAAACACTTGAAAAATGTAAAGAGGAACTTTTGACTTTCGATTACCTTATGGTTAAACTTGACACACGTGAACCGGATTCCTGTTCGCTGAAGAAGATGAGGATGAGAATAAAGCAAGAATGACATGTGAGTAAAACAACAGCGATAGTTCTCTTATGAGCCATATTGAGCACAAACTCTTCAACTAAAATAATGGTACTCTATTACTATGGTTAAAGTAAAAGAAAATATAAAGATAGCTTAGGTATTACTACGGTTTATGGTTTGTGGCGTGTTCAGACGCGCATACTTGATTGATTTGTTCAGTTAGTTTTTCAGTGAAAAACGACTGCAGTGTTTTTGTAAATACATTACATCTTTAAGGGCATCAACTCATAGTTAATATTTCAATGATAGTAGATTATCCATTTATTAAACAATAATAAGACATTATGCAGCACACGTTTCACCCATAGTTTTGTTGTCAGTTGTCTATGTTTAACTAATATTTGAATATTGTTTCAGAGTAGTGACTGAAAACATATTTTTGCATACGTTTTGCATGGATTGTTGTAATGAAAACAGCATAGTTCTTCATAAAATAACGACATTTGGGTAATGAACAAAAACATAGATATACCAACATTTCATGTTTGTGTATGAAAGTAATTGTAATGTAAGGGTTCATTTTTTTCTTAAAAAACCTAATAGCATGAGTTTATATTAAATGCATTTTGAACTTCAGATGGATATGAAGTGATTAAAACCGCATGTATGGGTGTATAAATGCAGGTACATTATTTTTCTGCTTTTTCAAAAGGTTATATTTTAATAATCTCTATAATTTGGTACCCATTGTCATTGATCACAAGATGTACAGAACATAATATGAGTCAGTGTCAAATCTGTTACCGTCAACTCTGTTACCAAGGTAGAGTAACAGTGGCGACCATGTAACATACACACTTAAGCACGCACACACACAGAATTGGCACGGACTAAACAGGAAATCAATATTTTCACAAAAAATATACTGTTATGGCATACATATTTTGATACATGACAAGTACCAAATTACTAAAATAATAAAAAAATTAACTATAAATTATGTTACTGTCCAACTCTGTTAACAAGGTAGAGTAACAGTGGTGACCGTATTTAACACACACAATTGCACACACACATACAAACACTAGTTTGGACAACAGGAAATCATAATTTTCATCTATATAAGAAACTTTTCAAAGAAAAATATTACACACACACACGGTAACAGAGTTGACAATAACAGAATTGACAACGAATAATTCTGACAACAGGAAATTATGATTTTCATCTACAAGACACTTTTCACAAACACATTATATTGTTATGGCCTGTAACATCTTGTGATCCATGACAACGAGTACCAAATTATTAAAATAATAAAAAATATAACTATAAATTCTGTGACTGTCCAACTCTGTTACCAAGGTAGAGGAACAGTGGTGACCGTATGTAACAAACACACACACACAGAATTGAAACTGACTAGTTTGGACAAAAGGAAATTATGATTTTAATCTATATAAGAAAATTTTCAAAGACAAATATTACACACACACATGGTAACAGAGTTGACAGTAACAGAATTGACACTGACTAATTATTTCTGACATCAGAAAATTATGATTTTCATCTACAAGATACTTTTCACAGAAACATATCACATTGTTATGGCCTGTAACATCTTGTGATCCATGACAATGAATACCAAATTATTAAAATAATAAAAAATATAACTATAAATTATGTTACTGTCCAACTCTGTTACCAAGGTAGAGGAACAGTGGTGACCGTAGTAACAAACACACACACACACACACACACACAGAATTGAAACTGACTAGTTTGGACAACAGAAAATCATGATTTTCATCTATATAAGAAACCTTCCAAAGAAAAATATTATACATACACACGGTAACAGAGTTGACAGTAACAGAATTGACACCGACTAATTCTTTCTGACATCAGAAAATTATGATTTTCATCTATAAGACACTTTTCACAGAAACATATTCAGATCCATGACAATGAATACCAAATTATTCAAATACTAAAAATATAACCATTTAAAAAAGCAGAAAAAATACTGACTTTGGAGACCAGATGCACCTGTCATAATATAATCACCAGTATGATGATCATACAAAAATAGAAGTAGTTGTAGATAAGGTGTAGTCAACTACCCATTAGGTTTGACTGACTTTCTCTTGTATGAAACCTCCTTGGCATCATAAATATTTAACCTCAGGGGCATTAAGGGGAAGTTATGGCAGAAATTAAAGTACGGCTCTTTTCCTGGTTTTAGTAAGCTATTGTTGAGCGTTGACTTGACGACGTCACACTGAACAGTTTTTAATTTGTCAATCCTTTTGCTTTTAGCCCCTTTGCCCTCTTCAGTTTCGCCATCATGGTCCAACGTCACCAGCCATCTGAACCCTAACAAGACGACGTGCGATGAAAACGAAAGCTTCAAATATTTGGCATACACCATCACATACAGCATCGTTTTCCCCATTGGAGTCATCAGTAACTGTGTAGCTTTGTATGTATTCTGCTGTCTGACTTCAAAGAAGACGGCCAACACTGTATTTATGACTAACCTGGCCATTTCCGATGCTGGCTTTTCCTTGACATTGCCCTTCCGTCTGGTTTATTACTTCAGAGGCTGCCAGTGGGATTTCCCGGACTGGCTTTGTCGCTGGTGCGTCTTTTCCTTTTACCTCAATCTCTACACCAGCGTACTGTTTCTCACGGGACTAAGCGTGCTACGGTACATCGCCGTAGTTCACCCCATCAAAGCCAAGTCCCTGATCACTGTACGTCGGGCAAGCCTGGCATGTTTGGGCATCTGGATTTTTGTCTCCTGCTTGTCGTCACCTTTTCTCATGTCAAGTACTATATGGCGTGAGGAAAAGTGGCGCTGCTTTGAGCCTGGAAATGACAAATCTTGGATGCGCATATTTATTTTGAACTACGTGGGGATATTTTTCGGATTTTTGATTCCTTTTATTACAATACTAGCCTGCTATGGCTGCATCATGTGCAAACTCGTCCTGGGAGGTAAAATCGGCAATAGAAAGCGGAACACCCGGCAACGTACGGTGTATTTGATCGCAGTCGTCCTGTGCACGTTCCTGGTGTGTTTCCTGCCTTATCACGTAGCCCGAACGATTCACCTTCATGCCAGGGTGTCAGGGAAATCCTGCGAGGTCATTGAGATGCTGCTAAGAGTTCTGGTCATCTCGCTCTGCACGGCAGCATCCAACAGTTGCTTCAATCCTTTGCTGTACTACTTTGCAGGAGAGACCTTTCGTTCTACCATTCGTAGAGGATCAGATAGGGGAACGGCCAGTTCATTACGCCACAGTAGCAACCAGTCTTTTCGAATGAAGATTTCTGACACCTGGGACAGTATGAGGCGTAAAAACTACCAGTCGCCTTGCTCGTAAACAGCCGCTTTAAAACTATCTGAACTGCGTCAATTTGATTTAAAGCATTGATGACTGACAAAGTTGACTACTCATTATATAATACATCACCACAACAATCACCAGTCCTCTTAGGAAGCAATCACAAATTAGATTTGATCTCAATTGCATCTCCTAGACGGAGGAAGAAGACAAATGGAAATTCAAAACAAATTTGCTGGAACTTTAACTCTAGTCAGTTTGATAAAAGACAGGAAGACAATGTAATTGTACATGATTATACTTTAGATACGCTGTATATCAGCCCATTCTCATGAAATGCGTATAAATAGCACGCAGTGGGTTATATTGTTTTTTTTACATCGCATCCTAACCCAAACCCCAATTCTAACCCCAACTCCAAGCGACCATGGTTTAAAAATAGTCAAAACATGAAGAAACCTAGACACCCTAAGCAAATCCCAAATCTAACCCCAAACCCAAGTGAGAATGGTTTAAAAAATGAAAAACCAATAAATAAAATGACACAAAGTAAAAGGGAAGGAGTGGTGTGTCACATGCAAGCAAAATTGGAATTTGGTGTATGTATTGCACAACTTTTCAACTGCGTGCGATTTATACGCATTTTATGAAAATGGGTTGACAAGATAGAATAAGAAAATTGTGACTGAATTTTAAATGCAAATGTATGAATTGTCAACATTATGTTACTAAAGAATGTTATTTAAACTTTTTCATTGCATAATTATTAATTACCAAGTCTATGCATTTATGAAGGTCTCTACAGGATGAATTTAACCATTTTATTACCACTGACAAATTATTTTTCTTCTGTATTGTTTAAACAAGTTGGGGTTATGGGCTGTTTATTGTGAATCACTACTTAGCTCTCTGGTATACTGTATACTACTGATATTTATAATAATAATAATATAGCATGCAAGCAGTGTGCAATGATTAATAATTGATACTGTTATGGTTTATTGTTGTCACATGATGTAACTACATTCCGTTTTTATTGAATCCAGTTATATTAGTTTATTTGCATTTTTGAGTTAATGTAAAAATGCCTTTCTTTACAGTCACATCAAATAATGAGTCATAAGAGAGATGTTGAAATAATGTCTGACTTCTATTTTTATCACACTAAAAAATCAAGTAAAGTGCATTATGGGAAACAGTATCCAATGCATTGTGCAATGTATACGGTGCATGCAGACAGAAATTGTGCACAATACCACTAATATGCATTTTTATTTAGACTCGCAGTATAAATTTTACATGCAAATCTCTCAATGGAATTAGTTTGTACAAATGTAGACTACCTTCAAAATAACTTAAGCTGCATGGTATGCATATTGTGCATGATTTCAATATGCGCACAATAATAGATGACCTATTACATTTCCTCATATCTGTTTTTAAATAAAGTCAGTGTTAGTCTGGGGCTCTATTTAGATGAGTTTATCCCAAGAAACAGGAAAAGATCTTCAAGATAAGTACAAACAAACAGGAAAGAGAAAAGAAATATCCAATTACCAAGGCACTTTTATATCTAGTTACTACTTAAGCATTCCTGGCCATAATGGTTTTGGGGAAAAAAATTACATTCAGCTTTGAAAGTCTGAATTATTAATGGCATGGATTTAACATATGCCTGGAAACAATACCAAAGGCTTGGCTTTACACTGACAACATTGTGCATTTACTGAAGGAGCACATTTGTTAAAGGGGACGAGACCATTATGGGGATCTGTGTTTGCATTTGCACTTAAAAAAACACCTAAAAATGAAACATTTTTGCTCACACCGACAAAAAGTCAATTTCAACATGCTATTATAGTTGATTTATGGGGTATTTTGAGCTAAAACTTCACTTTTTACATCTTATAAAAGTCGTGTGGCATGTCCCCTTTAATGCTATAGAGATTTGTTGTTAAACCACATAATCTACAGTAACTTCACAGCTCTTTCCCATTTTGATGTTTTGTACGAACAACAAAGCGATTTTGCAGCCTTATGTGAACAGTTTCTGCCACCCGATTGGCTGACATTTGCATTAACAAGCTGATGTCCAGGTGTAACCAATTAAAAAGCCCAAGGCAAGACTTAAAAAAGACTGTTTCTCTACTTCTTCTGAAAATAAAGACCAATTGAGTCAAATACCAGGCATTTATTAGGAGTCACATAAACAACGTTTATTCTTTTCCAAAGAATGCAGGTGTTGAAATCTTCAGCAAAATTTATGCCTATACTTGGTGTGAAACCAAATGAAAGCATGCAAATTTTGAATATGCCAAACAGGATTTTGGACGACTCGTATTAAGAATGGGTTTAATCAATGGAAAATGTAAGAAAAATCATTTTGATTATAAGCTGCACTTAGAGACAAAACCAGGCATTTCATGATCCATTTCCAGACCTAGATTAAGACTAAACTGATTGAGTCCTAGACCAAAACCTATTTACTTTAAAATGGTAAATATAAATGAATAAAATAAGCCATCACTGGGGTGGTACACTTTTTACAGGGTTACTTATATTATTTTACAAACAAACATTACAAAAAACAATTCTGGTGTGCCTTTTTACGACAAACAATGGCACTGATATATGTTAACAAATATCAGTACATGGTGTTTTTAAATTAAGGCAACTTGAACATGCATTAGTCTGGGACTAAGATAAGCCCTGTCCAGGGAACTGCCCCAAAGAGTTCATTTTAGTACTACAAAGGTACCAAATATATACACATCTGTACATAAATTGACCTTTTTAAAGGGTACCGCTGCCCCAATGACAGCTTGTGACCATTTTTCTGAAAGTGTAAAGGTAACCAATATCTTTACTATAACTAGTAGTATAATTGTCAGTATATACTTATAACCCTTATAACTTATAACAGAGCCCTATAAAAATAAATAAAACTAGGGTTTCCAAAATGAATGACCCAGCAAAGTCTTTTGCAGTCACTTTTAAAGGTGCCAAAAAATGCATTGAAATAAAATTGTCTCCATTGTTCTCTGATGTCTACATAAAAGGTATGTGACTTTATTAAATGCAACAATTATCTAGTGATGGTTTTACATGTCCATTTTCAACCCAAGGATTTGCATTTATAATGAAATGGTCTATTATTACCTTATTTGAAAGGGTCATGAATAATAATGTTGAGGTCTGCTCTGATTGGCTGTTTCAAAGAGCAGCTCCTATAGTAGCTGTGTGTGAAACAGACCATATTTTGAGGAATAATTAATTGTTTGGAGATTGTTAATGGACGTATAGCGCTAACGCAGCAGTCACAACTTTGTTTTTAGAATTGTGACAACATCATAACTAATTTAGGGTGACCATACGTGCCATTCTTCCCGGATTGGCCAGGATTTCCGGTGCATCTTCCGGAAGTCGCATTTGTTGACCGCATACGTCATAGAGGATTATTATTATTATTATTATTACAGAAAAGCAACAGTTACATTTTAAGGTAAGAATGAAAGTACAATTGTATGTCTTATGTTTTTAACTGAATGGCATATGCGGTCAACAAATATGACTTCCGGAAGACGCACTGAAAATGCGTCCGTGAAGAATGGCATGCATGTTTCCCCAACTAATTTAATGTAACACAGTTGGTGTTACGTTGAGATTGGTCTGTTTTCCAGCGGTCTTTTGCATGCACAAGATTTACATAAGAATGATGAAACAATCGTGTTTGAGGCTCACCATATATCATTACCATGTACAGAACTCTTATTATTCATCTATGCCTAAATAAATACTTTTACATCCTATGATCATTTTATCCACTCAAAAAGTATTTTTATTGGGTTTCTCCCAAAAACCGACCTTTATAAATGCAAACTCTCTACCAAACACGAGCACATCAGAGACATCTCAAACTCGTTTTTATTACATCTTAAATAACAGTACATTTTAATATAGTATCTATGTTGCATCCAGCTTTCTGTTACACCGACAGACTGAAATTAAATACAAAAGGTGAGATAGGGAGTGCTGAGATCTACAGTTATTAATGAAGAGAGAAAATAAGGGGAATCCATTTTAATTGAACTGCAATTAATCTTTACTGGTGGCAGCACACACAAATACATCACAATTATTGTACATTATCGCAGAGAAAGGAAAAAACAATAAAAAAGTCACAACTATTAAAGAAAGTGCATCTGTTTACAGTGGAAAAAACCAAAAGAATATTCTGCCATATCAGATGCCATTCAAAAAGATTGAAAAAAACGTTTTATTTAGAAAACTCGCACAAAAGGGTTTTATGTACTCTCAGATGGGACGCTTTTGAAACTGGTTTAATTTCGGAAAACAATCGCAGGGGCGCTCAAGGAAGAATGGCCATGTTTTACACGTCGACTGCAGTTAAATTGTTTCTCCCTCTCGATTTCTTACGTCGGTGCATAGCTTGGCCGGTCAAAGTAAATGATGTATGCACAGCATGTCTAAAACATTTGGAATAAAAGTTTTAACGATCGAAATTTCTCAGTTTCACATGTCGATTTCGCCGTCCTGGTGGAAGTAGGCGGGGCCTAAAGACGTCAGCACCCGTTTAAGCAAATTCTACAGCATGCGACTACGTTAATTCATGGCAGCTGAAATAAAACGCTTAACTTAAAAATTGCAGAATCATCATTATTTTCAGACATTGATTTGTACAACATTTCATTCACATAGTAGTAACTGTATTTCCAAGCACAGACAGGGCTCTCTGTTCTCTTTCTGGAACTGGGCTTAAAAAAATCTTGTTTTTCCAAACACAGACACCACTGAAATCAAAACTAACATCCCAACCCACCCACCCCCCGATGAAAAACCATCCAAAAAAAAAAAAAAATCAGAATCCAAGCCAAAACCTTAAAGGAACCAAGAAACAAACGTAAGACCAGAAGATAAGCTAAGGGGTTAGCTTGAACAGTTTTTAATCCAATGAAAGAAAGGACTGCATTTTTTTTTTATTGATACATTTTTATTTTTTTCTACTTTTTTTGTGCGTTTTCTACGTTAAAATTAGCATTCAATGTAATTAACGGCATGTGCTTGGTTAGTTAACGCTTAAAACGTTAGTCAAGTTTCTTATTGTGCAAACAAAGCTGTGACGAGACTGGAAAGAAACGTTAGCTAGGATAATAATGCTGCATTCGCGTGCAAGTCCGATACCCATATTTACAAACGGCCATTCAAAGAGAAATGACGCATCAGACTCAGAAAATATTTAAAAGAGATATGGCATTTTTTCTTTAATGACAAAGGACCAGGATTCACACTAAAAAGTTCAACTAATGCACAGATCATGGTTACATTTTTAAAAAGCCAAGGCTGTTCTTATTAACCCGGTTATTGGCAACAGCCCAGCAGTGGTAATTGTTAACAATTGGAACGGTTTCGAGTCGGGGGCCGCCCGAGAATATGAATTATGATCTCGCAGGAGGGCACGCGTACTCTTCTTCTTCTTGCTTAAGTCACGATCATGAAACTACACAACCATTAGAGCAACCTAGCGCACAAAAGAAAAAACAACGTATGATTGGCATTTTCAAAAAAGCTGCTTTTTCATCCTGGTCTACTTTCAGCGTTACACACGACTTGTGTTTTTCACGTGGTTTTATAACAGGATTAAAAGATTTTTCTAATCAGAAACATATCTAAAGAGAACAAAATAAGAGGAAAAAGATCTAAGATGAACTATCAGATAAAAGAAACAAAAAAATAAGAAGAGTTAAATAATTTGTACAATTACACTCCAACATTTGCTTCCTAGACACATGATATATAAGCGTGGGATGATAGTGTTGTTTTCTGTTACAGGGTGACAAAGATGGTCCGAGAGGGAATGCAAGTTATTCATCTGATACCACAGGAATTCTTCTTTATCTTTATTATTTTTTTTAAGCCGGGTGATAAAACGAATTGTGCTCTTCTTGGTGTAGGAAAGGCATCCCTTAGAAGTTTTGTTTCTTTTCATGGTGGTGTCAGTCAGTTTTATAAGGTGATGGTTGGTGGTGGTGTTGTTGTTGACGATGCTGTGAAATTTAACATTCTAAAGTTGGAATGGTCTTCCAGTCAACTTTGGAGTTCAAATGATATCTGCAAAGATACACAAAAATGTATTTAATGATTTTACAAATTTACATAAACAAGGCTTAACTTACTACCAAATTGTCCCAAATATAAGACGACCCTGATTAGAAGACAACCCCACTTTTAATATAAATGTGTCCAAGACCAATTTTTCTCATCCTCCGCAACACTTTTCAATCATTGTTTAAGCCCTCACAAAAAAAATAAAAAAATTGTTGGAAGAGACATAATTGACTGTGACACTCAAGATGGCTACCAGGTAAGCAGTTCTTATCTTTTCTCTTTAGATAAAAGTTGAAATTTTGTTTGTCATAGTACCTAGACAACTTTTTAGTTTTCATTACCGAAACATGAGTTTGTAAATGCATTTATTTAATGTAATATCATGTTGATAATCTAAAAAAATTTTATAGTTCTATAGGAAATATTTTTTAAATCTTCTAAAAATAATGTTTATAGTAAGTAAAAAAAGGGGTTTCAAGGGCTTTTTAAAAATTCTGATGCTGGACACCTTTTAAATCTGGATCTGAGAATCACCCACATGTGTGTCCATTTACATGCTGGTGACATTTTGGTTTTGGTTTTTAAGTATGCAGGAAATAAAAAATAAAGTACAGGACTTGTTTGATGTTAAAATAGCTATTAGGAGCGATAAAACATGAAAATGACAGACAGATCTGATGTGAGCACAGATGTGCGAGTGCTCAACACCGATATATAGACATCTAGACAGAATTAGTATTTTAAAAATATCTGTTTTGACAAGAATTCACGCAGATATAATTTGTTACCTCTTAAGGGCGATTTATAGTCGTGCGTAGGTCCTACGGCGTAGCAGCGACGGCGTAGGTTCCGCGTCGGTTTTCATTTATACTTGTGCGTCGCCGTCCGCGTCGACGTGCAAAGACACGCGAAACCGCTGGTTGGCAGTAATCACGCGTGTAACCACAGTAGCAGCAGAAGTAGTCACAGAAGAAGAAGCTAAGCAAGTTAACCCACAAACGAAGAAAAAATAGCAACTTGTTGTGTATAATTTGAGAAGACCAGCAATGATGTAAGTAAATAAACAGCGACTTATGTTGCAGTTTGAGTTAAATCACTCCTCAACTTGGCTCATCTTTGTTTTCACCGTCTCAACCGGAAATACCTATGACGCAGTTTTTTTTACCTGACGGGAGGGGTTCTGGTGGACCAATCACAGAGCTTGCGGTCCGCGTAGGTCCGACGCGCTGTTAGGAATTTTGTGAGGTGCGCGTCAGGCTACGCAGAGCTACGCACAGGCTACGGATAGCCTACGCCGTAGCTACGGCGTAGCACCTACGCACGACTATAAATCGCCCTTTAGGTGAATGTTTGGTTAAACGTTGGGAAAAAATATATATGATTTGTGACATTATATTAGACCCTTGCATTACATGGGATCTTAAAACTGTCTGTCTCAATGTCAAAAGTCATAGGAGAATGTCTAAATATAAATAACTTTAAATAATAAAAATGTGCTAATTCTGACTCATTTTGCCAGCACGGGTCACGCATATCAAGTGTGTCTTTTGAAGTAAGGAAAAGAAAAAAAACCTTTAATAGCTTTCCAAGTAACCCTGTCTTATATGGGGTCAGATTTGTTTCGTATTTCTGAATAAATATACTATGATCCACAAATAAATATAGAGAGTTTCATAAATATTTTTTAAATCCTCAAATGCACAATAAGCAAACCATAAATATATGTTAGACATTTCATAAAAAGGAAGGAAATTCACAAATAAATAAAATGGGATTTGCAAATGAAATTTTTTTTATAAATATATATTTTTATTTTATTTATATGTGAATGGCTTCCTGCGCATTTGTGGATCGCTTCCTGTGCATTTATGAATCGCTGCACACATTTGTGGATCGCTTTCTGTGCATTTGTGAATCGCTGCACACATTTGTGGATCGCGTTCTGTGCATTTGTGGATTTGAAACCCTTCTAACGTCAAGACGTGCACAAGAATCCACAAATAGGTGGACTCCGCCCACCGTCTACTCCAGCCAATCAGACAACAAGCACATTGTGCTGACCAATCGTGGCACGATCTCCCTTCAACCAATCACAGAGTCTCTTCTAGAAACATTGTGCAAAAGACCCAGACGGAGGAGGACTTTTATTATGACAGCGAGTATCGCTCACTCAAAGCAATGGCGGAAGAGCGCTAGCTTTGTACAAGTGTCTCGCTGTGTGAGGCATGAATCATGTTGTTGTGGAGACAATAGCACCAGATTGTTACGCGGTGTGTTCATGTGCGTCATTAAAGTGAGTACAGTTAGGTTTGCATGTTAAAATTTCCGTTATTAATAGCGCTAACATGTTATTAGCTAAACTGTGAATCTACTACGCTGTAACGTTATATAAATCACTTTCTTTTGCTGTTCATCAATGTGTTTATCCTGTAATAATGTCAGTTATATTACATACGTTGTGTAAACACTGCTAATGGTGTAAAATGTGTCATTTGAGACACGTCTGTTCATTTTATTTTGATAACGTATGAGGGGAGAAGCTGTAGCTAATTTGTCAATGTTATGTATGTTTATTAGCATTAGTGTTACTTTGGGAATCCTGTTGTTATCTGTTGCAGGGAAACCACATCTCCACCTGCCTATGATCTGGCTAAGCTCTCAAATATAGCCAGGCACTCATGCATCTCCATTCACATGCCATGCAACCAAGCTCATAAATACAGCTCTGGCCTATCTCTCTTAAAGGAGCATACCCTCATCCTGTGCAGAGCTTCATTAAAGGACTACTACCAATATTCACCATTACCTTCATCAACGACTGCTCTGCTATCCAAGTTGTGCCTCTCATTCAGAGTTCTGTGCTGTGTGTGCTACCCTTATAAATACTGAATGCTGGCTCTCTCCTATCTAATGTATGTTCTCTTGTGTGCCTAATAAACAGCTCAAGTTGGTTCAACGCTCTCTATTGTGTTCTGACAGACACCCTGGTACACTGCTATATTCATTCGTAACTAGCCCCCTACACTTCAGAGTAGTCTTCGCTACCATTATAGTTATGTAGTGACATTTGCTTACAGATAGTTTGTATCTAACGTGGTACATTTTATTATGACATGACAAAACAAATGTGTTTTACCTCGTCTCCTACTACAGAACTGATCATTTAATTACACATTATGCATTATGGTATCTTTTAAATGAACAAGAAATTTCTGTGGTGTCTACATCTTAATGTCAAGAAGGTTTAATATGTCAAAGCTGTTAGATAGTCTTACAGTGTTGTTTTTATTTTCCCTTTATGCTCTGAACAAGCTTATGCTCTTACTTAAAATTCATAGAAGTAAGATGGATTTTTACACAAGTATGCAATCAAACAACTGGTATGTTATTTGTTTTTTATTGTGTGTGTTTTTTAGGGGTGGGGGTGCATTCAGCTGATAGATGTTTGCCTAAAAGGGATATGACAGACGCTACGTATCATTTCATGTGATTTTTATGTTTTACGACTTGTATCTTTACTTGACCAGGTGTTACAGACGATCAACAAAATGCCCTCTGGAATGTCCTGAGCGGGGAATTCTCTGAAGTAAAGGATGAATTTGTGTTCATATTTCAAGTTCAAGAGGATATTGATTTTTTTTGTCATACTGTGTTAATGAACAAGGCCTGAAGGTCAATGACATGTTTCTCAAACAGCAATTGCAGTAGACAGGAGTGAATGAATGAAATGTGTAATGAACTCATTTATTTATGAATCAATAATTTGAAGGAATAAATAAATAAGCTAATCCTTTGTGTAAGCTTAGATGCAGACATTTGTTAAGAGTGTGCTGAAATAAGTAGTACAGATTTATATAGAACACAATATCTTAAGTAAATTAAATATTAAATGTAAACAAACACACACACACACACACACACACATCTGTAATTTCTAAATGGGGTGTAAATTTATTTTTAAGTTAAGCCAAGCCAGATTTATTTATATAGTGTTTTTATTACAAAGTTGCATTGCTTCAAAAACCAGGGAAATTACTAAATTAATAGTAAATATAATGGGTTATATATAGTATTATTCCAAACTATAGATTATAATCAGTAAAAAACAGTATTTTGTTCTTCAACTATTGATAATTTAGTCAAATAATATAAATAATCAGGAACAGACCAAACTATACAAGCCTTTCCAATTTCCACCTCACATTAAAATGGAACCTTAAAAGGATTAAAATTACCCGAGAACAGGAGTTTGATATTACATAAGGGATTAGCAAAATTGAAACCAAGACGTCTTTAAGATTGTAGCCGGATTATTTCAAGAAAGGCTATATGCTATATTAACAGAATTTACAAAATGCTAAACTTAGTTACTGTCAGCCAGGAAACAAACCAACACGGCAACAGAAGGAACCAAAAAGCCACGTGTGGAGTAAACTACTGCTAAAACCGGTTTTAATCAATTTAATTTGACAAATATTAACCTTGACATACCTTACCACAAAGTGTATTAAGAGAATCCCTAGTAAAGAATTATTGACAACTGTCAACAGTGCCCGTTCCTCAATCGGAAGGCTGCAACCTCCGGAGGTCGCATATGCAGGCTGCATAAGTCATCACGTCTGCTTAATTTAAGTTAACTGAGCATTACATCCGCAAATCATAAGCATTTTACAACAATTACCGACTAACTAAGAATAATAGTCAACTTTATAATAGTTATTTTTTTTAAATAAGACAGTTGAATTTCATCAGGCAATCTTTTGTAGGCTGCATACATCATCAAGACTGTGTTCCCAACCTAACAGTAAAACAAAATGTGATTGGTTGGAGGGAAATCTTGCCACGATTGGTCAGCACAGTGTGCTTGTTGTCTGATTGGCTGGAGTAGACGGTGGGCGGAGTCCACCTATTTGTGGATTCTTGTGCACGTCTTGACGTTAGAAATGTTTCAAATCCACAAATGCACAGAACGCGATCCACAAATGAGTGCAGCAATTCACAAATGCACAGAAAGCGATCCACAAATGTGTGCAGCGATTCACAAATGCACAGAAAGCGATCCACAAATGCGCAGGAAGCCATTCACATATAAATAAAATAAAAATATATATTTATAAAAAAAATTCATTTGCAAATCCCATTTTATTTATTTGTGAATTTCCTTCCTTTTTATGAAATGTCTAACATATATTTATGGTTCGCTTATTGTGCATTTGTGGATTTAAAAAATATTTATGAAACTCTCTATATTTATTTGTGGATCATAGTATATTTATTCAGAAATACGAAACAAATCTGACCCCATAGTCTTAAGTCAAAAGAGGATGTAGTTTTTTATTAGGTAATTGCCAATGGGTTTATGTTTGTTGCCTACATTTCGGAGATGATTGCTTTACAACAAGGACCAAACTGATGCCAAATTTGCCAATCGTTTACAACTGAGTGATGGCGTGATCCCAATGTTAAAGGAACATGCCCACATTTTGGGAATTTAGCTGTAACTCTCTCTGATGCAGCCCCCGCTAGCTTAGCTTAGCACAAAGACTGGAAGTGAATGGCTCCAGCTAGCAAACCGCTCCCAATAAGTGACAAAACAACGGCAACATTTTCCTATTTGTGTGTTGTGATTTGTATAGTCACACCATGTACAAATAACAAGGTGATATGAGACACAGCGATATTTTAACAGTATACATACAGGGAACTATATTCTCAGAAGGCGAAGCACTGCTACATGGGTGGTGTGGTGAGGAACAGAAAGTTCGGTCAGAGTTGTGCAAATCACTCTGCCCAAGTAGCAGTGCTTCGTCTTCTGAGAATGTAGTTCCCAGTATGTATACGGTTAAAAGATGGCTGTGTCTCATATGACCTTGTTATTTGTACACGCTGTGACTATACAAATCACAACACATAAATAGGAAAATTTCGCGTTATTTTGTCACTTATAAGGAGCAGTATGCTAGCTGGAGCCATTCACTTCCAGTCTTTGTGCTAAGCTAAGCTAGCGGGGGCTGCGTCAGACAGAGTTACAGCACACACGGAGATGTGAAAGGTATGTATGGACTTATCTAACTCTGGGGGATACGGTGAATAAGCTAAATTCCCAAAATGTGGGCGTGTTCCTTTAAAAGACCTGTTTAGGAGTCGAAACCACAGGTGTTAATCAAATTAAAATCCAATCTCAAGTGTTTTGTTTGCATATAATGAACTGTGCTGTATTCTTTATCTCTTCCCACCGTACACTTCAAAGACAGAAAGGCTGTTCGGTCTTTCTGAAAATCTGACAACAGGAAAGACTTTGAAAATTTGAAGAATGTAATCCTAATCTATAATAGGTGCCCGAGATTAACATGAGACTGGCAGGAAACCTTGTGATCTTTAAAAGTAGTTTATCAGGTTTCTTCAGTCCATGTGAACTTGTTTGCATGTATTTGGTGCCAACTACCAAATTTTTACGGGTGTATGGTTTGATTGACATGTGAAAATCTAGAGCCTATATGAGATGACATCATTTATTACAAGGCAAAAAAGTCTTATATTGGGGACAATGCGGTAATTCAAATGTCAAGCAACACAAACTCTCATGTTGTGCTAATAAAGAGATGCTTCAGACAAGTCCTTACTGTATTGGACATGTTGTATTGAAAGCACCTTCAGCATTCAGTTCCAGATTTTGAGGAAGCTGTCCCAGGACCCTGTAGCCACTGCCATACCATCATCAGTTACACCCAGACAGCTTACTCGGTTGTCGTGGCCGGCCAGCACACCTGCAAAAGCCCATTGTCACTATACTGTATCATCTTCATGACAACATTGCAAGGACAAACCCTTTGAAACTATGAAAGTACAAAACCACACACATTCAATATCGAAATTTGGGAATACTTTACATGCCGTGTATGTGAAAGTGACAAACCAATGTGGCATGTTTTCAGTGAAGTGCATGTAATAAAAGAAAGGTATTGTGTGCTAGCAGGAATTAAAAACCTGCTCGGCCTGTTTTTAAGCTCATGTCACAGTGCGTTTATGATGGTGCATGCGTGTTTGAACGGTTTAGTATCTTACCAGCACGGTCGGCCTTCAGGGTATCCCACACGTTGCAGTTAAAGTCGTCGTAGCCGGCGAGCAACAGGCGGCCGCTCTTGGAGAAGGCCACGGAGGTTATGCCGCAGATGATGTTGTCGTGGGAGTAGACCATGAGCTCCTGGTCGGCACGCAGGTCAAAGAGGCGGCAGGTGGCGTCATCGGAGCCGGTGGCAAAAGCGTTGCCATTAGGGAAGAACTGCAGAGGGGAAACATTTAGTTTTTTACCTTCACATGATTCGTCTTTGCTGAAATCACGTCAGAAATACTCACACAAATGGCATTGATGTCAGACTCGTGGCCGGTGAAGGTCTGTCTGCACATGCCTTCACGGATGTCCCAGAGTTTAGCAGAAGCGTCGCAGGCACCGGACACAAACAGCCTGGTGTCTGGAGCCAAAGAGAGGCTCATGACATCACCGGTGTGGCCGGCGAAAGTGGTCGTCTGCTGACCGGTCTCTATGTCCCAGAGAGCACTGCAAGACACATCATAATAAAGATTTTACAAATTATGAACACACACCTTAGTTAACTTCAAATTAAAGGACCGTTCAAGGACTTTCCAGGTCTAATACCCTCAAACTCAAGGAGTAAATGTGGGGGCGCATTTCAAATGAGAGCAAGGTTACATTGTGTTACCTTTTAAGATACATTGTTACAGTTCCCTTTCAAGGGAACTTGCACTGTGGTGACACTTTGGGGACGCCTCCAGGGGTTAAGTGCTTCTGAATGTCTTTATCAAATTCAACCAATAGTGACGCTTAACGACAAAGACAGGGTGACGCGGGAGTATCACTATCTGAAATACTGCCAAAGACGGCGTTACGGGGACGCAGGAAGTATGCCAAGGGAGATGCCGCGTCTCGTTCCCTTCTCAGGGAACAACAGTTACATACATAACCAGAGACGTTTTCATGTGTCAAACACAACTATGCAAAAAAGCATTTTGATATGAATCAACATTCGCATACAGAAGATATAAGCAATTAAAGTGAACAGTTTAGCACGTGTGCTTAAAAGGCTAGAAATGTTATGATATTATCCTACACTACACAAGGAATAATATGGATTTTTTTCCGGAAAACTTCTTGCATTTGGACACTTTCAATGACCTGTATGTATGCATGTATATTTTCAAAAACTTCCCAGGGCCTTAAATTTAATTTCCCCCTAGATTCACAAACTTTTAAAGGATATCAAGGACCTGTGGGAACCCTGGGTACAAGTTCCTAAATGCAAGTAGGGACTCATAAGGGAGACGTGCATTTCCTCTTACTCACCAGGTGGTGTCGCCAGAACTTGTAACAATCTGGTTGTCATCAAGGAAGCGGCAGCAGGAGAGGTATCCTGTAGACAACAGGAAGTGTGTTACATATCTGAAACAAACCACCTTTCACACCCAGAGCAACATTACACCTACAACTAAACCGACTTTGTGAAACCTCAAGAAATGATTACCCCCAAAATTTATATTTTGCATAAAAAAATAAGCACTATCTGTAATAAACACTAAACTAATTGGAAGAAATCAATGTCAAAAAGGTGCCCTTGTTGTAATACAAGTGCAAAAATCAAAATGGTTTAAACTGGGGTGAAATATGACCCATAATTTATGTTGATGTCCTCTTTAGGGTCTATCAGATCGGATTTCCATTCAAGACAGTGCTAAAAACAAGTCTAGATTCACTGCATATTTACAACGCCGAGGCCAAACATGCGAAAGCACATCATGTACCTGTGTGTCCGGCCAGCTCGCGGCTGACACGCACGTTCCCCTCGCGAGTCTTCAGGCTGTAAATGGAGCAGATGTTGTCCAGTCCTCCGCAGGCCACGTAATTACCTGAAGGAGCGTAGGCACAGGTCATCACCCAGGATGAGCGCAGAGGAATGGCATGGACCTGAAAAAAAAAAAAAAAAACACAGGATGTGAGGGTGAGAAGAGTAACAGGAAGTAAACATCTATTGTTGAAACTGTTCAGATGTGTTTTGTTTTTAATGCTTGGCGTAAGTAAACATGACTATATCACCACTAAGTTTCTATTATATAAGATAGTCACAAACTATACTGTTTACTTTAGACACGTCATATTTTGTACCTTATTTGTGGTGTAACTGTCCCAAATAATGAGTTTTCCATCCTGGGAGGCACTGACCAGAAGCCTGTACAGAAAATACACAATCACAGGTCAGTGATGTAGATGTTTAAGTCTGCATAATGCATAAAAATTGAAGCAATGTTGCTTTTCCTCGATGGCAGTCTTGGTTGTAACGAAACACCTACAGACCAATCACTATATATAAATACAATAAAAAACACAAATGGGTTTGGGTGTTACTGGTAACACAACAACCACCCCCTCATGTGAAAGGGAAACCCCTCACACATCGCACTTTAAGGTTTTCACATGTCTTATAAACAAGGGGTGTCTCAAACCGCACCCTGGTGTGTAGCACAGGAAGTTTTTAGGGCGGATTCACAGTCTAAATTGTTCTAGTGCATTGAAACATATTGTAAAAACAAGTAAACAAACACTGATATATTGAAATATTGACCAGAAATACAAATGTGTAATGACAATGAAATTAAAATTCTTGGCCGAAAACCGAAAATGAGGAAACCAAGGCTGAAAAACCGAAATAAATTATTATGCCAATTATTAGTACAAATGCATTTATGGCTATCACTGTGAACTAACTTTACTAGGGATGTGTGACAGATCACAAAACTCACGGTTCAGATCACATTACAGTTTTTGAGGCACGGATCGGATTATTTTTCAGATCAGCAAAAGGCGGTGGGGAAAATCTAATAACAAATAAAGAAATTACAAACATTTATAAAAAAGAACAAAGCTGCACATTAATAAGGGCTAACATTAGCATTAGTTACAGAAATCCAATTAAATGAGTCATAACACTGTCTTTATTGTATAAATTAAATATATTATTATTTTTAGAGCTATTTGTCTCTTTGTTAGACTTAAGTAGGTTAATTGAGGTTACTGTCTTTTTAAATAAGCAGAGACTGGTTTATGACTGTAATCTATACATACACTTAAGACATAAACAAATGTTTTTATTAGAAAAAGAATACTTTGGAGATAATTTTGTTTATATGTGCCCTGTCAATAACAGAAAGATTTTACGTTCGCTTGTTTGCGTCTCACTCGTGTGTGCACTATTGAGGGCACTTAAACACGCGCACACAGAGAACGAAGGCGAATCCCAAACAGCGCAGCATAAAAACGTTACGTTGTTTTTCATTGCTTTATTGTATGTTAATGGACTATACAGTATGAGACACATTTGCGCGACTCTCTCTAAAGTTTACACATCAAGAGTTCTGATCTTTGAAGGGCGTACTCACTGTGATGATCACGTCTGAACCGGACACAACCGCATGTGCCTCTGTGCGTACTTTAGCGCCGCATACATGTTGCTTCAGACAAGCACATGCAGGTCGCGGTTTCTGTTTGCGTCATCACAACATTTCGGCCGTATTGTTTCGGTGATAAAAGTCTTTCGGCCGAAAGCCGAAAATGCTCTTTTGGGCCATTTTCGACAAAAATTTTCGGTGGCCGAATATTCGGTATTGGGTGCAGTAACAAATATGACATTTAATTGATATGACAGAGCTGCGCATCTGTATCTACAATAAAAAGGAGGTCACATGATTGACGTTTAGACTTCTCATTACATTTACATGACATTGACATTAGGCCTTAAGCAGACGCTTTCATATAGAGATTTAAAAAGTGAGGAAGGAAAGCGTGAATAATATAATGTATTGTATAATAAAATGTATATAAAATATAAATAATAATAATAGTAACTGTCCAGAATAGTAATAATAATAATAATAATAATAATATAGATGTATAATAATATATATAATACAGAAAATATTATATAAAATAAAATCATGTAAATTAATATATTTAAATATTATTATACACATTATAATTATAGCCTAGTTTTTGATTATTGGATACGAGTGGTTTTAGGTTTTCTTGTATTTTTGCATACAAGACATTTTGATACAAATGTTTTTGTTGAATCACGATTTGTTCATGAAAACATCCGTATGCACGCTAGTGAATGAGACCCAATATTTGCCTGAGTAACAACTATTTAAAAATCTGGAATCTGAGAGTGTAAAAAAAACTAAATATTAAGAAAATTTCCTTTAAAGTTGTCTAAATGAAGTCATTAGAAATGCATACTACTAATGTTAAATACATTAATTGCAAATAATGGCATACAAAATATTTTATTTTATAAAATTATTTTTTTAAACACATTAATGTTTGTATTTAAGGAACATTTACATGTATATTTATATATATTTTATATTAGAAGTATAAATAAAAAATATACCTTAATAAAAAAAAATTATTTTGTATGCGCTTAATGGCGATTAATCTTTTTTTTTATTTACAGTAGAAAATGTACTAAATATCCTAATGGAGCATGATCTACACTTAATATCCTTATGTTTTTTGGCATAAAAAAAATCAATCATTTTAATCCATATAATGTATTTTTGTCTATAAATACAAATATACCCGTACCTGGTTTTGTGGTCCAGGGTCACGTATTTTATAATGGCACTGCACTTTTACAACTATAGTACCCTCCAAAAGCTAAGTGAAGTAACTATGCAAACACTGAAACCGAGAAAAATCCCCTTAAAAGTTTTTACACCAGCCAGTCAAACATACTACTGCAATTTTGGCACACACAAAATTGAACCAGGAGACTTTGTCACAAGACACATCAGATCTCACAAAGCCAATTTCAATTTTGACCAAATGCATAGTTACTGCGCTTTGCCTTTGTAAGGCAGTAGAGCTAAAACACATGACGGCACAAAATAGGGCAGTACTGTTGAAAAATATCAGCTATTTTAAATTTTGCATAACTTGGTAATCATGTTACAGGTGTTATCAATGCTCTTATGTTTTGAGGATCTTGGCTTTACTATGACCCAAATTCACATTTGTGTAACCCAGCCTCACTCACCGAGAGTACCACACAGTGGAATAAAACACAAGAGGTCAGGCTGTGATGTAAATAAAACGTAGTGTGAAATTTGACTTCAAGAATTTGCAACCGATTGGTATATTACAGTACCTGGAATCTGTGCCCCAGTGCATGGCGTAGATTTTAGCCAAATGTCCTCGCAGTGTTCTCCTTGTGCGCATCTGGATTCGGCCAACAGGGTCGATGTTGGCTGTGATCTGAAAACATATTGGCAAATTAAAAACAGTGTCACAGATGTTGCCTGTATTAATCTGTTCGTTTAAATCAGTGTTACTTAAATTAACATAAATTAGAATAAAGGATTTTTAACCCTTACCTGTGATAGTGTAGCATCTGCACAAGCTTTCCTTGCATCCTACAATACCAAAAAATACCAGTTAAGAAGGTTAAACCAGCCTGGTAGGTTATTTCTAGGTTTGTTGTGAACTTGATGACTTTTCATACATCACTGGTTTTCGAGTGACAGGTCACAGCCCAAAAATGTGAGAAAACCACAGCACAAATGCATCTGTTCTTTGGTAAAAATATTTAGGTTTAAAAGGATTTAGTTTTCACAGAATTAAAAAGTACATTTTACAGCTCAGACTACATGTCAGATAGTTAATGTTTTTTATTTTATAATAATAATAATTTTGGCACTCTGAGGTGTATCAAAAATCGGTCCCTAAGGAAAAAATACTAACCACTTTTTGTAGTGTAAAACAGAACGGCATGATAACTAAGGACCAATAAACAATTCAAGCTTAGGTTCGTGAAGTATTATGTAAATATGTCAAGTATTTAGATGGAGGAAGGCCTTCGCTGTAATTTCCTTCTGGAGAAATTTGAGGAAGCAGAACAGTTACAGTAAAGGTTCTTCCTTCACCGTGTAAAATATGTAAATAAACACCCGCTCTATTTAAATGTCTTTTGGCTATGCAAATTTTGTAGAATAACAACAGACTACCAGCTAACAGATAATAATGGACACAAGCAGAAGCCTGAGGTGAAACGTATTACACAATGTATATAGGTTAAAACACAACACTGGTCCAAAATCATAAGGCCGCTCAATTATGGGAAAAATAATAATCAAGATTATTTTGGTAAAAATCATAATTAACATGATTACTAAGCGACTAATAAGGCTGTGCGAAAATACCGATACAGCTAACTATCGTTATATTTTTCCGCAATAGTGTATCGATATTTCATTCTCCAGTATTGATATTTACAAAATAAATAAAATCTGTGTGCATCTAATGGCCTCCTCTGCCGCTGCTGTAGTTGTTGCTGTCCAGTTGTCTGTCATATACAGCCATTCGGCCAATGTTTCAGAAGTTAGCATGATTGAGAAAATGGCAGAATTTCTTAAAATCCTGCAGCTTTCAAAGCCGCGTGGAAGCAGTTTTGTCTTAAAATAAAAAAGTAAAAAAACATTCAGGTCTAATTTTTTTTTACATCTTTGATAGAAAAGTATCGCAATGTATCGCAACATGCAACGCATTGTATTGCATTGCGATCCATTGCAACAAGCCCATGTATCGTATGGCGAGGTTACCGGTTTCAAGGTATACCGAGGTTTTAAAAAGACAAGTTTTCAAAACCACAAAAATTTTCTGTGATACCGTTTTCAAGGCATGAACTGCGTTTACACAAAATTAAATCTTGTTATTGAATTCATGTTTACATTTCAATCACATATTTTTTGAAAGAATATTATCATTTAAAGGCTTTATTCTTAGCTGGAATAAACGTTGTATGTTGCTTAAAAAAAATGTATTGTGTCCAGTTCAAAAGTTGTATATAAATGTTTTTATACGCAGACATTTGATAATAACACATTTAAGTGTTACAATGGCAAATACCGCAACACCGTGGTATTTTTGCTTACTGTTATCATACCACCACATGCCTAATCTATAATATATATTTTAATAGCACAATAATAATTTGAACTCAATTATCTTGTTTTTTTGATTGGTTGAATCAAAAATTTATATTCCAAAACGATTGTTTGCACAGCTCTACTTTATTGCACAATTTTGTTTGGTCCTTAATACATTAGTACAAGAACCAAGGAGATAAATCATGTAGGGATTTACCGATATATCGGCAGATAAAAGCATATTTTTCCTCACTGATTGTTTAAAAGCAGATTATATCGATTATATATTTTTTCAATTGGTTGAATCGAAAATTGAAATTTATAAACAATTAAATGCACAGCTCTACTTTAATGCACAATTTTGTTTGGTCCTTAACACATTAGGACAAGAACCAAGGAGATAAATCATGTAGGGATTTACAGATATATCGGCAGATAAAAGCATATTTTTCCTCACTGATTGTTTAAAAGCAGATTATATCGATTATATATTTTTTCAATTGGTTGAATCGAAAATTGAAATTTATAAACAATTAAATGCACAGCTCTACTTTAATGCACAATTTTGTTTGGTCCTTAACACATTAGGACAAGAACCAAGGAGATAAATCATGTAGGGATTTACAGATATATCGGCAGATAAAAGCATATTTTTCCTCACTGATTGTTTAAAAGCAGATTATATCGATTATATATATTTTTAATTGGTTGAATCAAAAATTTAAATTTATAAACAATTAAATGCACAGCCCTACTTTAATGCACAATTTTGTTTGGTCCTTAACACATTAGGACAAGAACCAAGGAGATAAATCATGTAGGGATTTACCGATATATCGGCAGATAAAAGCATATTTTTCCCCACTGATTGTTTAAAAGCAGATTATATCCCAACAATCAAAAGGGCTGAAAAAACGCATTAGAGCTCATATGCGCTCAACGACAACGGAATTGAAGGGTGTACACTTCTAGAATTTCTTAACATAATTGAAACGAGGAGTAAAAGCAAAACTATTGATATTTATCAGTGGATGTCATTCTAAACCTTGAAGTATAGTTTTGCTTTTACGCATACTTGAGGTTCCATGTACACTAAACGTGATGTAAATTTCCTCATCAGAATAGTACACGCGTATGCGAACTGCCAGATTTTTGCAACCATGCGTACTTTGTATGTGTGTATAGGAGAATGTAGTATATAGCGCAAGAGATGTTTTTCATTTTGTCTCAATGCGCATGCGTCGAACTTAATTCAATTATGTTATGCAAGGGTGTGCGTACAACTTGCATACATTAACTATACTCTGGGCTTTAGTAATCAAATATCGGTATCGGCACAGAAATTATCAGCCATTTATGACAGCAGTTACACCACCGCTGTGAAAACTACAGCAGGTATATTTGTAGAAAAAAAATTAGGCATAATGTTTCAGTGTTACCAAAATACCACATTCACTTGGTCATTCTTTTCTCATTTGACAATGATGTTAGACAAGCTGTGAGTCTAAAGCATATGACAATTCCTCAAAAAGAAAACAATTATGTAAATAGTATTGCTGTTATGTCTGTGATGGTGACTTAAAGGCTCATTTTAGTTTCGCTTAGGTCCAACGGTGTACCCTCAATGACCTAGGCTGCATGTCATTTTTCATTCATACTTCTGCGTCGTCGTCCGCACCGACGTGCAATTACACATGCAGACCGCTAGTAGGCAGTATCCATGCATGTAACCCACAATAGCTGTGCAACAACCAAAGAAGCAGCAGCTCGGCAAGTAAACCCACAAACGAAGAAGTGATGGTAAATTTGTTTGCTGTTTGTGTTAATCACTCCTTAACTTGGTCCATTCCGCAAGCGGAAATGCCTTGAAGAAATGCGATGCAGATTTTTTTGGACCTAACGGGAGGAGTTCTAGCGGACCAATCGCAGTGCCTTTATGTAACTATATAAACGCACATCTATACACACAAAAATGTAAGTCATCCACATGTATACGTTTACTAAAAGGCTAAAAAGTGATTTGTATTCGAGTCAATTAGTGAATGTGTATTGACAGTGAGAAAGAGACATTGAGAGAAAGAGAGAGAGATTCTTACTCTGATCTGATTCTTCAGCTGCTCGGCCTCCTGGCGTAACTGATCCAGTTCACTCATTTTCCTCTTCTAAAGCTCTTCCTCACTCCTGCTACCGGGACACGTTCTGATCTATAGCACAGAAAGAGGAAAAACAAAATAAATCACATATTCAAACTCTTACATTACAAAGTCATCAGTAGTGTTGTATGAATACAGGCATGTGCTACTGACAAACCTATCAGGTGACCACTTACGTTCTTATACGATACCAACCCAACTCTAAACACATCAGCTGTTAACATCATACGTACTTGACTAACTCTCGGATTGTTTATCTGTGCATAAGGGCGTGAAGTCGAGACTCCATACTACCCCATTAGCGATTGAAAGCAGCCAAAGACCATTTCCTCTTGTGGTGAAATAAGCTGTTGTCCTTAATGAAAAATGCAGAAGTACGAAGAGAATAGCAAGAAGAAAAAAAACGTAGCTAACTCTGTTCACTTGCTCTTAAAAGAGTTCACTAGGAAAAGCCTTTAACAATACAGCCTATAGTCAAAACTGCTTTAAGTCAACATAAAACAGCATTCACAATCTATGTTACTGTTTTCTAAGCGAAACAGGACATTCAACAAGGTGGCGTAACATACCAGACCAAGAATGATGGCAAGAGGTAAATAAATAAATAAACAAACATTTAAAAAGATATAACACATCAGTCAAAGATAAAAGGTCATTTTTAGCTCATCACATCGGTAAACAAACACAGCTTTTGTCTTTGGACTACTGAGCCGCATTAAAAATGCAATAAAGTAATTTACAAACCTATATTATCAGTGGTGTGTACTAGGGATGTTAACGATCTTCGATTAATTGTCAATAAGAATTTACTCGATAAAACTTAACGATTGTTGAAAAACAAGATCATGCACGTGTGTGCGGCGCCTGCGCAAAACACATACAGTCGGAGAAAAAAAATTAAGCGAGCGTGCAAAAGTTAAACTACTAGCTATGATCACAACGATGCTTGATGCCAAGCACACGCATGTGCTTTTTAAGGTCATGCGAGACGAGGCTGGCTGGCTGCCAACGCAACGAAATTACATCCGCAGTGGATCTGAGAAGGTCCGATGCAAATACGTTTAGGATACTGAAAGCAAAGACCCTCTTCAGGGAAGCCTGCAAAATTAGCATAGCAACGCTGCCATATACAGAGAAGGAGACCAGAAGCCGTTTTTAATGAACAGATTAAAATGTAATCTTAAATTATGGCAATAAACTGTCAAATGTAAACTGTAACTGACTGTCGTTACACCCTGAATGCCCGCAACATATATTACTGATCATCATTATTGACTGGCTGAGGCGCTACGTGTTTTCTAACGGAAGGTTGCCATCTCCGTAATATAAGCATCTTTGCTGAAAGTATGTCTAAGCTGAGGTGACGACGAGAAAAGTGCCCTTCGTGTGCTTCTTGGATATAATTACAAACAGTGTATCAACGACTCGGAAAGCGAGGTAAACAACTTGATAAATAACACTTGATGATAATAAAACTGTTATTTTGACATGGACTTTCATTGACTATTCCAGAGTGCCCATGTGAGGCGGAGTTATACACTGTGTCTATTAGTCATTATATTTCATTACGAGGTAAGTTTAAATTGATGATTTTATCAAAACAACAACTACATTGACTCATTTTACAATCCCACTAGCATGTTATTTAGACAAAATAAAATCTTTTAATTCGCGTGAGGAAGCTGACGTTTTTATGCACACTTTTATGTCATTGGATATGCCACTGCAGTGAAGGCTTATTGCACTATTACTGTTAACGATTATTCGATTGATTGATCGTTAATTTAAATGATCCTCGAATATGGGAAATTGCATAAATTGACATCCCTAGTGTGTACAGAGGTTACGAGATGAAATTTACTGTTTTTATTACATGTACTTTGAAAAAGCAAATATTATCTACATACATTGTGGGTCCCCTTACATGGAAGTCGCCGCCATGTTTCTACAGTAGACCTTAATGGACAAACTGCTTTACAGAACGCGTTTCATACCTAGGTTGTGTCAGATGACGACATGTTTGTCCAGTGGCATCTACTGTAGCTTTTTAATTGCATTTAGAAATTGAGGTTGGTCGCAATTCGCAATCTCACCACTAGATGTTGCTTAAAACCAACATTACACCTTTAATGGCTGCACAATGTTGAAAAAAAATGCGATGTGCGATAACTTGCTAACAACCTCCTTATACGATGTGCAATATGATAAAGATAAGTTTCACTTACTAGGGGTGCACGGGGCAAAAACTAACGCAGGGTTAGTTGTAACAGACGGTATTTTTTTCACGCTGCCAAAAGACAATCTCCTGCAAATTATTGGAAATGTATAATATTTTTCCAGATAGTTATTGATGAACGAGTGTTTTGGTGGCATGCAAGTACATTTTTCATCATGTTTTTTTTTCGGTTTCTAAGTTGGGTGTGTAAGACACCAAATCCAATGCTATGTCATCTTAATCGGTGTCTTGTTGACTAAAACATAGCATCATTTTGAAATCTGTCTGCAGCTCTTAGCAACTTTTTTTGGTGGGCTTGAAAATATTTTGACCCAGCGGGGTTAATTGTAACGCTGTGTTACAACTAACCCCTCAGCACTTACGATATGAAAACAGCTAACGTTAGCGTAATTCTTGCCGTTGTTTTAAATAGGCTACAAAAGAATGATTGCTGGCTGCCAACAAAATAAATGTGCCCGTCTTATCAAAAACCGTGTGTCAAGTTTATTTTTGTTCATTTCTTTAATATTAATTGAATAAGGTCACGTCAAAGATTAAAATCATAATGAAATGAATGCCTAAAATCAGACCTTGATGCTCATGATCTCAGAATTTGATTTTAAAACTTTAGTATGGTTATTACAGACTGGTTCACATATAAAAAAAGTTTAGCTTTTTCTCACATATTTAGACATTTGTGTCCATTTATAATTGAACTATTGTTAGAAAAGGGCTGGATGAATGAATACAGCGTAGATATCTGTCTATTATAGACAGATATATAAACAATATCCACTTCAAGTATATTGACAAAATAGTATTGAAATATTTGCCTGCAAACTTCATTTTAGCAAGCGTTACAACTAACCCCCGGCTGTTACAATTAACCCTGGGGTAAGTTGTAACGTTTGCACTTCTGTCACGTTTGGTGTAATTGTCCAAGAATGGTAAGTACTAGAAACAAACTTCAAATGGTCATTTGTGGCAGAGATGTGTGTGTTGCTTGTGTAAAAATATAATTAATCAAACTCAATTTTTTTTAATGATTAAGCCAAAATCAAAAAGCGTCAGGTTGTGCCCAGGTCTCCTCTTTGTCTTGTCTTTGACTGTCCGTAACTTTTTAAAGTATTAAAATATTTCAGTTCAGTTTTGGTCAATATTGTCCAAAGTGAAATCCTACTACTGACAGCCTGTGAGATCGGCGACTCACAAATGTCTCAGAGGGCGGGGCAATAGTTTCATTATTTATTTGCTTCTTTTTTACGCATTTATTTATGACAAGCCACTGGTTTGGTGGACAAAAAACAGAAGCTGTTACACTTTAAGGGCAGCTGGCAACATTGTCACAAAGCCCACTAGCTCTCTCAAATGAGAAAAACTATGCAATGTGCGTTGGTGTTGCAAGTGCAGGTAAATGTTAATATGAAGCTATGATGATTATTATAATAACAGCATAATAATAATAATAATAATAATTAAAAACATTAATTGGCACAAGTTAACTATTGTTCTGAATAGCGATATGCCTGCCTATCTTCTATCGGCACAACTGTAATTCAGTTATTGCAACCCATTGCGATATGTATGTTTGTAGTATTGTGGCGACTTCTGTATATTTAACAGCCCAATTGTTTTCCAACCAGCCCCTTATAAACCACTCTTAAACTCCTAAATCCTGTCTGTTAAATCTTGATTTAAAGAAAACACTCCACTGACACCACCACCAAGTCCTTCTAGCCCAGCTCTTCATCCTATTAACGTTCCCAGCCCATAGGAGCATTTTCACACGTCCCTCTCTCCAGTGTCATTGACATAATCCCGGGACACGCTTGATTCAGCTCCTTCAGGCAAATCCAGTTAAGACACACCAGGGACACTGATCGGAAGAGCGGCACCTATCCTGCTGACCCAAATCCTGTGTGCGCTCAAACAAACGGATGATGGTGGCAGCTGTTTTAATGGGCCATTGGAGTCAACGCATCTAACATTGGAAGAAGATGGCTAATGACGGGATTAATTACAGAGGTGTGCAAAAAGGCAAGGAGAGGATTTGCACCCGACGGACTTTCTCAAACAATTCGCGGTGAAGAATATACGACGGTATTCAATGTCATATGGTGCGATAAATTATTTCAACTCCATAATCCCCTTAATACGAAATATGCAAGAGATACATAAAAAAGGAACAAAAGCCAAATACATCAAGAAAGATAGCCCTCATAAACATAACGTATACTTTCAAGTCAACAATTGTGGCCTACTTAAAGTGATTTTGCTAAAACCGGCCACTGTACATGATGCTACCGCATATTGCTCCAGGCATAGTCCATAAAGGGACATAAAACATCCAGAAATAAGTCCCATTATCAAATTTTCTTTTTTTTCAATGTATAGACAACTTTAGCTATTGACAAGTTTTATTGTGCTAGGTCCACCTGTTTTTGGATTCAAGCACATCAATACCCCTTAAGAAATGGCATATATAAATCTCTTTACATCTAGTAATTTAGACCAGGGGTCTAAATTAAAACTGGGGTCTGCGGACAAATTTCAAGAGAAAAAAGGCAAAGCAAAGTCTTTGTGTAGCCAATTATTTAAGTTTGCAAACAATTTGCTGTCTTTGTATCGCAATTACTATTTATCTAACACAGTTCACATGTTTCTTTATAAACAATATGGATATAGTTTAGGAAAGGGGTTCCTAGCTTATGATTCATCATATCTGGGGGTCTCTACCATCAAAAAGTTTTGAAAACCCACCGATACAACTTTGAAAGTACAATGCAATACTACATTCTCATTGCAAATATTGAATTGTCTGGATGATAAAGCAACTGGCAATGTTCCCATTAGCAATGAATGCTGGTCCAAGCTTGAGCAAAAGGTGTTTAGGAGAACATCAAGACGATGATGATAAAGTCAGGAAAGGCCGGGACAATGGCTTAATATTTACAATGATATACTATTCAAGCTGTGAACCTTCAGCAATGATCAATACATTTGTGTAACGTTAGCGCTACAGAACTAAGATGCCACACGTATGCATGTTATTCCCAGATGTATGTGGTCAAGTAATTCTAATAACAGCACTAAACATTCGGTTGCATCCATTTCCTGTATTCGCCCTTTGGTGCATTATGATGTGTCCTAATTGAAAAAGAAATGGTGCCATGTTTGAAAAGTGAAAGGATGTAAGCAATGTCTCACATCAATTTCATGTGAATCACAAAGCTATACGCTTTTAGTAACTATACAAATCACTTGTAAGCAGTCAAGAAATGTCATTGCAGTTCAAACTGAAAGTCTCTATTGCACAAAGAAACTGAAACTAATTTATGAGGCGTTTCTTAAAACATTTTGCATTACAAAAAATGTATTTGGAAAGAATGAGATATGTTTTGAATTAAATTAATGTGGATTTGGATGAGAAAATTAATGGTTACTTAAGACCAAATGAAAATAAATAAAAAATAATAACTAAAAATGTGTCACACAACTACAATTTATATTTTTTTTTGGTTAATTTCTGAATAAATTAACTTTTTGTAAGACTTGCCCAAGCAGTTCTTTGGATGATATGAGTTTACATCTAACTTTAAAACAAGTATGACTGCTCAGCTCCAACACAGATAAATCACTGCCAACAAAACTGAAACCTATATGAAAACCTAATAGTAAAGACAAGATATTTAAAAAGGAGTATTTATAACTTAAATCAAGGAAATATGAATAAAATACATTTTTCCAGAAGACATCTAAGTTGCAAGTGACTTATCACGACATTCCTGAGTCTGGAATGACAGTAATGTGGCTGAGACCTTAAAAAAATATATTATTTCAGGTTATACTCCGATGTCTTACCTTATGTGGCTTGCACAATGCTTCTTGTGTTTTGCAGCCAGAAAATGTTTCTCTTGGTGAATGTCTTATCCTTTCCTACACACCTGCTTCTTTCTGATTGGCTGACCTCTTAAATGGGCCTGCATCAAGACAATACGTCTAAGTCCTCTAATCTTGCTGATCAAAATGACATGGTTACAGAAGGTAATACCCTTACCTCACCTTCAGTTCTCTGCTATCAGATACAGATACTCAAGCAAACACAAATACTGCTAGCAACACATCGAAAAATAAATGAAGCCCTGAATCATCAGAAGACTGCTTTTTTAAACCTGTGTACATTGTTCGCGTATGTCGCACATGCGGCTACAAAAGAGTAGGGCTGTTGGAACGAATTTCAGTAATCAAATATAATTCGAATATTAAAAAAATGAATACTAATCGAATGTTAAAACTACTATTCAAATGGGATATAAAAAAAAAAAAAAAAATCACAACAAAGACCCATTTATGCTGTTAAATATCGCTAGCTAGGGATGCACTGATACCGATACTGGTATCGGCCTCGATACCACATTTTCTAAAGTACTTGTACTCGTTAAAAGTCCCCCGATACCTGGAATTGATACCACGGTCTGAGAAATGTCTATGTTTGAGCTGCGTGTAAGGGGTTAATGCCTCTTGTGTTGTCCAAAGAGGCAGAGTTTATGACAAACTGGAAAACTAGTCCTTTGTTTCTTTGTTAAATTATATGACTAAAGCTGTTACCTTTAAATTTAAATCATGTTTTTTTATTAAGTACTCTGTATCGGTATCGGCAAGTACTGAAATGCAAGTACTCGTATTCCAAAAAAGGGGTATCGGTGCATCCCTACCGCTAGCCCTAGTTGACAACTTTATTAATTTTGTGTCTAAGCTTAATCATTTATAAGCAAGAAAGTTAAAAATTACATGTTTATTAGTAATACTGCAATGCCTTCTAGTGGACATAATTTAAAACAAGTCAACTACGAGCTCAAAGTGGCATTGGCAATGCATAAGCTCGTTTTTACAGTGTGTGTATATGGATCCATAGTAAATATTAATAAGTCAAATTTAGAGCATTAAATAATCGATTATAAATCGAATATTTAAAAATAATAATGAATGAAATTCGAATTGGATAATAGAGGAAGATTGACAGCCCTACAAGAGAGTAGTATGTAGCCAAGGAGATGCATTGGATTTTGTCATTACACGCATGCATCGAACGTCTGTGTACATGTACGAGTCAAATAAACTATACTTTGCAAGACTCTGCATACGACCATGCGCATACGTTCACTTAAAGGGCTCATTTTCCAGCTCCCCTAGAGTTAAACATTTGATTCTTCCCGTTTTGGAATCCATTCAGCTGATCTCCGGGTTTGGTGCTACCACTTTTAGCATAGCTTAGCTTAATCCATTGAACACAACAGAAGAGTCAAGTTTTAAATAGGAAAATATCTTTTTATCGCAATGCTAATGGTCTAATCAGATTCAATGGATTGTGCTAAGCTATGCTAAAAGTGCTAGCGCCAGACCTGGAGATCAGCTGAATGCATTCCAAAATGGTAAAAATCAAATGTTTAACTCTAGAGAAGCTGGAAATTTAAAAAAAGTGGAGTGTCACTTTAAATGTAAAAAACAGACTCTGGACATAAACAGGACTATAGTTAAAAGACACTTGAAGCAAAAATCCCACTAATTAATTTCTTGGCATACACAGGGCTCACTGGTTGCACTAGTGCGCCTAACTTTTTTTCTTAGGTGCACCAGAACAAAAGTTAGGTGCACCCAAATTTTTGACCGCATCGCATTTAACACCGCAGTTTTACAAGCACTCAACCCCTGTCTGTTAACCCGCACGAGGACACTGGCATCATAAAGAGTTCTTTATTTACATTAATTCAAAGTTACTGTTAGTTTAAATTAGTGATGCACCGATGTATCGGCCGCCGATATTTATCGGCCGATTTTTGACGAATTTGAAACCATCGGCATATCGGCAATAGCACGAGAAAGGCCGATACCGATGGTTTATTAATTAACTGCATAAAGAAATCCATTATATGTAAAAAAAAAAAGTTAATGTTTTTAATAAAATAAATGCTGAATAGCAAAAACCACCTTTGAAGGTTGTCAGGCTGTCTTATTATATTTTTTTAGCTTAATTTGTGCCTCTCTTCTTATGTTGGTAAGTTGAATGTTAATTAGATCCAATCCATGTTCAGTAAAAATAATTTGATGCAGAAATAAACTAGCTAATAGACCAACTGTATAGTATTGTATACAAGCATTAATATCGGTATCGGCATCGGTATCGGCCATAAGTTGTCTGTTTAAATCGGTATCGGCCTAAAAAAAAATCCTATCGGTGCATCCCTAGTTTAAATGTACTTACCTAAAAAAAAAACTATAAACCTAATCTCGCGTTTTAGCAATGCCGCTGGTAATGAAGATTCTCTCAGACAAATCAGTGATATACAGTGTTTTCAAGTCAGGTTTTAGTATCAACTCAGCTCACTTTGAACCACATCCGAGGTGCTACTAAAAAAATTGATATCAGGCCCCTAAAAGTTAGCTGACCCGAACTGTGGGGTACTATTCAATAAAAAGCACCATTGAAGTCAAAGCAAAGTTGGATAGATGAATGCGCTACATAGCATCATTAGCGGAGCTTAATCTCACCCTCTCAACAAACACTTGATCAAAGTCAGCTGACTGCAGGACAAACAGTGAGCTGTAAAAAATGGCCTCAAGGTGCCACAGGCCCTGTATTTTCAGGTCACTTGGATGCAAATGCAATGGTAAAATTGTTTTAGACAGATTAAAGAAAACATTGCTAACCAAAACCTTTCTAAACAGGTAACAGTAATGCAAATTAAAACGAGTTTGGTAATGCACACCAACCCAAACCTCAGAGCAGAACTTTTATTCCAGCAACGCAAATTCCTCCAATTGTTTGCGGATGATGCAGCTTATTTGGCATTAACAAAGAAAAACAAAATACATATTGCTAAAGCTGGATCACAGAAAAGGCAGTAACCAGCACTATCACTATCCAAGCCTATAATCCTAAAAGCTAAAATCCACGTACACTAAGACTGTAATCCCTGTCAGCGTCACCCATGGAAAAAACAGCTGTCCAGAGCCGGGCTTTGCAGCTCACACATTTAACCTTCAAAGTACATGTTTTTACCAAAAATCACTTCATCCTCAGATCATGGGTCATTGAGGTCATCTGGTTTGTACAACAAACACAACATACTCGTATGATACTGTTCTGAACAATTGCATAAGACATGGGTGTCAACGTGGAAATAAAAAGGATATTCAGAAACTTTATTATCTATATAGAAATCAATTCTGCCATAACAACCCTCATTTTATCAGCTTCCAAGCAGACCAATAGGGAACAAACTTGCTGCACAGAGTTACTCAAATAATGGCGCTTTTCCATTGCATAGTACCCCACGGTTTAGTTTAGTTTGGGTCGGGTCAGCTTACTTTTGGGAGCTTTTCCATTGGGTGCAGTACGTAGTACCCGATACTTTTTTTTCGTACCACCTCGGTTGGGGTTCCAAGCGACCCGAGCTGATACCAAACGTGACGCGAAAACACTGTAGATCACTTATTGGTTTGACAGACTCGTCACTACAGCGTCATCGCTATAATGTAAATATTAGCTTTACCTTAGTGCTAGCTTGCTGTCTGCGGGAGATGAGGCTCAACGGAGCGCCGTCGAATGACGCCACCGGTGTTTGAACAGAAATTGTCATGTGAGACCGAGGTAGTGATAAACGCGATGAGCAAACATCTATTTGTGGTGGCCAATTTTAATTTTGAGGCGGACTGATAAATAAATGAATGTATGGGAATGTACTACGGCGCTCTCACTTGTATGATGTCACAGCATTAAGCAGCGTAAATATAACGACACGCCTATAATCCCTCCCACTGCGAAGTGATACTAAACTCGATGGAAAAGCTAACCACGCCAAAGTGAGGTGAGCTGACCAGACCCAAACTAAACTAAACCGTGGGGTACTATGCAATGGAAAAGCGCCATAACTCACAACTTTGATAGTTTGTGTGTATTTTAGTGCACTATTACTGAGATCAATGCACAAAATTTTAACACATTCATGAGAACTTTCAGTTTAAAGTTAAACATGTGCTTTCTCGTTGTCTGAAATGCATTATCATCACCGGACGACAAATTAGTAATTATAACAGTGCTAAACTGAGTAATGAATAATGAAGTCCAGGATGTGACAAAACAAGACGCACCCATTCACTCCAGTTTAAATTTTTAACTACATAATAATTTAGCTGCCTGAATGAAACAAGATATCTGAAAGGTATAAAACAGTACTAAAATCTCAACCAATATAAGGGATGACCCTTTAATGACTCCCACATGAAAAAGTACTGCAATACACTTTAGTATCTACTATTGTATAGTAATATTCCTAGATACTACAGTGTTTTTGAACCTTACTAATTATTTAAAAAACAGTAGTTATCACAACCAATTTACCATACCTAATACTGTAGTAGTTACGCCTGAAGTATAATTACGTTTTTACAAGTACGCGAGGTTTAGCGGCAAATTTTTTTTACCACGAGTACTTTGTACGCATAGGTCATGCATGCACGGACAGGAGTATGTAGGCCAGGAGAGGTACTTCAATGTGCATGCCACAAATGTCTGTGTACACGTACGATTCCAATAAAGAATTATTTGCAAGGCTTTGCATTCGACAATGCAGGTATGTTTGAAGTACACGTAAAAAACGAACAATACTCCAGGCTTTATACTATAGTAAACAAAAAATATTACAGTATACTACAATTTACTAGAGTTGCACGATATTGAAGTAAAATGTGATATGCGATTACTTGTTAGTTGATGCTACATACTAGGGGTGGGCATTAAACTGTTAGGTATGATAAACCGGTAAAAATTTGTCAGTCGGCAGTGACTATCATCTCTATCGAGGCTACACACCCGCGTTGCTGTGCACGTGGTCACAAAAACGTAACATTTGTACACGTATTTAGGCACTGTAGTTTTAAAACAAGTGAGAAGAGGAGCCGGACTTTAGTCTTAAAGGGGAAGTTAACTAATTTTGCTCCTGTCTGTCACTCATGTTAATTAGACAGCATTGATAGAAAATATCTGCTCTTGACTAAATCACTTTTATATATTTAATACGATATACTTTATTATTTATTATTACACGGCTCTCTGGAATGCTTGATTCTGATTGGTCAGTTGAGACATTTGCAGGTTCGTTCTTTTCAAATAATAACCGCTCCAAAATAATAACACATAGCCGGACTACTTGCCATCTTGTGACAAACACTCGACAACCACGACAAGACACAGACAGCTTACTGAGACTGAACTTGACAAAATAGAGCATGACAGCTACGAAGCCAACACACAAAAAAAATACAGAATGGGCATTAAAACTTCTCAAAGACTGGCTAAAAGAGAAAAAATTGAGACAGACAAGTATGAAGCAGAGGATCTTAATAAGGTATTACGATCATTTTATGCATCTGTGCAAAGTTTCGCGGAAGGATAAAAATGTTAATTTAAAACAAATATGCCAATAAAATGTTTAAAATTCATATTCATGTCCAGTTTTTTTTCTTATGTGGCAAGTAGCCGTGTAATAAGCGGGATAATGTAGAGGCAGCCGGTAGTTATTGGGAAATAAGCCCCTTCAGTGTGATACAAGACCCTCCGCTTCGCGTCGGGTCCTGATCACACTGTCGGGGCTTATTTCCCAATAACTACCGGCTGCCTCTACATTATCCCTTACTTATCCTTATTTCATCACTGACTGTTTATGTTCAGTGTTTTTAGGAAATTATAAAATTATATGGAATTAAAGACTTTAATAACATTAAAACCTTATTAAAAGAAAACTCTACCATGATGCATAACGTTATCATGATATAAAATTAATCCTGATAAGATTTCGGTCATATCAACAAGTCCAAACAAACCTAAGTTTGTTGTCAAGGCTGACAGGGTGCTAATATTACTAAATTTAATTATTATAAAAAGATTACATGCAGATAAAATTAAATGTTAAATGTCATAATTATTACCATCTGTTTGCATTAGTTTATAAGCAGCTAGTTAATTTAATCCATAATTTTGCCGACTAAGCTGCTTTAAGATTAATAACAAGAGAAAGCAACTATATGCTGACAGCTACATTAACATATTTAACAAAACAAAATCTGATTTCATTTTTTATCATCACTGCAATACATCTTTTGTTATTTTGATTAGATAATCATTAAAGGGCACCTATGGATTTACATTTTTTTTTACATTTTCTTTGGTGTGTAAGTGTGTATTAGTACATGTTAACGATATGCAAAAGGTACAAACCCCAAAGTTAACGATAACACAAGTTATCGTCTCCCACGTAAATCTCTTTTCTTGGACTACAACAAACACACGGATTGTAGACACTTTACTTGGGATTGGTGATGTAGACAAGACCGACTTTATTATAATTCCTCCCGCTTTGGACTCAGCCTGTAAATTAACTCCTGTTAGAATTGCACTGCGAGCGAATCTTTAAAACATGGTAAGGAGCGTCACATTTCCGGCTGACGTCAGAGGTATTCAGGCCAATCAGGGACACAGCGCTTTTCAAAATTAGTGCATTTCAGGAAGAGAGTGAAATCTAGACAAAATGTACGTTATGTGGAAAATAATGTGTTTTTTAACCATAAACCACGCAAACACATTGTAATACCAAATACACAATATAACGTTGTTTTAAGCAATGAAATAGGTGCTCTTCAAGTTTAAAGGGACAGTAGGTAGGATTTTAAGTGTTTTATTAATAAAAATCAACATCTTTATTCATAAAAATGTCCTCATTGGTGTCAAATGATCTCTGCCAGTGATCTAACTTTACTTTGTAAGCTTAGAATTTCTTCTCTTTACTTATATTGAATGAGTAAGTCCATGGAGGCTTCCATGTCATTACGCAATACCGATAAACTATAAAAGCGGATAGGGACAAAAAGCACTAGCCTACCGCAACGCGTTTTTGTTCAGAACACGTGAACCAGCTGAAACGGACAAGGAGATCAGGGAGTTGGCATGGGCCGGTATAAGATTTTGGCGGTATGATAACCTTAAGCAAAAATACAACGGTTTCACAGTAATGCGGTTTTGTCATTGCAACACTAAAATGTGTTATTTTCAGAAAATGTTAGTGGTTTTGAAAACTTGACTCTTTAAAGGCGGAGTGAACAATGTTTGAAAAACGCTTTGGAAAAGGGAGCCGGGCCGACTACCAAAACCCCTTGCCGGGGTTGCATATGTGTGTGGCGGGTCTATCAAAAGAATGCCCAGATTTTATTGGGGTGGGGGCGTGTTTGTTAAGGTGATTTCAAATGTCAACAATGAGGCTCCAGACTGCCACCAAAATTTGAGAGTGTGCCACTGAATTTTACATCCAGTCACACATGTGCGACCAGTAAATTTGACCTTTTTTGTGAGGTGACACCGAATTTAAACAGCACATTGTACTTTCTGCATCTATCATCAAAGTATTTATTAGTAATATAGTGTATTACTTTGTAGAAATGTGAATATTTGGTTAGCATGTTGATTTACAGTATGTGCCCCTAAAATTTTCAGTTGGGGGCCACTGTGCTCCTAGTGAAAAAAGTTAGTCTGGAGCCCTGATTGGCTTTAAACATTGTGCACTCCACCTTTAAAACCTTGGTATACCTTCAAACCGGTAAATCAGGGAGTACATAACGGCTACCAATTTCACCACTAGATTGGGAAAATCCTACTTATTGTCCCTTTAAAACAGAAGCAAATAAAGTACAAAACTACACATATAATATACATTTATGTCATTTCAATTTTACCAGTGGGAGTATTTCACACAAGTATTTACATCAATACTTTTTAAATTATAAATTTATTTCATTTAGCACATTTTCATGGTTTAGTATTGTTGTTTTATTACTTTTACGTTTCACCACTGTTTTACTTTTAGTGTTATGTTGTTTTCATCCAATATCCATTTTAATGACCATCAGGCGATTAATCGGTTATTGGCATCGGTAAAATCCACCATCGGTCGATCTGCATATGTGTGCGACGGATCAATCAAAAGAAGGTCCAGATTTTATTGGGGTAGGGGCGTGTTTGTTTAGGTGATTTGAAATGTCAACATTGTCTTTCAAACATTGTGCACTGCGCCTTTAAAACCTCGGTATACCTTAAAACCAGTAACCGGCCCATGCCTATCAGGGAGTACATAATGGCTACCGTAGTTACAACATTTGGAAAGTGGAAAAGCGAGGCGCTAGAGAGCACTATTCGTTTGACTGCAAAATACAATTTCACCACTAGATGGAGAAAATCCTACTTATTGTTCCATTAAAGCAACACTAAAGAGTTTTTGCTCTTTGCTCCTCCTACAGATTAGAAAAGCGTAATTGTCCATTACCACTGTCGTAAATACTGCAGCACAGCTGGCTCTGATTGGATTGTAGGTCTGCCTTAAAGCAAGTTTTTGTAGTTTTCACTCAAACTACAGGACTGCGACCCGACGGTTGGAAACTTCTTTAGTGCGGTTTTGGCCGATAGAGGGCTGCAAAGCGAATGTGAAAGTGTCATTCACCCTGTTTCGAGTGAATGAACGACTGAAACTTTTTTGGAAACGTTATTTTAGGGTAAAAAAACTCTTTGGTGTTGCTTTAAAACATAAGCAAATAAAATACAAAACTACACACATAATATACATTTATGTCATTTCAATTTTACAAGTGCGAGTATTTCACAAAAGTATTACTCAATACTTTTTAAATTGTCTTTATTTCATTTACCACATTTTCATGGTTTAGTTTTGTTGTTTTATTACTTTTGTAATACATTTCACCACTGTTTCACTTTTAATGTTATGTTTGTTTTAATCCAATATCCATCTTAATAACCATCAGGCCATTAATCGGTTATTGGCAAGTACAGACAACATAGTTATCGGTCGACCTCTAATATTCAACAAATTAAAAATTCTCAAATAATATTGATTACGTCAAATTATGCGTCTGTATAGTAATTCTACAAGCAATTATTGTATGCTGCTTCTACCCAATGCTGTACAAATGATAGATGTGCTCCCAAACTCCCCCTTGAGAGGGCTGTGCTAATACACCGGGTGGAAAAAATACCTTTTTCGTTTCAAAATACAAACACTTTTGCATTGTAACTATTACAAAGGCTCGTTTTGAAAAGAATTGGTATTTGTAGCGTTACAATGTACACAGCCTGTCGTTTCTGCGGTTGAAATCAATGGCACGCTGATATGAGTGCAGAGAGGGAAGCCAGAAAGCCTCCACGAACGCCATCTTGTTCGCTGCCGCTTCTTGGGCCCCACACATTGAAGAATTCATTGATTTCGTTTATTTATTCATGAACGGTGCTCTCTTTATCTAAATGCCAGCGAACAGAAAGGCAAACTCGATCGGTGGAGGGCAAAAAGGGAGGAGGTGGGGGGGCTCGACATATTTATCCCATAGCCTATATCCCCCATACCAATCCCTTAATAGTGACCTCAATGCTGAGCTGCTCTCCCGTTCTTGAAATATTCCAGCAGCGATAATAAAGGCCATGAAGCCCCATTCATTCCGCGTATCTGAGGAGCTGCTGCGCTTTTTGCTGCATGCTGGTCGCACATTTAACATGTCTTTATCATGGGCAGTTTTGGGAGGACCGCAGTGGAGCATCACTAAGATGTAGGAAAGGCTGTGCACCTGAACAGCAAAGCCTTTTAAACTGAGATCTCTACAGTAGAAAATCCTATTACCTGGGGTTTAAAGCGCAGATCAAAGCAGTGGTGTACGTTTAATGCAATAATTAACTAGCAAGACCAAGTCGCCTAAATGCACACGTTACGTGACTTAGATTAATTTATTAAACCCGTTAAAACTGTAAATCAACTCGTTTAAGTACAATGTTCAACCAAATCATGTAACGTTAGAATGCAATCCCGATGGATTTTGTCCGAGTGCTCACTCACTAAACATCCAAGTTATTTGCAAGAGAACAAATAAATTACCAATCTTTATTTACCGACCGCAAACCGATCGATATTCACATCCAGCACACGATAACACATTAAACAGCGTTTTGTGGTCAAATATACTTGATTCTGTAGCACAGAGGAAGGCCTAGCTGGGTTGCAAAGCCAGGCGATGAATCGAGTATTTTGCCAGGACTAACGTAGATGCAGAAGCTTCGGTAATTAGCCAGTTAGCTTCAGTTAGCAAACCATTTACCACTTTATCTCCAAACTTACATTTATTTCTAAGCGTTTGCATTTACCTTTAAACAGTATGTATGAAATCCCTCAAGGCCAGATGTCAAATCAGTTCAATTTAACAGATAACACCGATTTGAAATGTTAGCAAGTTGACTCCCATAAACGGCCTTAGACGGAGTCGACAGACTTTAATCACACCGAATCGTGATTTAATGATTCGGTGAATGCACTGAAAAGGCACATTTAAAAAACAAGTGAGGTGGTATAACAGATAACTGCTCAAAATACGGTTTTTCATTAATTTGCCTGCCATTGTTGTGTATGTAAATCGTTCGGCTAGCCGCTACCTGCGCCTCACCCCACCCCCCTTCATTTTCGAGACCAACATTTTATGCAACAAATTCAGACATTTTCCCCAAACGATCAGTTAACGATCACTTTTAACACACACATCGTACAACATACCTGTTCTCTGTCGTAGATGGCCTTCGTTTATATGTCATTGACCGAAAAAAAGGGCGGTGTGGCTGTCAAATCCACGCATCAACGAACAAGACGAGCTAGCTCGCTAACTAGCAGCGGTAGTTCTCAAACGAGTCCACTTTTTCAGAAATAACTCGCTCCGGAGGGCGGGAAACGAGTCTGTTCGAGAGGGGAAGAGACGGAGATCTCAACTGCGATTGAAAATAGAAGTCATGTGTGTCCGAAAGGAGTTTTTGGTCAGCGAATAAGTCCGTCGGCGGCCACTTCCCGTTGCCTTCCTTGAAGGAGCGCTTCTCTCCAGTTCACCTCTCATCCGGCCATCAGACGGAGAGATGGGCGCGGTAACCCTGCAATCAGCCCTGGGAAACCCCACGCTGCAGCGAGCGGCGCTGTTACGCAGAAACGTTTCCAAGCCAATTTACCAATATTACGATACCATAATGTACATTTTTAACACTTGTTTCATGATTTGACTTTTTTTTGTCAGTATACAACAGCTAGGGTAACAATATATTAAGACTAGTAAACAGTAAAGACGACAATAGTGGGGATTATTAAAATAACAACACAGCTAAAATGACACCTAACCAAATATTACGCAAGACAGTCTTTATAAATTAAAACAAGCAAAAAGCCCACATAAAAAGTGGTAATATAATTTAGTATTTACTGTAGTACTGTTAAAGGCTATATTATAGTAATTACTACACTTTATGTTACTCTTATATTTTACTGTTATCACATTTTATTTTATTACATTATTACTAATGGAAATGTTTATTCTGTTCTTATACGAATCACTACATTTATTTAATAATATTTAAATACTTGTTTGCCGTCTAAGAAGCTCAGGTTTACAATTCACCACAAGTAGTATACTTATATAAACAAATCTTGAATCTTAAACATAGTCTCACTAGCCTCTGGCTTTTAAATAGTTTACTCAGACTTGTTACACAATGTTAATCACTCGGTACACTTGTTTTTCATTTCAATCTCATTACCGCACACAGTGCCACACATTCCCTGCAGATGTTTTATGGCTAAAGTGTGATTCAATAGTGGTGATGAGTCCTCATTTGGTTTGTTGACTAGTACAACATACACTTGGGATCAAGCAACACCTGCTGAATATGACACAGAGTCACAAGCTTTTCAGATGGTTTGGGACTTTTGGGATCTCTCCCAAACAAGCATAGCTAGCCCAAAGGTAATTCATTTTGATCTTAACATTGGGGTTTTGTGAAGCAGAAATTGCACGGCAAAAATGACTTTCGTACTTTAGTATTTTTGTCTTGTTTTAACTACAAATATCTTATAAATCTTAAATTAAGATGCATTCTCTTGATGAGCAAAATGAACTAAGAAAATAAGTCTAGTTTTTAGAAAAAATATCAAATTTAGGTGAATTTGTGCATACGGTGCCGGTCCTTCCTATACGCAAATTACGCAAGTTGCAGTGAGGCCCCCAAGGGGGCCTTGATCTCCAAATAATTTAAATACCAGTATACCAAATCAAAATGTTTATTATGTTTAATTTAAACAATATGCTATAATTTTAATAATTTGCAAACATGAGTTTGTGCTATATTTATGTTTGACTTTTAAGTTTTTGTGTAAATCCCATTATTTTCAATTATACCACGGCACTGTTGAATGCTTTATTCTAACTGGTTAAGAAATGTTCCATGGGTATACATTATTTTTCGATAAACGCACACCTGACCTGTCAAATGTGTAAGGAATAAATGACGACGGGTTATTTCAAATTATTTGAAAACAATGCACACCCAAGGTGGTTATATGTGAAGCAGAGTGCCATTACATCACGGGTGTGCATTATTTTTAAATAATTCAAAGGACCGGAGTCAATTATTCTCCTTATACGGTTACAGACATCGCTCTGATGTTTTTTTTAGGAGATTTGACAAGTTAGGCGTGTATTTATCAAAAAAATGCATATCTGTGGAACACTTCTCAACCAATCAGAATAAAGCATTCAACAGGCCCATGGTATAACTTAAAATAACCAACTAGCTATGTCTTAGCAATTTCTGTGGCAACCGTGGTATAAGCCAAATAATTGACTAACATATATTATCTATTAGAATTCAGTAAATTGATTACTGGTTAAATCACTTAAAGGCAGTACAACAAATAGCATGATGCTGACATATTTTATTGTAAATTATACACTGTCAGAAAATAATGTCATAAAATGGTCTATCACTGGGCAGTATTTCATAAGTAAACATTTGCACCTAAAGAGTTAATATTAGTACCTCAGAGGTGCATATTGGTACCAAATGTATACAGCTGTACACAAATTGGACCTTTTTAAAGGGTACTACCCCAAGGACAGCATTTTGTGACCATTTTTTTTCTGACAGTGTAAAGAGAAATTATTTTATCATAAAACATGCTTAAATGTCATGAAAATTAAAAATATATATATATAAATATTACAAAATGTATTATTATAAAATAAACCTAATTCTCTTTATGCAAAGTCATATTTTTAAATATGTTTAGTGTCATGCATTGAATAATATCAGATAACAATTGTACATAATTTGCTCAGAGAAAGGTGCATAAAAGTGCGATTTTTTCCTTAAAAACAGGATCAAGAAATCCCTTTGTCGTATTCTTCTCCTGGTTTCAAGGAATGTTTCATAGACATCCTTTTGCATTTCGCTGTTTCTAGTTATGCAAACCTATCCCTGGTCAGATCACAGAATACAAGGGCGTGTTTAAGATGTTTGATGAAAAGTGAAACAGAGACATCAGGACCTGGAGAGACTGATGAGTTTTCCACAACAAAAGAGAGCTGAGCCAAATTACCAAAGCCGGTGAGATTCTCCACTGAGCGAGAGTGCATATGCAAATAACTTATTAATAAACACATGCAAATCACATGTGACTTAACAACATAATAAACAAAGCAACATAACAGACAGTCTGAAAAAAACAATGGGTTATTTTTAACCCAGCATGGAGTCAAATAGGGACAATCTCAGGCGTCTATATTTGACCCAACAATGGGTTAAAACAACCCAGCATAGGTTAAATTAAAACCTAACAGATTAGGTTCACCCCTTTATGACCAAACACTGGGTTAAATAACCCAGCATTTAAAACATGTTAATACCATAACAAGTAAATATGACTGTCACAAAGTATCATGATATAGAGTTACATCCAATCTTGGATAGTGTGTCCATGATAGTGTCATAATGTCATCACAAATTACAATGAATGTAATTTACATTTTATTCAAACTGTTTAATTTTAAGTTACATTTAGTTTAAAAATAGAAAAGTGTATTGTAAAATAGAAGCAATTTTATTGGTAAATATTTAAAACACATTTGATATATCACTATAACAGAAAACATTGTGCAAATTTGGTGTAAAATAAGTACGATATATTTTAATTCTTTGCAATGTAACTAAAGATAATATTTACTCTCTAACCTCTCCTCTTAACAAGCTAGACAGTTAATTTAAGAGCACTTTGGCTTGTGTTTCATAAACAGACAAATAAGAGGCTTAAACAGGATAAGCACTGACGCATTGTAACCGCTAGGAGGCAGCATTGGACAGACAGATATTATTAATAACATATGGACTGCGCCATCTGCAGACTGTAGTGTCAAATAAACATATGAGGGTGGTTTTTTAATCATTGTGCATTAGTCGTAAGAACATTTTGAGAATGACATCATGTATAATCCCTCAATCTTTTGTATTAATTTTAGGCGAGGATTTAGTATAATCAAGGATTAATTGTCCCACATTTAGCAGCTGGTGCTAAACACATCCCACATGAAAGATTCTGTGGTATACTTTAGTTAGTATGTACTATAGTAAAGTGTGTAAAATTGTAGTGTAACATACTGTACTATACTTTAATGTGATATACTTTAATGTTTAATGTAATGTAAAAATTACTATACTTTGTATTAGCTTTAGTAAATTAATAACATGTAGTAAATACTGTAGTATACTTTAATATTTATTAAAGTAAACAGTTGTAAATTATACTGTAGTGCATTATAGTCAAATTACTACACTTTGTTAATGTGCACTATGATATTCTGCATTATTAGCTTTAGTGAATTATTAAGCTTTAAGTAAATATTATTACATATAGTATTATTCAGTGTTTGTTTAAAAAAACTATATATTATCAAGGATTTTTAATACACTTTATACACAGTATTTTACATTATTATGATGACAATTAAATACACCTCCTCCAAAAAAAAAACATCTCATTATGGTAATGCATTATGGTAATGCAAAAAAGCTTATTGTTATTACTGCCATAACATAATAAACAAAATAATGCTGTTTTTAATCAATATCATCCTATTTTATTAAAATCACCAATATTTGCAAATACTGTGATGAACAAATAATTCTCAAATGTGATAAAAATGTCATTTCACTAATGAAAGCCATGAAAAGCCATTTCACAATGCAAAATAACTTCATCCTTATTAAAACAGGCTTCATTTACATGCAATATATCATAATCTGGACAATGTTTATTAATTATAAATATAAATATAGATTTATAAATATAAATCTCTTTATTAATTGTTACCCTGGACCATCATAAGTCGTATGGATATATTTGTAGCAATATCCAAAATACATTGTATGGGTCAAAATTGTAGAATTTTTATGCCAAAAATCATTAAAATATAAGTAAAGATCATGAAAATATTTTGTAAATTTCCTACTGTAAATATAAAAAAACATTTTTATTTTTTAGTAAGATCATGTGTTTGTAATGAGTTCAATTGGACCATTTAAAGGCAATTTTCTTAATATTTAGATTTTTGCACCCTTAAATACCAGATTTATAAATTTCATAGTTGTATCTTGGCCAAATATTGTCCTATCCAAACAAACCATACATCACTAGAAAGCTTATGTTTAAGATGATGTAACCATTTAAAAAATCTGACCCTTATGGGATTTGTGGTCCAGGGTCACAATGAATAAAATGAATAAAAACTGCTTGGAAAGTCAGTGAGAATATAATTTTAGTCAAGATTTGTTTTTTAAGTCTTTTAAAGTTAATTTTGTAATATTGTTAATATTCATATCTTCATACATTACAGTTGTTCATGTTTTTCTGACTTGCATATGGTTCTGGTTCTATTTATGTTCCTGATAATGACCAATATGTGTTCTGACTCATGAAATAAGAACCATTTTTGGTTCACCAAAAACAAAAGTCCCTAAAAGATGCATTACTTTCTTACATTTTTATAGTCTGTTGAACCTTTAGTAAAAAAAAGGTTCTGTGGATGTTAAAGGTTCTATTAAGGAACCTTTATTTTTAAGACTATAGCACATATGTAAGGCAACAAGGGGTTAACATCCCTGAACTCTCGTTCCTGAGAGGCGCAACCACGGCATCTGGTGTGCTCAACCATTAAATCCTGTTTTCATCCCTGCTAAGAAAGACAGACAACCAAATGAGCCAATCACAGCCTGCAACCACCATATAGCCAACCAATGGCATTGCAGGGAAGGAGGTTGGAGAATTCTGGATCACATAGCTTGGGTTTGTAGCATCTCTGCATTGTAGCTGCTTTTGTCTTGTAAATTGACTAAAATGACATGAAATAATAGGAGACCTGACAAAAGGGGAGAAAAGGGATGCGAGTTGGATTTCTGGGACCTTGTGTGATCACCGTAGGAATACAGAGGTGAAAATATTTACATTTCTAGCCCTGCAGCAGCTTTCCTGTTCCTGCTGAGGGACGAAGGAGGAGGGTCTAAGGAGACGATTTCTCTGCGTTTTCCCATTGTCTGCTTGGAAAATCTTGGAAGGACATCAGCTCCAGCCACATTTCTCCATGAATAGGTGGGTATCTTTATCAGCAGTCTATTTTGTAATCACATTGCAGACGGTGAAACTTATCTAGACTCTTTTATCACTTTTTAAATATTCATAAAATGCCACAATTGAAAGAAACACTGTTATTTGACTAATACGTCATAGGAGGAATAGCATTGTTTTGTTGATTTGTCTAGCTTTGTCTGATGGTGATCTCTGATTGGTCAAGAAGGTAAGCTTAAAGGATCCTGGAGTATTCTGATTGGTCAAGGGACAAACATGTTCTTCATTAAGTGTGCAGACTATTTGTGGAGAGAGAGAGAGAGAGAGAGAGAGAGAGAGAGAAAGAGAGATGAGAGAGAGAGAGAGAGAGCCATCTCATGGCAAGAAGTTTCATAGCAAGCAGCGGCATGATTACATGCGGCATTGAAAGATATTCAATAAGCATAAGCTGGTAGCTGGTTTAAGGTGGCAATAGCTGGTTTAAGCTGGTCCTCCAGCCTGACCAGCAAAGTCCAGCTAGACCAGCTTAAAAAGTGACCAAAACACAGACCAGCTTGCTACACCAGCAAAACCAGCTTAAACCAAGCCGGGAGACCAGTTAAAACAGCTCACCAGCTTATGCTAGATTTTCAGTAGGGACCGGTTTAATGGTCAACATATAAAGCAAACGTCAATGTTTGTGAATATTAAATATGGCACTAAACATCATTTTAACTCTCTGTTTTGTTTAGTAATACTAAAACTTGACTCAAGTCATGTGTAACATTTTACCACACTTTTACATTGTATTAGTTAATCTGAGACTTGTTTGACAAATCTCTTACTAACTTTAGTTATATATAATATTTCAACTCATGACAACCAGTAAAACCACCCACGTGAATTATACTTGTCAGACATAACCGTAAGTTCATTAAACATTAGTCGAATTAGACTTAAAGGGACACTCCACTTTTTTGAAAATATGCTCATTTTTAAGCTCTCCTAGAGTTAAACATTTGATTTGTACTGTTTTGGAATCCATTCAGCTGATCTCCGGGTCTGGCGCTACCACTTTTAGCATAGCTTAGTATAATCCATTGAATCTGATTAGACCGTTAGCATCGCGCTAAAAAAATAACCAAAGATATTTTTCCTATTTTAAACTTGAGACTTCTGTAGTTACATCGTGTACTAAGACGACGGAAAATTAAAAGTTTTAATTTCAATTTTCTAGGCAGATATGGTTAAGAACTATACTCTCATTATGGGGCACAATCAAAAAATTTGCCGTCGTAACATGGCTGCAGGATGCGCACACTGCAAAAAAATGACTTTTTTACTTAGTATTTCTGTTCAATACATCTTGATTTAAGAATTTTTAGATATTGTACTGAAAACAAGACAGAAATACTAAGTAAAAAAGGCATTTGCAGTGTGCGCCTCCTGCAGCCATGTTACGACAGCAAATTCCTTGATTATTACCATATAATGAGAGTATAGTAGCCATATCTGCCTAGAAAATCACAACTTTTAATTTTCTGTTGGTGTTAGTACACGATGTAGCTACAGAAGAGTCAAGTTTTAAATAGGAGAAATATTGAAACTCTTTGGTTATTTTTTAGCGCGATGCTAATGGTCTAATCAGATTCAATGGATTATGCTAAGCTATGCTAAAAGTGATACTTCAAAACCCGGAGATCAACTAAATGGATTCCAAAACGGTAAAAATCAAATGTTTAACTCTAGGGGAGCTGGAAAATAAGCCTACTTTCAAAAAAAGTGGAGTGTCCCTTTTACAGTCCAAGAGTCACATAGTTACGTACAGTAAATATAAACTACCCACTTTTGAATGCTTTACCACATAAAAGTCCACCAACATCATAGTGAGGAATCAAGACCGTATGGAAAATTCTGGTACACATGCATGCATAGAAAGAGTTACACATTAAAGTTTCATACCTGTACCTTTAATACATACAGTTAGTGATGCTTATTCATTTAAATTGATGCTTTAAAACAGTGCATTCAATCAATACACATTATTTCTATCAGTATATTGTGGTTGAACTTGAACTGTTAACTTTGCATTGCTAACACAATGCTCTACCAGCCTAACTACAGATTAACATTAAATAGAGTCAGCAACACAATCACAGGTGGGCAAGAGGTCTGTAGTAACAAAAAATAAGAGTTAGAAAGAAACGGCAAGGAAAAGCAAGAAGACATCTGTGTACATGTCTTTATCATCTCTTAAGAAATGCACCTCTCTTTCAGTGTAGGCTGTGTTTCTGAGTACTCGCGTTCCTAGGTATCAAACTGCTGTTGTCTCTCACTCTCTTTCTCTCTTTGTGTATGTGCCAGTCTCATACCCACATCCTGTCATGACACCCGCTGCTGCCCGGCTGCTGCAGACAGGGATGAAAGTATCTAACGGCAGCAGATGTTGAAACACTCATGCATGCCTATTCTGGGGAGTTTGCACATGCACACATATACAGTGGCCCCAGTCTTTGGACAAACAGAAAGTAATGTCACTAAATTAGATATTACAAATGGCATTTGTTTTCCTGAACAATAACACAATCCTTTCGAGCAAACAATCCACATGTTAGGTTTGAAAAACACTGTCAGGAGAGGGGTCAAAACGGTCCCTAGCTGTCACTAAGGTACCACCTTTGCACCTTGGAGTTCATACAGTATTAGTGCCTCAAAGGTACATATTGGTACCAAATGTATACATATCTGTACTTAAATGATACATATTAGGACCTTTATATATGGGTACTGCCCCAGTGGCACTTGGGAGTATTTTTTACCATTTTTTTCTGACAGAGTGATTAAACAATAAATCTAGGTATGAGAGGGGCATAAACTTTGCATTTGGTCTTTTGGTGTAATTGTATGACAACGGTAGATCACATAAATAAACTTTAAGTGTTCATTTGTAACAGAGATGTGTGTGTGTGTGTGTGTTGATTGTGTTAAAAATTATTTATCTAACTTATCATTACATTTACATTTTTTATTTTTATTTTGTGCATTTATGCAGACACTTTTATCTTACATTGCATTAAGCGATCATGTGGCACACTACCTATTAGAAACCCTGTTGAGCTGTATAGTTCCATAAAGAACCTTTGATATCCACAAAACCTTTCTATTTTAAGATACTTCAGACTTTAGAAAGGTAAGAAAAAAATATTTTTTTAGGAATCTTTGAAAGGTTTTTAGGTGAACCAAAAGTGGACCTTTACAACCTTAAAAATAAAGGTACTTATAGTAAAAGGTTCCTAACAGTGACAAACCATTTTTGGTTCTACGAAGAACTGTTTAGTTATAGGTTATTTCAGCCTGATCTCACAAGAAATCGTACATATTTTACGAGTTGGCTAATTCGCATCAATTCATATGAAGTTAATCGTGCAAAATCATACAATTCTCATAAAAACACAATGAAACCGAACCCCTAACCCCGCACCTAACCCCAACGTCACAGGGGTCAAGGCAAATTGTACCAAAACTTAAAAATGTGGTTTTATGAATTAATACAAATTAGCCAACTCGTAAAATATATACAAATTCTCATGAGATAGCATTGATTATTTAACCCAGCAAGCAATTTTTTGTTTTAAAGATGTCTAATAGCGGCTAAACAAAACGGTTTAGTTGCATAACATTGGTTATGGAAACAACATAATTTCTTAATATTTTTTTTTGTTGATATGTAGCCAGTCTCGTTATATAGTCCTGTAATTTTTTAATTATTTTTTCGTGATATTATCACGAATTTCCGCGTTTTTTCGTGATCGTATAACGAATTCCTGTTTTCGTGTGATTATCAAGTATTTGGTTACTCAACTGTTTTGTCCTATTTTCTTACCATTGTCGCTTCGGTTTAGGGTTAGATTTACATAAAATGACATCCCTACCCAAACCCAACTCTAGGGTACACCAGGCGACATATAAAAAAAATAAAAAAATATAAAAAATAGTATAAACCAATACATAAAGTGACATTCTAATGCAAGCACCAAATCTAACCCTAAACTGAAGCGACAATGGTTTAAAAATACGAAAAAGCAGTTGAGTAACCAATACATTATAATCACACGAAAACAGGAAATCATTATACAATCACGAAAAAATGCAGAAATTCACGATAATATCACGAAAAAAGAATAAAAAAATTACGTGACTATATCACGAAACCTTGTGAGACTGGGTAGAAAAAAACGCTAAAGTTTTGCGCAAATATTCAATGAAAACACAGCTACTAAAAATTTAATAGACGTTTAACCATAACCCAAAAATAAATGAAATAAAATAAGTAAATAAATGAAACCAAACAGCTTGTAATAAGTTACTTTGGCAAAAATGACATGTAACCAAATTCAAGATTATTTTGGCTAGAAGTGGGCTACTCATAGCCAAATCTAGTTGGTCAAAAAAAATAAAAAATAAAATTTAAATTCATCGTTTATCGATATACACAAAAAGACAATTGTACTGCATGGAACTACACAATGGTCCCTAAAGTAAATTATAAGCGAATTTTCATTTTTGCATGAACTATCTCTTTAACAGCAACACAAGGTTTGATGAATGGGAGCTTGTCTGCGGTTTTCATTCACATTCACCAACAGCAAAGTCTCGTATCCTCTATTTTAAGCTTCAGATCTCTTTCCTGCCCCCAGCCTCCAGCCCCCACATCCACATACATACAAATCCTAACGGTTGTATCGTGGAAGGAAGTTTGCGGCTTGCCGGCAGTATCTCGAAGACGCACACATCCAAATGTTGTCCACAGTGTTTCTCACTCATCTACACGCGCTTCCACAAACCCACACGTTCAGTCAAGAGTGTGAAATCACACAGATTTTCTCACTGATAGCGCTACAGCTATCCAACTATAAACACAAAACGTAAAAACATTCCCATGTGTATTTGAGAGAGACTATCGTTGATCGTCTTAGATGCTCAGAAAGGAAAAGCAGATGCAGGATTCCTGTAGCTCAATTGGTAGAGCATTGCGTGAGGCCTTTGGTTCAATCTCAGGATATCATAAAAGTACTGTATGCACTGTTTGAATAAAAGCATCTACCAAATGCATGAATGTTTTAAGAGGTGAGGGCAAAATATAGCATCATGCTGTCTTCAAGAGACCTCGTTCTTGCCACTTTCTAGCCTTGCATTGCATATATCTTTTATGAATAAAGCATTGCTGAAAGCATCCATGTTGACCTTTGGAATCACTAAAATGAATAGTTTGCTCATGACTATGTATTTGTTTGCACATCAGATTATCAAGAGTCCAGCAAACATCACAATGACCAAAGCTTGGAGGAAGATTAAAGTCCATCAGGGTTGACCTCAAACCACGCTCGTCCTACAACGGCACCCTGCAAGAACCATGACTCTAACAACAGCCAAACCTGATCTTTTCACCTCACCCCAAACACTGACCCCGTTCCCAACTCTCAGCACTACCCTACCCATCACCACCTCGATTCCCATTCTCACGAGGTCTGTGGAAACCACAAGCGGACCTGATAACGTCACATCCAGAACTACGTACCGTTCAATTACGTCATCCACCAATGAGACGGGCCTCAACTCCACACAGCTGCCAATGGGATCCGTAGAAGGTGCTGGGATGGGGATGGTACTCGTACCCTTCGGTATCATCACGGTTATTGGGCTGGCCGTCGTTGTGGTGAGGAAACACCTCAAAGGGAATACAATCGAGATAATTAGGAAAATAGTTATTATTTGCTATAATTTGTTAAGGTTGTCAAATATACAGTATTGTGCAAAAAGGCCACCACCAGCCAAATTTTACTCTCTTTATTAAAATACAAACTGAAAATACAGGAAATATTTCCACAAAATTAAAAAAAGTCTTCTTCTGGTAAAAGTCAAGTTCTGAAGTCATTCGATTAGAAATTAGGATTTCATTTTATTTAGGTTTAAGAGATCCTGCAGGTTACTGTTACTGATCAAGTGTTACACTTTATAGTTTTCATTTTTTTAAATATTTTATACAAATTCTTCAATTCTATTAAAGAGACTGAGAAATAATCTAAGATTATAACAATGCAAAAACTCTAAAAGTGGCATGGCGGCATAGACTTTTTCACAGTACTGTTCCTTATTTTGAAAGAGTTTATATGAACTTTTTTTTAAAGGGGACAGAGAATGAAAAACCATTTTTATCTTGTCTTTGTTGAATAATGGTAGTCTACCCACATTCACGAACATACAAAAAGTGCTAAACATGCTAAACATTTCAGTCTCATAGAAATTCCTCTTTTAGAAATGTCAGCCAGAAAAAGGCCCAATCTGAAAAACTGATGCTTATGACATCACAGGCATCTCCCTGCCCCTCCACTTTAAAATAATTGGCTACATTTTTTGAGTGGCAGCAAAGTCAGCCAATCAGTAATGAGATTGCAAGTTAAGCCAGTAGGGGGAGCCAAATAGGTGCAAAACCACTTGTTTAAAATCCCCCACCCTAATAGAGCTATCTGAGAGAGGTTTTTAGGAAGCTTCTAAGGCATTACAGACCCAAACAAAATTTTTTTTGTCTACATGTCACATCACAGAACAAGGATAAATACCCCGTTCAATCATTATATGTCACCTTTAATAAAAATGACTTAGAGTATTTAATACGATTTCTGTAAATACATGTTCTTACTTTATTGTAAAACTTTACATTTGATAGTTTTAACACCTTATAGTTATATATACTGTTGTTAGATACTTTGCAATTTCTTGAACTTCTGTGAGTTGGATAATAAAGATGTGTTTTTCTTTTGTCTAGCTTTTGTACATCAGGAAAAAGAAACGGTAAGAACTTTCTTATACATTACTGCAGTCCTAAAAATAATGACTTTCGGTTCCGCAGTAAAACACCTTTATCTTAATGAAAAAACAAAAAAAAAATACAGAGCTGTGCAAAAGTCTATCATATTACCATTAGATTTGTTGTTTTTATACATCATCTGTAGGTTGAATAAATATGAATTAATTAGCTTTCCATCGATGCATGGTTTGTTAGGATAGGACAAAATTTGTTCGAGATACAACTATTTAAAAATCTGGAATCTGAGGGTCCAAAAAATAAATAAATAGCAGAAAATCGCCTTTAAAGTTGTCCTAAAGTCCCCAGCACTGCATCTACTCACAAAAATAAAAGTTTTGTGAAGTTTTAAAGTAGGAAATTTACAAATATCTTCAAGAAACATTATCTTTTGCCTACTAATATTTTTATGATTTTTGCCATATTGGGATTTTTGACCCAATTTATTTTTTGGCTATTTCTACAAATGAAGAGTTTGGTTCCAAAACGCAATAAATCCATTTTGACAAATTTCGGTAAAAATGTGTTGTCTATAACAAGAAAGTGACAAGATGAAAACCACTATTTTCTGTTACAAACTTTCACATAGCATCTTTAGGTAATAAAAACATAAAAAATTCAAATCCATAACTTGATTTTCAAAGATTTATTATAAAAACTAATTATTTTTTCCACAAAATGCAATAAATCCATGACAAGTTTTTTTTCCAAAATTCTATAAATCTATTCAAGCAATGTATAAATGTGCATACATTTTTGCCATTTTATATTCATTAAGTTGAACAGTTGTACACACAGATTTAAAAAAGAAACATTAATGGCATTAATCAAAACACTTACTTTGTCATATTAGGAACACTGTCATTGCTGCGGTTATACTTAACGTCGTCGCTTAACATTTTTCACAGCGATCAGCTGTGATTCTCGTTGACTTTGAGTAAAATTATGAAAAGTTTTTCATAAGATCCCCTGGGTTCAATGTGTTAGCACGAGAGAAGCTTGATGCTGTCGGGAGATCAAGCGATCGTCTCCCGAGTGCCTCTCGCGTAAATTATTAGATGTTGATGGCTAACATTACTTTCCCGTCACAGAAAACCACCACAGGTTTATCAATGCTATCAAAGTATTTTTTGTTTTTGTTTGTTTGTTGATCACGAAGTACAAAGTAGATGAGGAAAACTAGGACTCTGTGATTTGTGGAACGGATTTATTGCATTCTGTAGAAAAGGAGGAGTGCCGTTTATTGCGTTTTGTGAAAAAGGGAGAAAAGATGACAGAATAACATGGCGGATATTGGATTTTGCATAAAATTAATAATTTACTTTTAAATACTGACCTGAATACTGATTTTGGCATTTTTTTCAAAAATGGCATTTATTGCGTTTTGGAAGCAAACTCTTCAAATATACCCGTGCGACTTATGAGAGGCTTTGGGGTCCAGGCTCACAATTAATAAAGAGACAAAATTTAAATTGCATGTAAATGAAGCTTGTTTTAATAATAAATAGCAACACATATTACTAATGATAAATATTTTTTATATATATATAAAATTTTTTAAAACATCTTCATGATCTTATAATAAATATGAATGGTCATTAAACTTTGCTAAAACTACAAAGCTGGTGGTGGGCTAAGACTTTTACACATTACTGTTGATGTTAAGTTGACTATATAGCCTTTGAAGATTACATTATTGATAAAGTTTTATCTATTGGCCCCTGGATTCTCTGAAGAATCAGCACATCAATGGTTTTCTAAAGAACCACAGATTTAAAGTCTCTAAAGAAACTTGTATGATTAATACCAGGTTAATTTCAACAGGTTAGAAAAACTGAGACATCAGCTGATGCCCATGTATAACTTTGATCCAGCTGAAGAACAGGATGATCTTGAACAAGAGCTTTTGGATCACGGGCGAGACGGAAGCCTGGCTGGACCAAACTCAAAAGTAAGTGTAGCTAAAATAAAAACAAACAAACTGTGGTGAAATTATATAATATAAGAGCTGAAGAAACTGCATTACAGTATAGATTAATTTAAAAATAACATTAATTTGTAAATTTAAATTCAAATTAAATGACAAAAAGTCATTTTTTAAGATAATCCAGTGTACTTATATTAAGAAGGAGATAAAAATAGACACAAAATACTATGAACATCATGATGAATCTTTCAACATAATGTCAGGCATATATTGTTTACATAATTTCAATTTTTACCAATTCTCATTTCTTTTAAGTTCTGACATAAGGCCTTGCCGTTTGTTATTTGTGGTAAAGTATTCATCACTAAATCTCTGACTGTTTCACAAATCCATTTAGGGGAGAACCGGGGTGAAAGTAAAGCGGGGCGAAAGTAAAAAAAGTTATTTTCTCAGAACCCTGATTTTATTTGCATTTCAAACTATGACAGCATCTTTAGCACCCGTCCCAACCCTTGACATAGCTGACAATATCGTGTTATTTCAGTCATCGTTTCGCACGTCTAGGTCCAGAAAGCTGTTTTCGACCATGATTAGTAAATTCTTAAAGCGGTAATTTTTTTCTTATAACGTGTATGTTTCTGGTTTCATGTGTTACAGTACTGATCAATCTACAGGTTATTTAGTGCTCTAACACAACCTGAAGTTTAACTTTCAGATTTTTTTTTTTTAAGATTTTTTTTAAATAAAAGTAAATCGGGTTGAAATGTCAGAAGTTCGTTTTACATTTGATGAAAATTCCACCTCGATTTGTGAGTTATTGACCTCATCAAATCAATCGGTATCTGTCTAAAACATTATCTTTTAAACTTACGTTTTTGTTAAAAATGGTACTTTCACACCTGCTCTCCCCTACATCAAATTTACAACTCATCTTCAAACAAGCAACATCTGTAACATGATTTATCCAAATCTACAGTCCTTCTTCAGTACTGGTCTGTTAATGTCTCATCATTATTTTATACTCATCTGCACACTGTCAACATTATACGCTTACAAATAAAAGTGCTTCATGATGCCACAGAAGAAACATTTTTGGCTGAATGGTTCCATAAAATAAAAAAATGGTTCTCCTTTGACCGAATGCTTCTTTGAGGAACCAAAAATAGTTTGTCTATGGCATCACTATGAAAAACAGTTTAAGCACATTTATTTTTGAGAGTGTCCACAATTGATCAAAGTATATCTGTGTTTGAACTGGTGTAACTTCACATCATCTTTCATTGTATTAACACAGTGCTTTCTGAATTGAATATTTTATATTTCTGAACACAAAAGAAGATATTTTGACAAGTGATGATAAACACACAGTTGATAGTAATCAGTGACTTCCTTAATAGGAAAACAAATATGATGGAATTCAATGGGTACCATCAACTGTGAGCCTAAAACATCTTCTTTATCATTTATCACAATATTTTTATGATATTTGTTTTCCTACTATGGAAGTTAATGGTTACAATCAGCTGTGTGCTTGCATAATTTATAAAAATATATTTTGTGTTCATCAGAAAAAAGAAATTCATGCAGGTTTAGAACAACATGAGAATGAGAAAATGATGACAGAATTTTTATTTTTGGGTGAACTATCCCTTTAAGTCCAAATATATTTACAGCTTACCCTACACTGACAGAAAAAGTACAAAACCTTCTCTGTGGCGGGTGGTGCTTAGGCAGTGGTTCTTAAACTGGGGGCACTGGGGGGCAGCGAGGTTGTGCCAAGGGAGACATTTAACCCTGGAGAACCCAAGAAAATTTTGGGTAGCAGCAATTAACAGCAATTTGACCCTGTGGGTTCTCCAAGGTTACATAAATAATTAATTTATCACAAATTCTGTTTAATTAAACATCAGAAAAATTAATGGTACTAACCAACAGCACTTCATTGTATAATATAATTTGTTTTGTTTAATTCAAATTTTAAGTATTATAATGTTTTATGTCATAAATCTTCTTTGGGGGTGGGCATGAAAGAATGCACTATGATGTATTTATCATTCAAGAATAATCCAGAATCAATGATGTCAGTATGACTGTTTCTGCTTTCTGTCCTCAGACTCTGACCACAAGTCAAGGGACGACTCAGAAACCCAGTCGACTCGTCTTTACGGACGTGGCTGATGCCATCAACGCATGACAAGACTCGGGGGTGAAATTTTTTGGGGATCATAAATAATATTGGAATTGACATTTGATAGAATAAAAGTAAAGTCAGTGTAAGGACATTTTATTGAAATGATATGTTTCTAAAGAAAACTCAAGCCATGGACATGAGCTTTATTTTCCTACAACACTTCTCATACAGAAATTAACCCCCGAAACCTTTACCAGTTGGAGATGTCGCTATATCTGTAAATAAATGTCTTGTTTATCAGAAGACACTTTTTATTTGTAAGAAACCACATGATTTATTATTTATTAACAGATGAAATGAGATGAGCTGTTCACTGAAGTCCATGCATGTTTACTGAAAGGAAAAACACCAAAAATAAATTTTCAGCTTAAAGTGAATTATATATCAAATTGTTGTGTAAAATGACAAACAGCATTGTAAAGATCTTTCATTAGTTGAATATTAGATTACTGTTAAGTTAATTGCAATACTAGAAATTTGTCACAAAGCCTGTTCAACAGATGTGGGTATTTATTAGAGATTAATAGTGAGAAACATCTGTTTGTGTGATGAATGAGACGCAGTTTGTTCACCAAACAAGTGTGAGATCATTTTAAAGACATTACTAATTTTTATGACAATGAAGGACATAATAAAAAAATGGAGATTGAAAATATGGAATGTGTGTGTTGATGTGGAAAGAAATCTAAACTATTGTTTAAGGTAAAACAATAAAAGACAAAAAATAGAAAAACTTATCTGAGACAGCCACTTTATTCATGGACATCTACATAAACAATTGACATCATTACTGACCTTTGACGAATATAAAAAGAGGTAAGAACATCCCAGACAAAATGTTTTGTAAGAAACCGGCGTTTATGAGGCACATTTTCACACTTTTTAATATGAAAAAGTCCAAAGTGGATCTAAAATCTTGGTATACTCTTAAAAAAGGGGTTTTGCATGACTCAGTTCCTATAAGTTGTAAGCTATACTGAAAAAAGTCAAGACGGCTAAAATAACTCCTGAAAAACTTTTTTTAAATAAACAGAAATAATGAAGCTTTAAAAGTTTGGATGTTAGCATCTCTGAAAACAAAGATCTTAACATTTTCTAGTACTGTAAATCATTAATGATGAAAAGATGCTTCGTACATCAATCTTGTTTAAATACTGCTTCAGCATCAACACAATAACAACATCATAGCAGTAAATATGACATTATTTTCTGATGAATAGAAAATATTAACATATTAAAAAAGATGATTTAGTGCCAAACATATGCCAGTTTCACTCCAGAGGCTGAATTACAAAATAATTATGAAAAAAAAGAAATCACATATTATCTGGAAAATGCAAACAATACAATTGAGGTCTCTGATACTGAGGTACTGAGTTTTACCATCTTCATGTCCACTCTTACATCATTATTGATATTAAACCTCAATAAAAACAGTATTAGGACACTATGTCTATTTGCATAACAGCAACAAAGTAGCATCGCTTTGTTTCAATCCAATTACCCTGCTGTAAACATTACAAATACAACAATAAAAGATATAAAACATTAAAAAGTATTATAAAATGCATGTTCATTTTCAAAATGATGCGTCATTTTCAAGCGTCAAATCCTGAGAAGTACAACCTTAAATAAAATGAATACAACGCGAATATCTTCCCAATATCTGGTTTGTTTTGTTTTGCTTTGTAATCTGTGGTGGTGCTCCTGAATCCTAAATATAAGTGGCAATTCAAGTCCTATTGAACTAAATCGAATGTATTTCTGAGTTAGATCAGTATATAGTATTTCTGAAATCGGTATTGTCAGCCAATAAAAAACTCTAAATAAAAATAATATTTCAGAAGTGGTGCAAAGCATTATTTTCAGTTCTTAAAACTTTATACTACTTAAGTTTTTTCTCCTCAGCCAATGAGAACGTTTGATGAGCAGCTATAAGTATTTTGGAGTGTAATTCATGTAATAAAATATTAAATATGACTGCATCATCCTCTTTACGATAAGTTACACCACCGAAAGTCATTTTTAACGGTCAGATCAGGTAGTAAGGTACCAACTGCATGTTTTCAACTTGTACAGTGTAGATGGAGGCAGCTGAGATGAAGCATCGCCACCGATGCCGTCTCTCAATATTCAGTGAGGTAGTTTTAGACACTCCCCTCTGATGGTAAAGAAGGAGGCGGGGTCTGAGCGGGCGGGTCTTCCGATGACTCCGCCTCTTTGACCTCGGGATGAGATGGCTGGGTGCAGAGGAAAGAGAAGACATGAGGAATCTGTTCGTTTGTACTTGAAAACGATGACAGTTGGGACAGGAAACCATAATGTAAGGAGTTTCTCTTCAACGCACTGAGTCATTTAACTCAGGTGCTCGCCTTATAATCGTTTGAGTAACAGGGAAATTTTTTAAAGTTTCATTCGGGTTTCACTTTACAGAGACTCTGAATGACATACTTATCAAGTACAACATTCTCATGCGATGTTTGTTTTGTCTATTACTGATTTTTCCATAGTGAAAAATCTTACGTTACATTAACCGTATACATTTGTGCATTTGGCAAGTGACTTACAGTGCATAACAAGGTACCTTTGTATTTATCAGTATGTGTGTTCCTTCCTGGGTTCGAACCCACGACCTTGCTAATGCAATGCTTTGAAACATGCATGCATGCTATACAGGAGATATTTTAGGATTTTAATTTCTTATAAGCAATCTGTGTGCATGTATCATCTAAGAGATGACTAAAATTCAGACACAAGAGTACAAACATACATTTATGTTGTATTTTATTTCTTGTTTCCTTTCCATTTATGTTACCCTGGACGGTCAGTCTCACAGGTATTTTTCTAGCAATAGCCAACAATGCATCGTATGTAACAAAATAATAGATTTTTCTTTACCAAACATCATTAGGTTATTAAGTAAAGATCATGTACTATAAAGATATTTTGTACTATTTTTCCTATCATAAATATTCAAAAATGTATTCATCATTAGTTCATTTGGACATCTTTAAAGTAAATTTTCTAAATATTAAGATTTTTTGCACCATCAGATTCCAGATTTTTAAATAGTTGTACCCCAGCCAAATATTGTCCTATCCTAACAAACCATACATCAATGGGAAGCTTATTAATTCAGCTTTCAGATGTATACATCTCATTTTAAAACAAATTGACCCTTATGACACTTTGTGATCCAGGGTCACACATGCATTCAGTTTATATATTCATTTCATTTTACTGATTACTGTTTAATCTTTTGTTACTGTCTTCACAAGTACAGACGAGGGATTTCACCAGACAATACAGCAAAGCAGGAAATTTGCATTGTCTTTGCTTGGTAATAATAACACCTGCTGTATCTGTGACTAGTCAGACTGAGCATTGACAACACAACTAAGATTATTCAACAAACTGCTCATTTTATCTCCTGCATGCTGTTCTTCCCCTTCATGTCTGTTTCTGACTCATGCTTGAACAGAAGTGTTTACAAAATAAGGGCTTTTTACACTGGAAATAGTTAACATTGGGTTATTCTTAACCTTGGGGAATCCTGAGTTATCTGTTTCACGTTTAACCAGGGGTAAATCTGGGTTTACGTTAATATTTGCATTTTGAGATGTCAACCGCAATGGCAGTCCATGACGTCTTTTTCGAGGGCGCACGACGCGAAGCACAATGCGATATTTAGCCCGTCATGTGTGTGGATCATCATGTGAAAATATGTGTTTGGCGCGTCATGTGCATCACGTGTCATGTCAAAACACGAGCCTGCTGCAGATGCTTCAAAGGGGTTTATAATAAAAGTAACGCTCACGTTTGCCAGATCCAGTTCTTAAATCAGTTAAGTTATTGTCTTGGGAGTATTTTGTGAACATGGGCGTCTTCTTTTATCATAAACCCTTTAGAGGCATGTGCAGCAGACACGTATTTGACGCATGATGCACATGGTTCACATGATGCAACAAACACATATTTTGACATGATGAGCAACACACATGACACGGATGAGAAGTCACCAGCCTCCACTGGTCAAAAGACATGATTAAACAAATAAAGCTGGATCATACTGACTGAATTAAAACATTGCACTACCGCTAAAAATAACTGCGTATTGCGCTCTGTGAGTTTTCATCGCCTTTGACATCATTTTTTACGTTTCCCGCAAATGGTGAAACAACAGCCTGTGGTGTTTCTGTGACTTTATATACAGATCATTGAGTCATAACATTATAATCCTGCTTAGTTTCAGCAAAGATTTAGATATAACAAGATGTGCACTACTATTAATATGAATCGCTCTGGCAATGAAAGTCCCGGCTTATATTTGAATTAAGCAATTATCAATCGATAAAGATCTTTAAAGTCGCGTGAGGCGCTTGCCAACCTGTACGCATGCGCAGTAGCTGCTGAAGCAACTTTTAAAAATGTGTTTTTAGCACAATTTGAGCTTAAGAAACAAAGGTTATGGCACAGTTGATGTCAGATTTGATTAGAAATATATTGTTTGATTGTGATCTGTAGCATGCAATTTTAGACATATCTGTCTTCAAGTAGATAGGACTTTAGTCTTGCATGACTAAAAATAACTGCAAACTGTGCAAACATGGCCACATGGTGGCGCGACTTCCCTAAATGGACTTCACACAGTACATGTTTAATAGGATTTATAGGAACGAACATTTTTGGCATACACTGCAAAAAATGACTTTTCTTACTTTTCAGTACAAATATCTAAACATTTAAAAAAAAAAAGATGTTTTTTCTTGGTGAGCAAAATGACCTAAGAAAATAAGTCTAGTTTTAAGACAACAAATATCACATATAAGTGAATTTGTGCCTTAAACAAGCAAACAAAATCTGCCAATGGGTTAAGAAAAAAAATCTTAAAATAAGTTTGCTTTTTTCTTAAACACTTAAAAAATCAAGATAAATTTTCTTACCCCATTGTCAGATTTTTTGCTTGTTTTAGGCACAAATTCACTTACATTTTATATTTTTTGTCTTAAAGGGACCATGTCACAAGAATTTTTTAAAGATGTCAAATAAATCTTTGGTGTCCCCAGAGTGCATATGTAAAGTTTTAGCTTAAAATAACATATAGATAATTTATTATAACATGTTAAAATTACCACTTTGTAGGAGTGAGCAAAAATGTGCCATTTTTGGGTGTCCTTTAAAATGCAAAAGAGCTAATGAAATGCAAACACTGATCGCCATGATGGTGGTTTGTTGAAGTTGAAACTTTATTGTGCTGTCAATTATTTTCTTTCTATCGCTGCACTAAATGGTAGTGCAGATTAAGGGGTGGTAGTATTATAATAAGATCCCCTTCTGACATCACAAGGGGAGCCAAATTTCAATGACCTATTTTTCACATGCTTGCAGAGAATGGTTTACCAAAACTAAACATTTTCTAGGTTGATAAAAACACTGGGGACCCAATTATAGCACTTAAACAGGAAAAAAGTCAGATTTTCATTATATGTCCCCTTTAAAACTAGACTTATTTTCTTAGGTCATTTTGCTAATAAAGAAAATGCATCTTGATTTAAGAATTTTTTTGAAATTTTTACTGAAAACAAGACAAAAATACTAAGTAAGAAAGTCATGTTTGCAGTGTACTTGGATCTATCCATAGGAACATGACCAGAAAAATCTCCTAATGAAATATAAATTACCTGCTTTTCTTCCTGAGGAGCTGTTTTCTGTGGCTATGGATTAAAAAGACGAAATTGAGAGGAACTCAATGTTATCAAGAGCAGAGCTTATAGTATTGCTCATCTATCATTTATCAGGAATTTTAAAACATAAAATCTAAGAGACATATTTGATAAAAAAAATCCCTGATTTTGCATTAGTTGCAAAGATTGATGAAAAGGTAAACTTGTGTAACTCTCACCCATTTTCTTGGTCTGCCTCGAGGTCTCTTCTCTCCAGGTGGCTCTACCTACAAGAAAAAAATAGAGAAAAACTGAATGAGAAAGATCAATAAAAAATCTCCAAAACGAAAATTTGACTTCATGTATGTTTTGGTCACACTTTGTCCAGAAATCTTACTTTGACTGTGACACGCTGGCCTTTATTTTTACTGCCTTTAGGTCTTCCTCTCGGTCGTCTGGGAGTGGGTGGTTCGAGAGACTCCTGGTGGATTTAATTCAACTTGGTTTACTTCATTGTCAGAATAAATGGTCAAAAAATGGTCCCTAGCTGTCACTGAGGCGTAACCCTTTAAAAAGTGCACCTTCATAGCTCATTCCCCCAGTGACCACTTGGGATCATTTTTCTTTAACTCGTCTTATAAGTGCACGTCTCTCTATCCGGGTTTATCTTATTTCACACCGATTCAAAGCAGTAATAGTGTCATCTCTAAATGACTCAGTGTCTCTCAGACTCTGACCTGTGGTGGTTTGCGAGGTCGACCTCTGCTGCGTTTGGGCGCCGGTGCCTCCGTGTGACTCGATTCAGGCTCCTCCACATCCATCCTGACCCCAGCACAGCTCTCACACACACATGGACACACAGCTTGAGAGATAGACGAGTGGTCACAGGGTAAAGAAGGGTGAGAGAGACAGTTAATGGACACTTTCCAGCTTCATGCTTCCTAAAGCACAACAGTGTAAAGCTGTGAATATAATTATATTTATAAGCTTTTTGCCTAATGTACAAGAAGGCGGGAATGAACGGGAAACTGTAGGGAGGGAGAAGGGATCTGATCTGATCATTACAATCTCAACTCCAACCTGGTAAGCGTTCATATATGTTTCAAGCACATGCATGACCAAACCTGGTTAGCGTTCATGTATGTTGCAAGCACATGCATGACCAAACCTGGTTAGCGTTCATGTATGTTTCAAGCACATGCATGACCAAACCTGGTTAGCGTTCATGTATGTTTCAAGCACATGCACGACCAAACCAGGTAAGCGTTCATATATGTTTCAAGCACATGCACGACCAAACCAGGTAAGCGTTCATATATGTTGCAAGAACATGCATGATCAAACCTGGTAACTGTTTATATATGTTGCAAGCACATGCATGACCAAACCTGGTAAGCGTTCATATATGTTGCAAGAACATGCATGATCAAACCTGGTAAGTGTTTATATATGTTTCAAGCACATGCATGACCAAACCTGGTAAGCGTTCCTATATGTTGCAAGAACATGCATGATCAAACCTGGTAAGTGTTAATATATGTTTCAAGCACATGCATGACTAAATCTGGTAAGCGTTTATATATGTTTCAAGCACATGCACGACCACATGCATCTGTCTGTGACGCTGTCTGTGAAATCCAGTCTAAAGTCTCATAAAGATAAAATTTGAAGCATCAAGTTTTATTTCAGTCATTAATTATAGTTTAATTTTAATCTTTGACACTCATGATATCAAGGTTACATTTTCACAGAATGTTCCTTACTTTATGTAGAAAGCAAAAAATGACTTTTCACAGACCACTCTAAAAAAAAAAGGTTCCTTGAGGTTCTATATAGAACCATTTTTTTTAAGAGTGTAGTCACATTTTTGCATTAGAGGACATGAATATTGCCTGCATTATTTATGCATCACAATGACATTCAAGTAAATATTTATCTAATATTTTAGTACTAATTTGACACAAATTATTATTTCACTAAACATCATAACCCACATGTCCCGACACGAATTTAACAGAATGTGTTTATCTTGTTTATTTAAACAAAATCTCTCTGCAACACTAACAATATCTGACATCATCTTCTCGTGCTCACATTGACACGCACATCGCTTAGTCATAGTTTTACTTACAGGTTGTGGCGTGAGAAATTATTATTGTACAGAAACTACTGCCACTCATTACAGGTTTATACATGTCTTGGCATCTATTCATGTAAAACTACTTTTTAAAAAAACTTCAGAAAATGTTCATATATCATGCATACACTAAATGCAGCATGAAGTTAAAACAACTTGGTTTTGCAAATCAATTCAACCTACTATTTAAAATGTTGGCTTGTGATAAGTTGACATAACTTATAAAATCAAATTGAAATGGTTTCACTTAATTGTCTTAGTTAAAGTAGAAATGATAAAACACTGTTCATCACTGTCACATGATACTTTACCTAAAAAAAACCCCTAAATAATAAATATAAACTAGGCTAAATATAATTCTTCACTAGTTTATGTGTTTTTTTAGTGGTCCAGTCAGGCTTTAAAGTTATTTTTTTCATATGTCCGGCAATTACGACAGTACGCATTCTTCGCATACTTCCAGACCTACAGAGAAATGTAGCTGGTGCGCGTGAACCTGTAGCACGCTTTGCGGTGGCCTGAGGATGTAAACACAACCCATAGCAACATTAAAACAGTAAGAAACATAATATTTTAATAAAATACTTAGACAAAAACCTCAGCACACACAGAAGAGAAACAAGCCAGAGATAAACAAAACTAAAATAATTTAAAAGTACCATGGTTATTTAGCATGTTTTGGATATGTTAAACAACACATGCACACTATGACACTCATTGAAGTACCATGTTAATACCATAGTATAGTAATAAGACAATCATGGCAAATCAGTCGAAGCCCATGCGTTTACCATCTGCTTTAAAAAGTTCAAATACAATTTGAATAAACATTTAAATAAACCTGCACATGTTCTCAGGTTAAATCACAACTTTCATTCTCTTCCAGCAACAATAACATGTAATAAAAACAAAGTTACCTTAATCGCGTTCCCTCACACTTTGCGTTCACCTGGAGCGCCGCGTCCAACACGAGAACGCGTTTATATACATCAACATAACGTTGTTTGAAGTTTTGGCATCTCTGCTAGCCCCGCCTCTTTTACGCAAGAGCCTCGTGTCAACCTCTCTGCCCGTGCCACGCCCCCTAACACCAGGCTGTTTTCCTCTCCAGCATGTTTCTTTCATTGCGTTTCGGCAGCGTTCAGAAACGAGCGCGTCGCGTATATTTTCAACCTTTTGATTGGTGCACTTTCTCCGTTACCTGCGTTCGCGTTTGTGTCGCGTTTCAGCGTTGATCGCAACGAAAGTTTGCGTTTTTAACTCGTCGCTGATTGGCTGAATGCTGACGTCAGATATTTGTTGACTAGATTTTATCAGTTGCCACAGCAACGAGTCTGCATACAGCTAATAAAGCAAACTCAAGAAATGAGTAGCAAGGGATTTTTTTTTCTCTTTTCACTAAAGAAGTATTTCGAGAAAACAAAATTAGTAATTTGCAGAGTAACCATTTAAGCCCCAAAAAGTACCACGTGTTTTTTTGGGGACAAGTACATAACAGTACCGTATTGTTGAGTAATACTGCAAGCAAATGAAATACAATTATCAAACACAATAATTTACTAAAACATAAATAGGAGATGATGACTGTGAGGATCTGTGTATAAAATACACTATAATAATACTAAAATATAAATGTTAAGAGTGTACATTTAGTATTTGGGATATTTTATTCACAATAAAATCAAAATTTGAATAGCTCAGACACTTTTGTCAGGGGTTAAGCATTACTAAATGCTATGCAAAGGCACACATGCATTTACAAAATTGTGTAAATTAAACTCTTTAAAATTATACAAAAATGGTTACACAATCTTATAAAACACACTTTTAAGTACATTACAGTCAAAGTCTACCATAGCCATGTGTATAATTTTTGCATATACTTTATATATCATAAATTAGCCTATAGAAGAAATTGCTTGAAAAGATGAGCTGCTGTCACGTGCATTATGACTATGCCATCTCCATGACCTTCTTAATCCAGTCCACGTAAACAGACACACGTATGAAGATGTTCGGTTGGCCAGGATGTCCGCACCGGCGCATCGGTATGATCACGCCCTCCAGGACCCAACAATCGCTGTTCTGGCAGGCCAGCGGCCCACCGTAGTCTCTCTAAAGAAGAAAAGAGAAAGACCGTTACAGAGCACCTGCACCATCTTACTCATTTCACAATCCTTCGTTCCATCTATTGCAAAAGCAGACCAACGTAAATCTCGTTCAGACACACGAATGCACGTATAAAGGAAATGTTTCACTATGCAAATGACTTCAGATTTCAACATTCGCTTCAGCTTTCAAACACAAACTTGTTTTGCAAAGTCTGCAATGCTTGGTTTTGCTTACGTTGAATACATACTGTATATATTTTCATGCTTTCAACCTTTTTAAAATGGTATGTGGTTAATCTTGCTTGCTGCTTTTACCGATGACTGATGAGTTTGAGCTGAAATACTGAAATTTTTGGCTTGAAAGAGATTTTCTCCTATCTTGTAAAAGCTGAGTCTATTTTTTGCTAATTTAACAATTATATAGCTACTTATGTTATTTTTTGGCCTGCTGTGACCCATTTTTGGGTCGTAACCATAAAGGCTAAATGCTCGCCCGCACTGCTGGCCAATTGAGTGGAACGTCCGCATTTGGCGGCCATCGTACCACGGGGCGCTCGCTCACTCGTAGCATTGTGTTTTAATGATGCATGTACTTTTAAATGACTATACCTTGCTTAATTTTCTACCAATTTTTTAAACGTTTGGTTTGTTATAAACATCAAAGATGTCACTGAATACTCAAAAAAAATTCATGAAACATGTTAAAGCATCTAGAATTATAGCCATGTTAATAACGTTTGTAAGAAACCAAACCATTTGAAAAGCGGTAGAAAATTGTGCAAGTTATGGTCATTTAAAAGTCTTGCATCATTAAAACATAATGCTACGATTGAGCGAGCGCCCTGTGGTAAGATGGCCGCCAGGTGATGACGTAAGAGGTCAAGTGTACATGTCACATATAATCACAAAGTTTATCGTTGGTTTGCGAGTACATTACAAACCTCACAGGCACCGGCCCCAGCCTGGAACGTATTTGTGCACATCTCATTCTCTCGAACGCGACCCTTGAAATACTTGTTGCATTGGCTATTGCTCATTACCGGCATCTGAGCCACATTTAATACAGTCTCATCGCCCGTTCCTGAAAGAGACACACAGGTCAAGATCAGTGATGGAGAGCAAAAGATGAAAGAATGTTCAGTAGGCAGTATTTACCAGTAAAGTGACTTGTGATTTGAGATAAAATCACGTCTGTTGAGTATATTTTGTGTGTACATTTATAACTATGGTTATAGGACATATAACAGTGTAGCGTGTCACCTTTAGTCTCTCCCCAGCCAGCGATTTCACAGATGGTTCCCTCTGGAACAATGTAGCGTTCGGGCGGAAGACAAATTTGAGACACACGCTCATTAAACTGTGCAGGACTGTGAGAGAAAAAAAACAAGTGTGACAATTGTTTTTTCCTTTCATACAGAAAGTGATATGGTATTGCATGATACTTTAAAGGGGACATTGCACAAGACTTTTTTAAGACGCAAAATAAATCTTTGATGATCACAGAGTACGTATGTGAAGTTTTAGCTCAAAATATCATATAGATAATTTATTATATCATGTTAAAATTGCCAATTTGTAGGTGTGCCATTTTGGGTGCTTCCTTTAAAATGCAAATGAGCTGCACTAAATGACAGGGCTGTGGTTGGATAGTGCAGATAGAGGGGCGGTATTATCCCCCTCTGACAGCACAAGGGGAGCCAAATTTTAAAGATTTTTTCACATGTTTGCAGATAATGGCTTACTAAACTAAGTTACTGGGTTGATCTTTTTCACATTTACTAGGTTAATAGAAGCACTGGGGACCCAATTATAGCACTTAAACATGGAAAAGTCAGATTTTATGATATGTCCTCTTTAATAAACACACGCTGAAAAAGCTGTCACTGCACTGCAAAAAATGATTTTCCAGAAAAATTTCTTAGTATTTTTTTCTTGTTTTCAGTAAAAATATCTAAAAATTCTTAAATTAAGATGATTTTTCTTGATAAGCAAAACGAACCAAGAAAATAAGTCTAGTTTATAGACCAAACATATCAAATTTAAGTGAATTTGTGCATAAAACAATCAAAAAAATACGCCAATGGGGTAAGCAAATTTTTTTTTTTTTTTCTTAAACACTAAATTCAAGAAAAATTCAACAAAATTTTGCTTATCCCATTGGCAGATTTTTTTGCTTGTTTGATGCACAAAATCACTTAAATTTGATATTTTTGGTCTAAAAACAAGACTTATTTTCTTAGGTCGTTTTGCTCATCAAGAAGAAGCATCTTAATTTAAGAATTTTTAGATATTTTTACTGAATACAAGACAAAAATACTTGAATTTCTTTTCTTGAAAATAATTTTTTGCAGTGTAGGGTGGTACCCTTTCAAAAAGTACATCTTTGTACCTAAAGAGTGCATATTAGTATATCAAAGGTATATGATGGTACCAAATGTATCCATATCTGTTTGGATATTGTAAGACATTTATATAGGTACCTTCCCAGTGACAGCTTATGTCACATTTCTGAAAGTTATAATGGGATTGATGACTTTATATATCATTCTACTCCAAACTACTTCCCTACTACTGATATCACCATCAAAGTCGTAACTAAAAACTGTGGTAATACCATGGTAAGATTTTGTAAGTGCATAATGGTACAAAAAACTTTCCAGATAGAAGACGACTCCGGGCCGGATTTGCACCAGATCCGCACCGGAGCTGCAGACTTCGGTGTGGACTCCATCCCGGAGTCGTCTGCTATGTGTGGTGTTTTTTTATATATGTGTTTCATGCCTTTCTAGCTGCAGCATGACCAGGTGGGATTCAGTTGGGCCGCAGACGATCTTTGTGAGAGGAATTGTTTGTCTATCCGGTTCTCCATCCACTGGATCACGAAACAACGTGCCCATCATAGCGGTGTATCCCGTCAGATCCACGTAACTGCACACAGCCACAAACAAACACACATTCACACATATGATAATAATTTTTGCATTTTAAAAGACAAGTTTAAAAGAAGCAAACATTACAACTATTCCTCTAATAATCTTCTGTCATTTTGCACTATTTTCTACATGTACCTTATACATAATCTATACATATATACATATATATTTGCTTATCTCTGGGGATGAAGTCAAACGAGGTATTTCACTACATACTGCGTCATACTTGTATAGTTATGTATGTGACCAATAAAACTATGAAGTTACCAGGAAGAAAAGCATTGTTTAGTGCTGATGATCCATTGAGAATTAACCAGAGAACCGCCGCAGAAGTGATTTCCCTTCCTGAGCACAGAAAGACACAGAGTAAATAAACCTTTAGCCTTTATGTGTACACATGACTGAATGATAAAGACACAAACAGACTGACCGATCCCTAAGGCTGACCGTCCACGGAGAGTTTCCCGGCGTGCCACCTAGTATTCTCAACTTGGACTTCGGGAAGCGGTCTTCTCGCTTTCCACATTCGTCAAACACAACCTCGGCTGTATACATCAAGACATTTGTGTTAGACACATTGTGTGGACACATCACAGATGGGCATTTCTTCTCACTATGTGACTTACATGAGGGCCCAATGATTGGCACTTTCTCTCCAGCTGATGGAAAGAAAAGAGGGTTTTAGACAAAAATATTGGATATGACAAGATGTGCACAGCTATTACTATAAATCGGGGACAATGCGGCACTCAATATGGCCGCCCTCCAGTTAAAAGAACTTATGATTCTCTCTGGGGGCGGGGCTCTATACAGAGTATCATACGGCGCTTGCCAATCTATGCGCAGTAGCTGAAACCATCTAAAAAATGGCATTTTAGCACAATTTCAACTTAAGAAGCAAAAGTTAAGATACACTTGATGTCAGATTTAATTGTTTGTCAGAACTAAGTTGTTTAATTGGGATATTTAGAGATATCTGTCTTCAGGTAGATATGACTTTAGTCTCGCATGGCATTGCAAACATGGCCGCCTAGTGGTGTGACTTAAAGATGGCCGACATTTAGGGTTGGAGATTTGATAATATTATAAATGTGGACACATCACCACACTGCTTGATGGCACAGTAGTCAAACTCCGTCTTTGGATCTGAGGTGTAGCACCAGGGTCCATGGTGGTCTCCATCAGGGTTCCTGCAGTAGTTCTCCGTCAGGTTGGCTTCTGGGTGTGTTTTGGGGTTTATCCTGAAAATGTTGCATGAAAATATTTTTATTTTATTGAAAGTTTTATTATAAACTTTACACCCTGCGATGAGTCAAAAAGGGACGAACCCAGCCATCTGGGTTAAATTAATGTTTATATTTGACCCAGCATAGGTACCAAACGGGTTGGTTTTGTCCATTTTTGACCCAGCATTTATAAGACAGTGTTTATTTATCTTACTTGGTTTTGTGAGGTGTATTGACGCTCCATTTTTGGCAGAGAATACCTTTGCGTGTCTTGCGGACGACACCTCGGTAATTTTTGCCAATTTCGTTATAGCAATCTTGAAACATGAAAGATAAAATCTGGTTATATGAGTCATACTGTGTATCATACAGTCATGTAAAATAAAAAAAGGTATTTTTCATCACTAGATGGCGACCGCACCTTCTGCCTCGATATCATCGGCACAGCGTTTGATCTGCAGACACAGAGCCGTTCTCATGCCAGGAAGAGACGTGAAGCACCAGGGTGCTTCTGAGCCGTCTGGGTTACGACAGTAGTTCTCCTCTAGACCCCTGATGTGTGAAGAGAAAGAAAATGTCAAACCTGTTTCATTTCCCAAACACATTTAACCCCCGACTGCCCCTCTTGACTCACTTGCACTCATAGGTTTTGGGATAAAACGGGTGCTCGTGGGGTTTCTGTGCATCCCAGCGCTGGCATGGGATCCCGGAGGTCGTTTCATTGACCTTTCCCCTGTAATCCTCACCACGACCACGAAAGCAGTTAGTGGTGTAGCTGGAGCGAAGACGGCGCTTCGGAGACTCGGCTACAGGGAAGATGTAATAGCACGTTATTTCTCAATATAAAGATGATTAATAGTTGGTCATGTGACATCAACATGTGTTCCTAGCTCAATTGCATTAACAGCGCAAAGGTCAAGGGTTTGATTCCCAGATGTATAACTTAAATGCACTGTAAGTTGCTTTTCCAAATGTTTCAACTACAATGTGTGAATGTCACACAGAAATCTAAACTGTCTTTTCATCCCAATAAAATACTAATAATATTGTGCTTTGAGATAAAACGCCATATGCATTTATCTGGCCTTGTGCACTGATGCAAATGAAAATGACAAGCGTGTCCTCTGGAATATGACAAGATTTGTCTTCTATACAGAATATATGAATAATAATTCGAACGATTTAAATGGAGATTGAAATTCATGCACTGTTTAACAGAATGCCAATTACTTTTTAAAGTTGTGCATCTGGTGTGTTTTGTTGTTGTCTTTTTTTTTTCAAAGTTTGTTTGTGTTTAAAATGATGATTTAATATGTCAAACACACTTACCACACTTGCGTATGTCACAACTTTCTCTCTCCATGGTTGAATCGGTGGTGTAACACCAGGGTACCGGAGAGGCATCAGGGTTACGGCAATAATTATCATCCAGACTTTTATCAGGGTATCTGCACATACAAACATCAGAATGAAAGAAAAGATTCACATCAGTACACCAATCATCAGATATAGCAATGTTTCATCTATGTATATGTGCATGGTACTGTAACCCCCCCAAAAAAATGATTGCATACTTCTCTGGTTGATAGATGTGTTGATGTGGAAACTGTTGATCCCATCTCTGACACTCTTTTCCGCTCACTGTGTGATCCACCTGACCTCTGTATTCTTCTCCGTTACAGGTGAAACAAACCTCTAACACACAATCACAATCAACACAAACATTTGTAAAAGGTTATTAAAGATGGGCCACAATCACATGGCATCATGAAGCACGTTTATTTTTATATTTTTGTGTAATGATGCATTCAGAGATAGTTTCTAATAAAACAGCTCTCTACCATCTTTACACTGGGGGATGTCACAACTTTCGTATCTGCGTTCAGGGTCGGTCGTGTAACACCAAGGTCCGATTCGGTCCCCGTCCGGATTACGGCAGTAGTTCAGCTCTAGACCGTTATTAGAGGCTGGAGTCCATCTATTTCAGACATCATTAACAAATGTTAAATCATTGCAAGTGTAATGTCTTAATTTATTTACTGCCCAAAAAAATTCATGTTCAATTAAAGGGGACATTTAAAGTCCTTTATCAGTTGTCAAATTAATGATTTTTGTGGTCCCCAGAGTGCGTATGTTAAGTTCTATAATATAGATAATTTATTATATCATGTTAAAATTTCCACTTTGTAGGTGTGAGCATTTTTGAATGTGTCCTTTAACATGCAAATGAGCTGGTCTCTGCCCTAAAAGCAGTGCCGTGGTTGAATAGTGCAGATTAAGGGGCGGTATTATCCCCTTCTGACATCACAAGGGGAGCCAAATTTCAATGATCTATTTTTTCACATGATTGCAGAGAATGGTTTACTAAAACTAAGTTATTGGGTTGTTCATATTCACGCACTGGGGACCCAATTATAGCACTTATACATGCAAGTAAGATTTTTATGATATGTCCCCATTAAACATGTTTACATGCATCCTGTGAGAGCAAAATATTTGTTAGTTTTAAGAAAAAGATGCAAAGACAGGTCTCACTGATTGGCTCCAAACACCATTGTATGTATTTATTAATTAAATATTGCTATACAACAAATCAAAATAATAATAATAATAATAATAATAATATAAACAACTGATTTACTTACAGTTATATACACTGATAAAATGATATGGCCCTAATTAAAATCAAATGTGCAAATTTAATCCATTACAATATGGTTTTTGGTTTTATTGAAAAATATAAAGTGGTTTCTAGGCGTATCACACACGTTTTAAATCAACCTATGTAGACATGACTCATTTAAGTTGGGACTACATTAATAATTTGTGTTGTATTAACCCAGCATGCTTTTCATGAGAGTAAATATGAAAATAAAGGGTTATTTGATGCATTTTTAATTAAGATAAGAATAAACGGGGACTTGTTAATATTTAGTTTGTTGTCATATTATGTATGTTGAGTTTTTAAATGGTTACCATTGTGCAGTTGAATAGAGTCTTATTTACATCTAACAGTTATTTAGTGTTGTTTTGACCAGAAAGCATTACACTGTAAGTGTAAATGCCTTCATTTGAAAGCATTTGCATTGGAAATATTTATGTCATAATCAGCTTCTGTTTCAACTGTGTATGTGTGCTGTTGCCTTAGTTTAATAACTTTATATTTTGAAATTTAAGTAGAATAGTAGCATCGCTGAATTTAACTCATTTTACTCAGATCAACTCAATTCAATTGTGCTTAGGTAACTAAAAAGAATTGAGTAAGTTCAACTTAATGCATATATCTAAATTTAGACTTACCTTAAAAAACTTGGGCAAATTTAATGAATAATGTTTTTTAGTGTATGTAGGTGACTCTACTATATATAAAAGTTCATACCTGTGGTCATGAGGAAATTTCGACCACCACTGTTGACATGTTCGTCCATCTTTAGTTGTTGACACTTTCCCTCGATAGTCTTCTCCTTTACCAACAATACACTTCCTTACATAGACTGAGATGATGAGAATATAAACGGTTATTTCATAACTTTAATACATTCAAACATATTTCAAAACAAAGATTTTAAGAAGTCTAGAAGATAAGATTTTCAACATACAAGTTTAATTTCAAGGCATCTTAAACTTGTATTTTCAGAATAGTGTTCTTTAAAAAACCCAGATAAAGCTTTTGATCTCCCCAAAAAGGTGTTATTTTATCAACGTAAGACGACGTAATGCATCTCTAAATTCTCCTGCAATGATTTGAGAAACATGCTTCAAACCTTTCATCTCATAGAGGTCACAGTTCACATTTCTCTTCACATCTGCATTATCTGCATCGCCGACCCATGGCAGATGTTTACACACCACAGAGGGACGAAACTCATAATTAAACGCTCTGAAAAGAAGAACAATATATATACAGTTTTATATAGGAAATAACTAAATGAATGTTTTGTTTAAAAAAGAAATCAATTTTTATCAACATATCCCAACACCAGAGGTCTTCAACCTTTTTCAGGCCAAGGACCCCGCAAGTACCTCCAGTACATGAATCAAAATAAGACTAAGTTTACATGTTCTGATGGTTACATTACAATCATTAAAATTAGCATTTTTATGTATAAACAGATACGTTCTGTTAACATACTACATAACATTTAAAATGTATTGAATAGATTTTACAGTGAACCTTAATGTTTCCTTAAAGTTTTATACCATTTCATATGGGAACCGTCATTTCAATCAAGCATTTTATCATTTCTATCATAAGAATAGAAATGCATTTTTTTATTTTTCCAAATAATTATTTTGAATTCAAAGAATATTTGGAGGACCCCCAGTCATACCACCATGGACCCCCAAGGGGCCCCGGACCCCCTGTTGAAGATCCATGTAAAAAATTAAAGTTGGATCTAATTAAAGCGTAAATGTTTAGGGGTTATCAATCAAAGTCATTTTTAATCAACTTACATTTTTTGCATAAAGTGAGAAAATTTAAGCTGAAAAATAAATGTAGGTGTTATCCATTTTTTTAAAGTGTATAGGCCAACAGTAGTGTGCAAAAGTCTTAGGCCACATTGTCATCATTAGATTTGTTGCTTTAGTAATGATACACTCTCAGAATAAAGGTTCAAAAGTCACTGAGATGGCAATTTTTTAAAAGGTCCTAATATATACCATTTTGTATATATACCAGTATTGTACCTTTGAGGTACCAATATGTTCCTTTTCAGTATAAAAGTGTACTTTATGAAAATGTACCACTCCATTGACAACTTTTGTACATTCTTGAACTTTTTCTGCAGTGTATAATGAATACAACATTTGTATGCAGTATTAAAAACAAAATAAAATGATGAACTAAAGTGTTGAGTATTCATTCATTCATTCTGCAATTAGGCTATTGAATAATAAAATAGCCTAAGTGCAGAATGAATGAATGAATACTCAACACTTTATATCTGGTAAGGTCCATGTATTTGAGATGGGACCAACTTTTTTCCTACTATTATTATTATTTTATTATTTATGTGCTGTTGTGTTATTGTCTGAATTGTTTGTTGTTTAACTTTGTGTTTTGTGTGATGCAGTTGTTGTATTTCAAGCCCAAGATCAATAATAAATAAAGCCAGTAACCAGTAGCGACTCCTGACTGCTCAACCGAGGGGCGCTAATTCAAAATAAGTGTTCGGAGTATCATGTGTGTGGTTCCGTTTTCCAAAATATGTGATCTGTGCATCACGTGTTTTTTGTCAAAATAAGTGCCAGCTGCACACGCGTCAAAACCGTTCACAAAATACACACATGTCACTCCCTTAACAGTAAACTATGATTACGCATGAGATTATTTAGAGTATCTGGCAAACGTGAGTGTTTCTTTTATCATAAACCCTTTAGACGCGTCTGCAGCAGGCACTTATTTTGACAAGACACGTGATGCACACCGGATCACTCAACACGCAGAACACATATTTTGAAACGACGAACCACACACATGACAGGCTACATACATGTTGTGACGAACTTCACATCGAGCGCCCTCGAAAAAAGAAGTGATCGGCCGCCACTGCCCCTAACTCCAAGTAGCCTAAGTGTGATGTCCACTTACATTTGAACCATTGCAGGAACATGCATGCACGCTTTTTTACATTTTGTGTACCTACTTCCTTTCACTTTATAAAGTGTAATACAATATGGATGTTCTCTAAAACAGCATTTTGAGGTGGCTCAAGACTTTTTTGCACAATATGTATATCTGGAATGGTCAATTTTGGGATACATTTTGTAAAGCTGCTAAATTGAGAATGTGCCAGTGGAGTTTATATGACAGTAAGGTGCATGTGAGAGACCTGCATTCGTGACTTCCTTTGCAGCGCTTAGCACAATCTTCTAGTGTGACACCGGGAAGAAGCGTCAGTCGATCTGCGTTCCAGGACTTCAGCACCAACTCTCTGCCTTCTGAACGCTGGAAATCATTCAGAGCACTGCGGTATCCTAATAAACCACACATACACAACACAAACACTTATTCAACATTCAACTTATTCAATCTCTGTGTCATACATGCTGTTTGTGTTCACACTGAATCTACACTTTTACAAAATAAACATACTGTATAAAGGGTTCTTTACAGCACTGGTGAGGGCAGAAATTTTAAATGGCCTTGACCTTGATTAAATACGATGGACCTCAATTACATAATTTTTCAATATAGTAGTAGTAAACTGTTTACATAACATTAGCCATGGATCGAAAATTTTTTGGATTAGCAAAAAAAAAGGGGGTGGGGGAAAATTAAATAAGAACAAATCAAGAAATGATATGAAAATAGAAAAGAACAAAGTTACAAATAAAGTACAGTATTAAAAAAATATTTAGATACAGAAATAGAATCAAATGAATAATAATACTGTCTTCTATAAATGAAATATAAATGAATCTTTTTAAAGCTACAGAAGTGATTTTCCCTTCGTCTTCTGTTGTTTGATTAACATAAGGACACAAACAAAAGTAGTTTTTGGAGGGTACTGTCACTTTAAGACCGGATAAGCACGGATCCACAGAGACACACATCTGATATCTTTCAAAACTGTTTACGTTGACTGTTTTTATGACAATAATTGCCAAGACTGTAGTATTTCAATATAATTTTGCTTGTGTGTCCTGACAAGCGCAGAGATGTTGTTGCATGTTTTTTTAAATGCGCATCTCCGTGCATGTGCCTATGAGTGTGTGTCCACTTGATTATGTGTGTGCGTCTGTGCACAGCTCACTTTAGCATCTTCTTGCACTCAAAAAGTTTAAAATGGCTTGAATGTTAACATTTTCAAGGTTTAGAAACACCTGCAAATTATAAACCTTTTATATAATTACTAACGCCGGGCAAAAATTAATCGCAATTAATCACACACAAAATAAAAGTAATTTTTTGCATAATATATGGGTGTACTGTGTGTAATTATTGTGTATATATAAACACACACACATACAAACATAAATACACTTCAGATTTTTTATTTATATATAATATAGAATATATAAAAATATAAATTATATATATATATATATATATATATATATATATATATATATATATATATACACATACACATGTAAATGTTTCTTAAATACATTAATGACTGTGTGTGTATTTAATAATTACACACAGCACACACTTGTATACTATGCAAAAAAAACACACTTTTATTTTGTATGCAATTAATCACAATTAATATTTGCTAATAAATAGTTGTATTTGAGCGATTATTATTTTGAGAGTTTATTATCATTTATGCGTGATTTGTTCTGCTTTCTCACAAAAATATTTCCTGTCTCTTCTGGTTGGGTGGAATCTGGCCCTGGCCCTTATATAGCCTTACCACTGCTTTACTTCTTATGGCATTTAGTGATGCCATAAGGGGCCAATGTTTGGTTCCTCAAAGAACCTTTCAGTCTAAGTTCTTAAATAAATAATTTCTATGTATTGTATAGTTTTCTTTTTTAACTTTTTCCACTACAAAGATGCAGTAGATGTTTAAGGTTCTTTATGGAACCATTCAGCCTTGCAACAAACTTTTATTTTTAAGAGGCTTTATGGGGTAATGTGATGTAACTCTTTCTCTCTCAGAGGGCCTAATACACACATGACCTTTGCTTCTGTAAACTGTGTGCAATTTAGGAAACTCCTAAAAAAAACGACATAGGCTACATGAAACCGGCCTATAGCTTTATAGATTTAACATTATTATAATTTTTTTTACACATTTATATAAATATTTGCATTCATGTACAGAGAGATTCAAACATGAATCCCCTTTGCAACAGAATCGTTGTGGCACATTTATACTATCAAATACCATAGTACATTGATATATATATATATATATACCATGGTAAGGAAGTGCATGTAGCAAAGATGTATGTATATGTACACGGCACCACAAGATATGTCATTATATAGTTGTGGTATGGTATGTACATGTTACTCCACAATAATTTTTTTTTAAAAAACACACAAATAAGTATCAAAAACTTACTGTGATGGTTTGTTGGTGGTACCATGGTACTACTGACTGATTATTATTCTGATCTATACTGAATTAGGTTGATTTGAGTAACAGCCATTCTTTAAAATCTAAGCTGCGCACATTCGGTTTCAAAAAACACATCGTACCCAAAGACTAAAACAACAATGTACGAGAACAGTCAATAAAAGTTAGAAATCTTTACTTAAAATGCTGAAATGATGAGAAGATTGATCTTACCGTGAACTGCATCAGTCCAAAACCCCAGAGCTGTGAGAATGAAGAGGAAAATCATGGTATAAGTGCTGCTTTACTCCAACAAACAATCTCACCGGAGGGACTTTGATTCTTGATTGATGAAGGGGGAAGAGAGTTTGTGTTTATGTGTGTGTGTGTTTGCACTCCTGACCTGAAAGAACTGGATATTTCCCAATTAATCCAGCTCAAACCAATCAGGTTTTAACCCAAACATACACACATCTGTTATATGTCATGTTATGTTAACACACACACACACACACACACACACACACACACACATTATATGTCTATATTTACTATGACATTATAAACACTTTATTAATTAATATTTATTACATTAACTTGATTACTTAAACTAATTATATTTTACTTTTTCCTGAAACTGGATGTTTTCTAATTAATTCTAATTAATTAATTCAAGGTCAATTTTTGAAATTAATACATTATCTTAAAGTTAAATAAATAGCTTTCTATTAAAGGTGCAGTGTGTAAATTTTAGCGGCATCTAGTGGTGAGGTTGCGAATTGCAACCAATGGCTCAGTCCACTGCTCACCTCTCGCTTTTGAAACACATAGAGAAGCTACAGTAGCTGCCACCGGACGAACATGTCATTGTCAGAGACAACTTAGTAATAAAGTTTGGGCTTCTGTAGAAACATGGTGGCACAAAATGGCGACTTCCATGTAAGGGGACCCTCGGTGTATGTAGATAAAAACGTCTGATTTTAAGGCAATAAACACATAACGGTTTATTTTGAAAGGTCTTTATACACCCCTGATAATATAGTTTTGTATATTACTTTGCATTTCTGTCAAAAGATCTTTCTAAAAATTACACACTGCACCTTTAACATATAGTTTGTTAGGACAATATTTGACCGAGATACAACTATTTTAAAATCTAGAATCTAAGGGGGCAAAAATAAAAAATAATGAGAAAATTACATTTAAAGTTGTCCAAATGAAGTCCTTAACAACATATATTGCTAATGATAAATACATTTTTAAAATATTTACGATAGGAAATGTACAAAATATCTTGCTGTAACATGATCTTGATCTGTCCTAATGATTTTTGGCATAAAAAATATAATTTTGACCCATACACTGTATTGTTGGCTATTGCTACAAATATACATGTGTGACTTATGAGTGTTTTTTGGTCCAGGGTCACAAATAAGGCTTTACCCCATACACATTATTTGTTTTACATACTGTGATGTTATCAGTGTTGGGTGTAACTGTAGTAACTAAGTAATTAGTTACTGTAATCTAATTACTTTTTCCTTGAAAAAGTAAGGGATTAATCTTATTTGTCTAGTAATTTCATTACAGTTAATTCTGATGTAATTTGATTTATGTATCCTTCTCACTTTAAATTCTTTTAATAGGAATAGGAATAATGATATGCTCTAGTATATCAGGTTAACTGGTTGATAAGCATTTTTATACTATGATATTGGCTGTCTTAAAAAGCACATATTAATGCCTGATTTTGGAAAATCTTATTCTACATCCTTAATCCTACACACTTACTAAGTATTAAAAAGAGGTAGGACTATATTGAGGTAAAAGTAGTTAATAGTTAATAGTGAAAATTGGACCTTAAAATGTATACTTTTATATGAATGTTCGAGCCGTTTCAAGCCTATCTTTGTATCATTTCCTAAATAGGATTTAGAAAGAAATTGATGATGTAATAAGTAACTAGTAATTTTTTTTTTTTTTTGAGTAACTTACTTGACATTATACAGACCTTATTTACTTAAAAAACACTTCTGTAATACTTTACAATAAGATTAGTTAATGCATTATAGATAACACGAACTAACAATAAACAATACTTTAGCATGTGGTTCATGTTCATGTCAGCATTTACTAAAATAAAAAGTTATAACTGTTAACACACAATGAACTAACAATTGTGATTAACTAAAATTAACAAAGATTAATAAATGCTGATAAACTATATTGTGTTGGCGTATTTGTTTTCCATTTTTCATCTTTATAAAACTAAATATTTTCCAGTTTATCATGCTTAAACAAATCAAGTTATACCCCAAACATACACATGAAGACATTTTTACTTTCATAATCCCTTAAGGGGATAGTTCACCCAAAAATGAAAATGTTATCATCATTTACTGACCCTCATGCGTTTCTTTATTCTGTTGAAAAGATATTTTAATAAATGATGGTAAGCACCCAGTTGACTGTACCTAATAACTTTCATAGTAGAAAAAACAAATATTAAGAAGTCATTGGGTACTGACAATTGTGTGCTTACCATCATTTATCAAAATATTTTCTTTTGTACTCAACAGAATAAAGAAACTCATACAGGTTTAGAGCAACATGAGGGTCAATGGTGACAGAATTTTCATTTTTGGCCTTTAATTACTGAAAAGTACTCTTGTTTTACTTTACTTTTTTTAAATTTCTTCCTTTTAATTTAAATAAAAAATCTTGCTTTAAGATTTCTCCACTTAGATTTACTGTTTGCAAAAAAATGCTACAGAAATAATAAAAATGGAAAAGTTGTAATTCTGTCAGTGACCGCCAGAGGTCAGTGAGTGTATATGTTTGTGTGCTTGTGTAACTGATAAAACATCTTCCGGGACTTAAAGTAACATCTGTAGCATTCGTTATCACGTCTTAACCAGGTACTAAACTACTTTATAGTGTCATATAATCAGATTTTATACATTTCATTGAAGCAAAAGTGCAAGTGACTTAAACTAGTTTCTGTTTATCAAGTTTTGAGTTTGCCTGAACTTTGTCCTCCTCTGTATTATCACAGGCATCATGTCTTCGGTTCAGATGTCGGACGGTACCTTTCGGGTGGATATCTGCGGAGATCAGACGCTGTTTTACCGTCAGGCTCTTCCGTCCGTTGGTACCGGAAAGCTCTCGGTTCTGCTGCTGCACGGGATCCGGTTCTCCTCCAGGAACTGGTTGGAAATCGGAACTCTGGAGAGTCTCGCGGCCGCGGGTCACCGAGCCGTCGCTATTGATCTGCCAGGTGAGCTGTCACTAAAATACTGTACTGTTTTGCTGATATATACCATAGTATCTAATTACCGTAACTTATCTACACTGCATCTTCTTAAATCAACAGTGGATTCATCAGATATAATATAGTAACCATGCTGTCATTATAGCAAGATTGATTACAGCTTAATTTTACTACAAACAACTC